>NC_092764.1:59163431-59472635 GCF_047496795.1 Chiloscyllium punctatum | reverse complement strand
CTGTTAGAAGCTACTATAAACAGGTTACAATCAGGCATTTTGATAATGTCAAGTTAATCAGGCAGAGTTCTGTGAAAAGGAAATTATGTTTGAATAATTTATTGGAAATACTTGAGGAGGTTACCCACGTTGTGCATAAGAGGAACCAGTGGATGTATAGTACTTAGATTTCCAGAAGGCATTTATTAAGATTAATGCAGAAAATAAAAACTCTGGATGTAGAGGGAAGAATATTGGCATAGATAGAAACTTGTCTGGCTAACAAGATGCAGAGAGCAGATGTAAAACTTTTTTTTCAAGTAGCAATATATAATGTGTGGTTTAGGGTATAGGTTTGCTTGCTGAGCTGTAGGTTTGATATCCAGACGTTTCATTACCTGGCTAGGTAACATCATCAGTGGCAACCTCCAAGTGAAGCGAAGCTGTTGTCTCCTGCTTTCTATTTATATGTTTGTCCTGGATGGGGTTCCTGGGGTTTGTGGTGATGTCATTTCCTGTTCGTTTTCTGAGGGGTTGATAGATGGTATCTAGATCTATGTGTTTGTTTTTATGACGTTGTGGTTGGAGTGCCAGGCCTCTAGGAATTCTCTGGCATGTCTTTGCTTAGTCTGTCCCAGGATAGATGTGTTTTCCCAATCGAAATGGTTGTTTTTTTCCCTCCGTGTGTCGGGCTACGAGGGAGAGAGGGTCGTGTCTTTTTGTGGCTAGCTGGTGTTCGTGTATCCTGGTGGCTAACTTTCTTCCTGTTTGTCCTACGTAGTGTTTGTGGCAGTCCTTGCATGGAATTTTGTAGACAACGTTGGTTTTGTCCATGGGTTGTACTGGGTCTTTTAAATTTGTTAGTTTTTGTTTGAGAGTGTTGGTGGGTTTGTGTGCTACTAGGATTCCGAGGGGTCTCAGTAGTCTGGCTGTCGTTTCTAAAACTTCTTTGATGCATGGTAAGGTGATTAGGGTTTCTGGCTGTGTTAGGTCTGCTTGTTGTGGTTTGTTCTTCTTGAATCTGCGGATTGTATTTTTTGAGTAACCGTTCTTCTTGAATACATTGTATAGGTGGTTCTCCTCTGTCTTCCGAAGTTCGTCTGTGCTGCAGTGTGAGGTGACTTGTTGGAATAGTGTTCTGATACAGCTTCGTTTGTGTGTGTTGGGATGGTTGCTGGTGTAGTTAAGTATTTGGTCAGTGTTTGTCGGTTTTCTGTATACGCAGGTTTGTAGTTCTCCCTTGTCCTTTCTTTCTACTGTGATGTCCAGGAATGCGAGTTTGTTGTCGGTTTCTTCCTCCTTGGTGAACTTTATGCCTGTGAGGGTGTTGTTGATGATGTTAAATATCTCTTCTATCTTGTTTCGTTTTGTGATGACAAAGGTGTCATCTACGTAGCGGACCCAGATTTTTGGTTTGATGGTTGGTAGGGCTTTTTGTTCTAGTCTTTGCATTACCGCTTCTGCTATGAATTCTGATAGCGGAGATCCCACGGGTCTGCCGTTGGTTTGTTTGTAGATTATGTTGTTGAAGGTGAAGTGGGTGGTGAGGCACAGGTCCACTAGCTTCATAATGTTTTCGTTGGTAATGTGATTGATGGTGGTTGGAGTGTGTGTGACGGTCGAAGACGAAACAATGATCTCAATGACGTAACAGCACTGTTCACCTCCATCAACATCGACCTAGCAAAGGAAACACTTACCACACTTTTAGAAGAGACAAAACAAAACAAGATAGAAGAGACATTTAACATCATCAACAACACCCTCATTGGCATAAAGTTCACCAAGGAGGAAGAAACCAACAACAAACTCACATTCCTGGACGTCACAGTCGAAAGAAAGGACAACGGCGAACTACAAACCTGCGTATACAGAAAACCGACAAACACTGACCAAATATTTAACTACACCAGCAACCATCCCAACACACACCAACAAAGCTGTATCAGAACACTATTCCAATGAGCCACCTCACACTGCAGCACAGACGAACTTCGGAAAACAGAGGAGAACCACCTATACAATGTATTCAAGAAGAACGGTTATTCAAAAAATACAGTCCGCAGATTCAAGAAGAACAAACCACAACAAGCAGATCTAACACAGCCAGAAACCCTAATCACATTCCATACATCAAAGAAGTTTCAGAAATGACAGCCAGACTACTAAGACCTCTTAGAATCCTAGTAGCACACAAACCCACCAACACTCTCAAACAAAAACTAACAAATTTAAAAGACCCAGTACAACCCATGGACAAAACCAACATCATCTACAAAATTCCATGCAAGGACTGCCACAAACACTACGTAGGACAAACAGGAAGAAAGTTAGTCACCAGGATACACGAACACCAGCTAGCCACAAAAAGACACGACCCTCTCTCCCTCGTAGCCCTACACACGGAGGAAAAAAACAACCATTTCGACTGGGACAACATATCTATCCTGGGACAGACTAAGCAAAGACATGCCAGAGGTCTAGCACTCCAACCACAATGCCATAAACAAACACATAGATCTAGATACCATCTATCAACCCCTCAGAAAACGAACAGGAAATGACATCACCACAAACCCCAGGAACCCCATCCAGGACAAACATATAAATAGAAAGCAGGAGACAACAGCTTCGTTTCACTTGGAGGTTGCCACTGATGATGTTACCTAGCCAGGTAATGAAACGTCCGGATATCAAACCTACAGCTCAGCGAGCAAACCTACATCCTAAACCTCAACCTGAGCTACAAACCTTCACAAACCTTGTATAATGTCTGGTGTCCAACAGGGATCAATGCTCAGATCTCAACTGTTTACAATTTATACAAAGGACTTAAAAGATGGATTGTATGATTGGAAAATTTATTGATGGCACGTGGATAGGTAGGAAAGTAAGTTGCAAGTGGTACACAGGGATGTTACAAAAAGGTGCTAATTGGTTAAGTGAATGGGCAATGATATTGCAACTTGATTATAATGTAGGAAAATATGTAATTGTTCATTTTAGCTGGAAGAATATAAAATATTAAATAAATGAGGGATTACAGAACTCTGAGATGCAGAGAGTGTCCTTATATGAATGGCAAAAGATTAATATGCAGGTACAGCAAGTAATTAGGAAAACTAATAGGATATTATCAGTTACCCTAAGGGGAATTGAGTATAAAATTAGGGAGGTCATTTGTCAGTTATACAGGGCACAGATCAGACTGCATTTGAAATACTGTGCACTGCATTCGTCACTTTATTTAAGGAAGGATGTCAATATGTTGGAGAAATTCCGAGTCTGGTTACCAGATAATACCTGGAATTTGTGGGTTGCCTTATGAGGAGAACTTGAATATGAATGTGCAAAGCTTCTGTCTGCTGCTGAACTTTAGAACAGTAAGGTGATTTGTTTGAAACATATGTAATCCAGAGAGGACTCAACGTAGTAGATGAGGAAGAGGTGGTTCCTCTTATGGAACAATCTAGAATGAGGTGTTACTGTTGTTTAAAAGTCAGTGGTCATCTATTTACAGGTGAGATTAGCTTATATGTCTCTTCCAGAAAATATGGTGAAAACAGAGTCTGTGAATATGTTTTAAGCCAGAGATAGAAGGATTCTTGTTAAGCAAGGATTGAAAGTTTATCAGGGTGAGGTAGGAGTGTGGTTACAATCAGATCAGGCATAATCTCATTGAATGGGCAGAGCTCTGGCCTGAGGAGTTGTTTGGCACAATCCTGCTTCTAATTTGTATAAGTGTATATTAATGAATGTTCTAAATCTACTTCCCAGACACCAATCCATATTGCTGTCATTGTACATTGAAAACGTGCTGAATATTGGCCTGTCATAGAATCAATGAGTCATACTCATAGAGATGTACAGCATGGAAACAGACCCTTCGGTTTAACCCATCCATGCTGACCAGATATCCCAACTCAAACTAGTCCCATCTGCCAGCACCCGGCCCATATCCCTCCAAACCCATCCAGATGCCTCTTAAATGTTGCAATTGTACCAGCCTCCACCACTTCCTCTGGCAGCTCGTTCCATACAAGTCTGCAAGAAAACGCCGTCTCTTTTATATCTTTCCTCTCTCACCCTAAACCTATGGCCTCTAGTTCTGGACTCCCCAACCCCAGGGAAAAGACTTTGTCTATTTACCCTACCCATGCCCCTCATAATTTTGTAAACATCTATAAAGTCATCCCTCAGCCTCCGACGCTCCAAGGAAAACAGCCCCAGCCTGTCCAGCTCTTCCTATATTTCAAATATTCCAACCCTGGCAACATCCTTGTAGATCTTTTCTGAACCCTTTCAAGTTTCACAACATCTTTCCGATAAGAAGGAGACCAGAATTGCATGCAATATTCCAACAGTGGCCTAACCAACATCCTGTACAGCTGCAATATGACCTCCCAACTCCTGTACTCAATACTCTGACCAATAAAGGAAAGCATACCAAATGCCTTCTTCACTATCCTATCTACTTATGACTCCACTTTCAAGGAGCTATGAACCTGCACTCCAAGGTCACTTTGTTCAGCAACACTCCCGAGGACCTTACCATTAAGTGTACAAGTCCTGCTAAGATTTGCTTTCCCAAAATGCAGCACCTCGCATTTATCTGAATTAAACTCCATCTGCCACTTCTCAGTCCATTGGCCCATCTGGTCAAGACCCTGTTGTGGGCTCATGCCCGAAACATCGATTCTTCTGCTCCTTGGATGCTGCCTGACCTGCTGCGCTTTTCCAGCAACACATTTTCAGCCCTGTTGTAATCTGAGGTAACCCTCTTTGCTCTCCACTACACCTCCAATTTTGGTGTTATCTGCAAACTTACTAACTGTACCTCTTATGCTCGCATCCAAATCATTTAGATAAATAACAAAAAGTAGAGGACTGATACTTGTGGCACTCCACTGGTCACAGGCCTCCAGTCTGAAAAACAACCCTCCATCACCACCCTCTGTCTTCTACCTTTCAGCCAGTTCTGTATCCAACTGGTGAGTTCTCCCTGTATTCCATGAGATCTAACCTTACTAATCAGTCTCCCATGGGGAACCTTGTCGAACGCCTTACTGAAGTCCATATAGATCACATCTACTGCTCTGCCCTCATTAATCTTCTTTGTTACTTCTTCAAAAAACTCAATCAAGTATGTGAGATAAGATTTTCCATGCACAAACCCATGTTGACTATCCCTAATCAGTCCTTGCCTTTCCAAATACATTCTGGATTAGTGGTGCTGGAAGAGCACAGCAGTTCAGGCAGCATCCAAGTAGCTTCGAAATCGATGTTTCGGGTGAAAGCCCTTCATCAGGATGAAGGGCTTTTGCCCGAAATGTCGATTTCGAAGCTACTTGGATGCTGCCTGAACTGCTGTGCTCTTCCAGCACCACTAATCCAGAATCTGGTTTCCAGCATCTGCAGTCATTGTTTTTTCCAAATACATGTACATCCTGTCCCTCAGGATTTGCTCCAACAACTTGCCCACCACCGACATCAGGCTCACTGGTCTACAGTTCCCTGGCTTGTCCTTACCACCCTTCTTAAACAGTGGCACCTCCAGTCTTCTGGCACCTCACCTGTGACTATCGATGATACAAACATCTCAGCAAGAGGCCCAGCAATCACTTCTCTAGCTTCCCACAGAGTTCTAGGGTACACCTGATCAGGTCCTGGGGATTTAGCCACTTTTGTGCGTTTCAAGACATCCATCACTTCCTCCTCTGTAATTTGGACATTTTGCAAGATGTCACCGTCTATTTCCCTACAGTCTATATCTTCCATATCCTTTTCCACAGTAAATACTGATGCAAAATATTCATTTAGTATCTCCCCCATTTTCTGCGGATCCACACAAAGGCCGCCTTGCTGATCTTTGAGGGGCCCTATTCTCTCCCTAGTTAGCCTCTTGTCCTTAATGTATTTGTAAAAACCCTTTGGATTCTCCTTAATTCTATTTGCCAAAGCTATCTCATGTCCCCTTTTTGGCCTCCTGATTTCCCTCTTAAGTATACTCCTACTTCCTTTATACTCTCCTAAGGATTCACTTGATCTATCCTGTCTATACCTTACATATGCTTCCTTCTTTTTCTTAATCAAACCCTCAATTTCTTTAGTCATCTAGCATTCCCTATACCTACCAGCCTTCCCTTTCACCCTGACAGGAATATACTTTCTCTGGATTGTCATTATCTCATTTCTGAAGGCTTCCCATTTTCCAGCTGTTCCTTTACCTCCGAATATCTGCCCCCAATCAGCTTTCAAAAGTTCTTGCCTCATACTGTCAAAATTGGCCTTTCTCCAATTTAGAACTTCAACTTTTAGATTTGGTCTATCCTTTTCCATCATTATTCTAAATCTAATTGAATTATGGTCGCTGGCCCCAAAGTTCTCCTCCACTGACACCTCACTCACCTGCCCTGCCTTATTTCCCAAGAGTAGGTCAAGTTTTGCACCTTCTCTAGTAGGTACATCCACATATTGACTCAGAAAATTGTCTTGTACACACTTAACAAATTCCTCTCAATCTAAACCCTTAACACTATGGCAGTCCAAGTCTATGTTTGGAAAGTTAAAATCCCTGACCATAACCACCCTATTATTCTTACAGATAGATGAGATCTCCTTACAAGTTTGTTTCTCAATTTCCCTCTGACTATTAGGGGGTCTATAATGCAATCCCAATAAGGTGATCATACCTTTCTTATTTATCAGTTCCACCCAAATAACTTCCCTAGATATATTTATGGGAATATCCTCCCTCAGTACAGCTGTAATGCTATCCCTTATCAAAAATGCTTCCCCCCCCTCCCCTTGCCTCCCTTTCTATCCTTTCTGTAGCATCTGTATCCGGGAACATTCAGCTGCCAATCCTGCCCATCCCTGAGCCATGTTTCTGTAATTGTTATGATATCCCAGTCCCATGTTCCTAACCATGCCCTGAGTTCATCTGCCCTCCCTGATAGGCCCCTTGAATTGAAATAAATGCAGTTTAATTGATTAGTGTTACCTTGTCTCTGTCTGCCTGAACTGTTTGACTCACCTCTGTTCTCAACTGTACCAGTCTCAGATTGATCTCTTTCCTCACTATCTCCCTGGGTCTCACCAACCACCCCCCCCCCAACCTTACTAGTTTAAATCCTCCCGTGCAGCTCTAGGAAATTTCCCGGCCAGGATATTCGTCCCCTTCCAATTTAGCTGCAATCCATCCTTCTTGTATAGGTCACTTCTACCCCAAAAGAGATTCCAAAGAACCAATAATGTGAATCCTTCTCCCAAACACCAGCTCCTTAGCCATGCATTCATCTGCTCTATCCTCCTATTTCTGCCCTCACCTGCTCATAGCACTGGGCGCAATCCAGATATTACTACTCTCAAGCACCTCCTTTTTAAATTTCTGCCTAACCCTCTATAATCTCCCTTCAGAATCTCAACCTTTTCCCTTCCTATGTTGTTGGTTCCAATGTGGACCTTGTGCTGGACCGTCTCCCCCGTGAGAACATTCTGCACCCTCTCTGAGACATCCTTGATCCTGGCACCAGGGAAGCAACACACCATTCTGCTTTTTTTAGTGCTGGCCACAGAAACCTCTGTCTGTACCTCGGACTAGAGAATCCCCTGACACAATCAATCTCTTGGAACACGACATATCCCTCGTTGCATTAGAGCCAGTCTCAATACCAGAAACTTGGCTGTTCGTGCTACATTCCCCTGAGAATCCATCACCCCCTACATTTTCCAAAATAGCATACCTGTTTGAAATGGGTATATCTACAAAAGACTCTTGCACTAGCTACCTACCTCTATAACCTTTCCTGGAGTTAACCCATCTATGTGCCTGTATCTGAGACTTTCCCCATTCTTATAACTGCCATCCATCACATGTCGCAAATTCCTCATTGCTTCTAACTGTCTCTCCAACCAATCCATTCAATCTGATAAAATTCGTGGCCAACAGCATTTATGATGGATATTATCCGCAGTAACCCTTAAACTCTCTTTAAACTTTTTGCTCCTTCACAATCTGCAGACCCATAAATTAACATCGTCTTATTCCTCTACAAACACTGCCCCTGGTTAAATTAATAATTATGGCTTATATTTTAAGTTTAATCAAGAGACATATCTCCAAAAACATTTAATCAAGAAAGAATTCACTGTACTCCCTACTGCAGATTCTCTGTTGGCCACACTTAAAACAGCGATGAACTTATCTGATTCTGTGCTGTGAACTTCGCCCAACAGTTCCTCCAAGATCAGTTGTGAATTTCACTGTTTTTTAATTTCCCCAGATGCACTCCGATCTCCAATGATACATGAATTCAAACAGCAAAGGCAGTAACTGTGCAGGTTTTTTTTTCTGTCTCTCTCTCTCTAATGGCCTCACTATGTGATTCCATGTGAAACAAGTGAATCTCTCAGGATTTATATATATATCCATTGTTTATTAAATGTCTTTTGTCCAGCATGCATTTTTTTCTTGTGCTTATTTACTTCTTCATCATGATTTTGACACAGCTGCAGGTGAGATCTTGACACTACTTTTATCAGGATTAATTACCTGTATCCTTGGTTTTCAGTCATGTCAGCACTAGATGGTGATGTTGTTCTTGCAAGCTCTGTTTTGCTGGTGGCTTATTTTTAGTTAGGACATTTTGTTCCCACAAATAAGCTTACTTTGACATGGACCAAACTTGTAATTAACTTTTAAAAGTTATTTATCTTTTATTAGTTGTAGTCAAAGCACAGATTTGACCTCTTATGGGTTTCTCAATTGGACAAACCTGATTAATGAAGAGAAGGAGGGCGAAGACATGAAATAAGTCAGAGTGAAAGCTCTTAGATTCTCATACTATCAAAAGCAACATGTTAACATTCACTTACCAGGTCCATATTACCAGGTCCATATTAGACATTATCTATTATATTGGTTTATTTCAATATATTAACTCTTACATCAGTTTTTCACTGGATTATCTATTACATGGGCTTATTTCAAAGTGTTATTTATTACACTGCTTTGTTTTGTTGCATTATCTACGACATATATCATATCACTATACTGTATTGTGTGTTACACTGGTCTATTTCACTGGATTATCTATTGCACAGGTTTATTTCACTCTATTTTATGTTACACTGGTTTATTTCATTGGATTATCTATGACACTAGTTTACTTCATTGGATTATCTGTTACCAGGGTTTACTTCACTGGATTGTCTGTTATACTGGTTATATTTCATTGGATTATCTATGACACTAGTTTATTTCATTGTACTGTCTGTTACACTGCTTCATTTTACTGGGTAATCTACAACATGAGTTTATTTTAATATATTTTCTGTCACACTGGTTTATTTCACTGGAACATCTCTTTCATGGGTTTATTTCACTATATTGTCTGTTATACTAGTTTTATTTCATTGGATTATCAATGAAACTAGTTAATTTCACTGGATTACCTGTTACCAGGGTTTATTTCACTGGATTGTCTGTTACACTAGTTAGATTTCAATGGATTTTCGATGATGCTAATTTATTTTATTATATTGTCTGTTATACTGGTCTATTTTACTGGGTGACCTACGACACGGGTTTATTTCACTAAATTGTCTGTTCCACTTGTTTATTTCACTATATTATCTGTCACACTGGTTTATTTCACTGGATTATCCATGATATGGATTTATTTCACCAGATTATCAGTTACACTGGTTTATTTCACTGGATGATCTATTATACAAGTTTATTTCATTATATTGTCTGTTATACTGGTTTATTTCTCTATATTGTCTGCTACACTGGTTTATTTCATTGGATTATCTTTTCTACAAGTTTATTTCGCTTTATTGTCTGTTACACTGGTTCATTTTACTATATTATCTGCTACATTTGCTTATTTCACAAGATTATCTATTATACAGGTTTATTTCGCTATATTGTCGGTTACACTCGTTTATCTCGCTATATTGTGGAACATTGGTTTAGTTAATTGGATTTCTATTATACTGGTTCATTCCACTGGATTATCTATTATATTGGTTTAATTCACCATATTGTCTGTTACACTGGTTTATTTTACTGGATTATCTTTTATACTAGTTTATTTCACTATATTGTCGGTCACACTGGATAATTTCATTTAAACACCAGCTCCTGACCTTACAGTCTAATGAATTGAGGCTCTGTGATTGGTTGCTGCGGCCAGCCCGCCGGGACCCTCCGCCAATGGAACCGCCAGCAGCCGCACGTGGCGCGGAGATGGACCAATGAGAAGGCGGATGTGTGTTCCGGGCAGCCAATGGGAGAGCGGCCCGCAGTGCAGCCTGGGTATCGGTCCAGGAGCAGGCGGCAGCCGGTTGCCGGAGAAAGCAGGCCGTGGTCTGGCAGAGAGGTAATAACACAGGGAGGGGGGGGGACAGACACAGGAGAGACAGAGGGGTAACGTGGGTGGTGCTGAGCTGGTGATAGGGGTATCCGAGGATCATGGTGGAGACCGGCTGGAGTGAGAGGTAACGTCAATCATGGGCAGGTGATGGCAAAGTTGGGCACTGGGGATCCACTTGGTGCTCCCCTACCCCCGCCAGGAGCAGGGGGAATCCCAGTCCAGGTGCATACTCTCAGTCTCTGGGCAGGGCATGGCCTGTTTCATCCCCTGGAACAGTTGTGCCAGCCGTCCCTGGATCAGGTAGTGTCTCTATCTTCTCAGAGTCTGGGTTGAAGGCCCCCTCCAGAGCCATATAGTTCCAGGCTGGCAATCCCAGTACAGCGTTCAGGGAGCTCCAAGCTCTTAAAGTGGCTTGGTATGCTGTCAGTCTCTTGTGCCAAGTGAGTGCTGTGCAGCCAAGGCAGGTGTTGCTGGGCCCCCACTGTCAGTCAGTGCTGGGGACAGTACTGCAGAAGGAGCTTCACATGGTCAGAGTGGCATTATTGTGTGAGATAGAAAAGTATTATCGAAGCACCCTACTATGAATGTTGAGGTGCTGGAGAAGGTGCAGAGTTAGAGTGCAGTGATTGAGAAGGGGTGGGTTGTTGTAATGGTGCTGAATTCATTCTGACTGATCTTTTAGTGGTGCCTAAGGTAGAAACTTCCAAAGATCAATTTCTCCTTGGTGCCTAATGTCCAACTTTTGACCTTTGACCCTTTAGTTCTAGGTTATAAAGCCAATGGAAGCTTCCTCCCAATATCTGTCTGTATCATGCTTTTGAAGAGTGTTGCATGATTCAAGGAGATCTCCTGTCATTCTTCTAATCTTTAGAGAATATAGTCTATCTACATGATCTCTTCTGAGGCGGTCCCATCATTGCAACAATAAATTTAACAAACCCTTATTTCATTCCTTTTTGAAGGTGGAAAATCCTTCTTTGATTGAGGAAATCAAGATTGTACACATCACTCCGGGTGTCTCACTGCCTAGAAATTTTCAGCAAAGTTTCTTTAGAGTGGTATAAATTGGGAGGCTTGTTTCTGACAAAGATGGTAACGTGTTCTTGAAACCATGATTTTAAGAAACGAATAATATAAGGAACCTTCGTGAGCTTTCATGGTGCATCTTGTCGATCATACGTGCTGTTTCCAGTCAGTGTCAATGGTGGAGATGGTGAATGTTTAAGGTAGTAAATGTGGTGCCTTTCAAATGGAATGCTCTGTCGGAGAAAATGTAGAGCTTCTTGCGTGTTGTTGGAGCAAGCGAGTGGAGAGTCTTCACACTCTTGACTTGTACCTTGTAGATGGCGGCAAGGTTTTGAGAAGTCAGGAGATGAGTTACCTGATGCAGAATTCTTAGTCTCTGACTGTTCTTGTACTCACAGTATTTATATGCTGGCTCTAGTTCAGTTTTTGATCAATGGTAACTCCCTGACTGATGCTAATAGGGCATTCAGTGATGGTGATGCCATTGAATGTCAAGGGACCATTGTTGGATTCTCTCTTGTTGGAGATGATAGTTGCCTAGCACTTGTATGGCTCAAACATCTTTCCAATTAACAGCCCAAGCTTGAATTCTGACCAGATTTTGCTGTATTTGAATACAAACTGCTTCAGTATCTGACGCATCATGAATGGTGCTGAACATTGTGTACAATTATCAGTGAACATGCCCATCTCTGCTCTTATGACAGAGGGAGCGTCATTGATGGAGCATCTGAAGAAAATTCAGCTTGGAATACTACCCTGAGGGACTCCTGCAGAGATGTCAATCATCTCAATCCCAGGACCTCCAACAATTACGGCCATTTTCCATTTTTCCTTGTGCGAGGTTTTTTTTCCCTACGGATAGCAATTTATTCCCTATTTCCTGTTTACTTCAATTTTGTGTGGGTGCCTCAATACCATGCTAGGTCAAACGCACTTTTGTCTCTCCCCTGCAGTTCAGCCATTTTGCCCTGATTTGGACTAAGGCTATAATGAGCTCCGGAACTAAGTGACCGTGACAAAAGATTCCTATCAAAGGGTTTGGCCTGAAATGTTGACTTTCCTGCTCCTTGGACACTGTCTGACCTGCTATGCTTTTCCAGCTTCACATGTATTGACTGTGAGCATTAGGGAGCAGGTGCAGCTTTATAGAACTGTTGTTGATACCTTCATACACTTTGCTGATTGAGCATATACTGATGTGACGGGTGTTAATCAGGTTGGATTTGTCCTACTTTTTGTGGACAGGATGTGATATACCTAGGCAATTTTCAACCTTAGTTTTGCCGTTTATACTGGAACAGTTCAATTACTGAAACCAAATCAAATACTTAAATGATTTAACTGAATGCTCTCTGAACCAACCATTCTAAATGTATTTTTGTAAACTTTCAGAATATACATTGATTTTCAAACTTGCCCGACTATGTTTTACTGTTTACTATGGGTTTTGTAATTCTTGCCCCTTTTTGTCAATAGGGTGTCAATCTTGCATGTTTGTTATTAGAATCTTATGTTATTTGAACCATTTTTTTATTGCCAGACCCGAATTCCCTGAAATGTAATCAAAATATAGAATATCACCCATGCTGGATTAATGCCATGATTAGAATCTTTGCGTAAATTATATCCTGGATTTGATTTGAAAACATCTCAGGAACAAAAACTAGTGTAGTTAAACTAACTCAATCTACACACTAAATGAAACAGAACTGCAGAAGTTGTAAATGATTAACAGTATCCACAGATCTTTCGGTTTTTATTTCGTGTTTAACTCATTTCTTCTTGGCATGCCCACCTTGGAGAAATCTTGCTACCTTCTCTGATCACATTTCTGTTCAAATCTTTTCTCTTGTCTACCGTCACTGTTGCTATTGGTATATGACCAGGTGTTTGCTAAGATTTGTTTCCACATTCCTCAGTGCCTCTGGCTCAGACTCACCCTTTTGGATTCCAACTCCAGTTTCATCCTTCGTGCTTTGCCAGTTCTGAGGAAGGGTCACTGGACCCAAAACGTTAACTCTGATTTCTCTCCACAGATGCTGCCAAAAACTGCTGAGTTTTTCAAGCGATTTCTGTTTTTGTTTCCATCTGCATGCATTCCTTTAAAACATTAAGTTGTGGGACATGTCATGTACGAGACAAGAAACAGTTTGTTTGGTTTTAGGAGAGCACTGTTTTGTTAAGTTAATTCTGGTGATACAATGTGATGTACCAATGTAAACTGGCATTTATTTAAATTATTGAGCTTATATAATTCATCTAGGACAAAGTGTCTTCTTCCACATTTATACAATCTTAGCTCTCTCTTATCAAGATCTACGTATGATTTGGCTCAAATAATTGAGAATTGTGAGGAAGATTATTTTCTGCTTTATATCATGCATTGTTCACACTTAGCAATGCCGAAAACTTGTACTGAACATATGCACTTGGATCACTTGTGTGTTACTAGGAATTCTGAATAGTTGTTGCACTCGCTTTTCAACAGCCAAAAGGTGCTGTAACCTGAAATTATAACCTCTCACCTTGGGAGTATTGTCAAACATTTTCAGGGTTTACATTTCTGATAGTCAATAGTTTATTCATGTTGTTGGATGTAGTTTGTAGAACTGTTGCCATGTTTTCCCATATGTTACTATACTTCAAAGTATTTCAGTATATAACTGCTTTGAGAAGTTTCTAGATGATCCAGATAGCCCTTTTGTCTCGCCATTCCCTTATAACACAAGATTATCTCTTGTGATCTCTTCTACATGAGCTTTAGGATCTTGAATCACTTGCAATCTTTTTAAATTAGTTGAAAGCCCATTGAATTATTAGTGTTCAAAATTAATGTTTGCTGAAAAGTCATCTTTGTATCAGGTTGCCTAATATTATTAGATTATGACAGGAAAGTAATCTGTGAGCATGCTGCCTTCTCTTTCCTTTAACTCTTGTTTGTAATGGGTACAGGCAACTATTTGTGTAGTATGCATTCAGAAGTGGTCATGAGCTTTTCCAGTTACTGTTGATTAATGAAAGACTAACTAAACTGGACTGCTGAGTCATAATACCAACTGCAGAATGTTGAAACTGCAGTTAAATGTTTGCTTTCTGCATGTGGCTGTGTTTTTAGAGTTAATGTTGCATTTTAGAGAAAGTTACTAATTGTTGCATTTGGCTCAGTTTTATCTTCCTATAGACAGAATTCTGCCAGTCATTCCTTGTATTTTTGTACCCAACGGTACCAGCCCTGACTTCTTGACAAGTTACTGACTACCTGTGTTTAAAATATTCAAGTATTCTTTAATGGAGGTTTTGGATCTAGACCTTTTTGTGAAAGTTTTATTTCACTGCACTTCTCCCTTGAGAGATGAGTGGTGCCAGTACCAGTAATGATGTTTACTCTGGATACAGCAAATTTGTCAGCTATTTCTTCTTTGTAAAGATTGTGTTGCCACTCAATGAATTTAAGGACTATTACAATGTTTCAAACTTGTCCTTTTTAACAATCTTAAAGATTTCATATTATTATAGTTACTATAAGTGTTCAATACAAGAATGCTCTAAATTACTTAATTTTGCTCTTGAATAAAGATACATGCCATGCTTGCACAGTATGTTGAGATCATCTGCTTACAATGAGACTTTCAGCCCTTCAATTAATTAATTTTGTGTTGATAAATAATAAAACATGAAAATGATGTGCATTCCTTTGCATCACAGGATGGTGACAGACGGCCATTCTGATCACCATATATGTTCTCTGAAGGAGCAATTTACTGAGTGCGATACCCTGGACCTCTTCCTGCGTACCTTGCTTTGGATAATGCCTTCCTAAATGTCTCAAATGAACCTGCTTCTACCACATCCTGACCAGTTATTGCACGGAAAAAACTTCCTTCTTGTCTATGTTTTTCTTAAGCCATCACCATAATTTGGTGCCTTGTTCTCACCCATCAGTGGAAACAGTTTTTCCTGTCTACCTTTTCCTGACCCCTCCATTTTGAATGCCTCCATTACATCTCTTCTGAAACTTCTCCTCTTGAAGGAAAACAGTTCCAACCTTTCCAATTAATCTTCAAAACTGAAGTACCTCATCCACAAAACCATTCTTGTAAATCTTTTCTGCTCCGTTTTGAAAGCCTTGACATTCGTATTAAAGTGTGGTGGCCACAACTAGACACAATACGCCAGTTGAAGTCAATCCAGCATTTGACAGGAAATTCAGCAAATGTAAATTGAGCTGTCAGTGATTGAACACTTTGTAGTTGAACAGTTATTTCCCTGATGGCTTGCACTTCAGCCCTAAGCACTAATAGAATTTCTGTCTGTATGCCAGCCCATCACTCTTCTAATTGATTTCATGCAAGCATTAAAATTTTGTTGTCTCATCCTGATTGTAAGAACATGAATGATCTATGACCTGGCAGGAATCTTTTTGAGAGTGCATGTTTATCCTGTGTGCAAAAATTTCATTTCAGCTGAAAGGCACTACTAAATAGTGTCAAAATATTTGGTAGTTTAATAAGGCACTTGAATGAAGTTCAGAATTTACATTAGAGAGATTCACACCTTCGCAGAATCATGGAATGGTACAGGAAAGAAATAGACCCTTCAACCCACTATGACAATGTTGTCTCTTTTGGCCGAGCTATTTCCCTGCTCTTTTGTTGCAGGTTTATAAACGTATCCAGTTTATTTATCCAATTTCCTGTTGAAAATTACTTTTTAAATCTACTCCCACCACTCAAGGCATTGATTTCCAAATTGCAACTTGCTGCATAAATAACTGTTTATCTTGGTATCCCTGATTCTTCTGCCTATCTCCTTATATCTGTTCCTTCTAGTTACCAACCTTTCAAATGCTGGTAGTTTCTACTGATTTATTCTATCAAAGCAGTTCATGATTTTGCACTGCTCTCTCAAATCTGCTGTTAACCTTCTCCGTTCTCAGGAGAACAGCCTTACCTTTTCCAATCTCTCCACTTGACTGAGGTCTTTCATTGCTGGGATCACTTAGTGTAAATTTCTCTGTACACTCTCTCAGTAGCTGACGTTCATGTTAAAATGTGGTTTCCAGAATTGAACAGAGTTGAGGTCTAACCAGTGACTTCTAAAGGTTTAATGTAACTTGTCATAGAAAATGTTTTATTCCTGACCTTTATTTTGGACCATACTGTAAATATTACATGAAATGGAAGAGTTTCAAATGCCAGTGCTTTAAGACTTAACTCACTTTTGAGTGGGAGAGGCCCTGATCTATGGGACCTATTTTTGTTCATAATGGTACTACTTGATGTTCAGAGAGTTTGAGGGGAGAAGGGGCCCAGTTGTAAATTGACACACACACTGTTAGGATTGGGAAAATTTCAGCAAATGTTAAACAATTGAATCTGAAGTTGAAGTGTCATACTGGACTCAATGTTAAGGGTTTCTCCAGAATTCTGTACTTCTGGTTGTGGGTATGTTCATCGAGTTGGAAAGCTGATTTGCAGGCATTTGTCCCCTGTCTAGGTAACACCTTCAGTGCTTTGGAGCCTCCTGTGAAGTGCTGCTGTACTGTGTTGTCTGGAATGTACATGGTTTCGTTCCTGCAGCTTCCAGTTGCCGGTTCTGGTCGTTTGTTGATCTGGACCTAATATACTAGTCACTACAATGTGCTTGTTGATGGAATCCATAGCTGAGTGCCATGCTTCTTGAAATTCTCTAGCTGTCCTCGGTTTAGCTTGTCCTATTATTGTTGTTGTCCCAGTCGAATTTGTGGTCCTTGTCACCTGTGTGTATGGCTACTAGGGACAGCTGGTTGTGGTGTTTACTGGCTAGTTGATGTTCATGGATGTGGATTGCTAGTTGCCTGCTGGTTTGTCCTAAATGGTGCTTCATGCAGTCTTTGTATGGAATCCTGTAAATTACATTAGCCACGCACATGCTGGGTATAGGGTCTTTTCTCCTGGTAAGTTGTTGTCTGAGTGTGGCTGTCAGTTTATGGGCTGTCATGGATCCCAGTGGTTGGAGAAGTCTGGCTGTCAGTTTCAAGACTGTTTTTAGGTAAGGCAGCGTGGCTAGAGAGTTAGGTCATGGCATGTTCTCGTCGCATTGTTTATCTGTTCGGTGTCTGCAGATGAAGTTGTGGGGATATCTTTCTTGGCAAATTCTCTGCAGGGGTGATCTTCCCATTGTCGGGGTCGGAAACTCTAGTCAGAGAGACAATAGCCAACCTCCTGTATAGGCAGAACAGACAACATGACAGGGAACCTATCAGCAAGGGCTGTATGCTTAAACTACTAGACCTGCTTAACGACACACTTCACATTCAACAAACAAATATATGAACAGATCAATGGGACATCTATGGGCTCGCCCATCTCTGGGCTCATAGCAGAAGCAGCGATGCAAAGATTGGAACAAACAACCCGACCACCAATCCTACCAAAACTCTTGATCAGATATGTACGTGACACTTCTGTGATCATTAAGAGAACAGAAATCAAGAACACACAAGATTGTCAACTCCATGCTCACAGGAGTCACATTTACGAAAGAGGAGGAAACCACAATCAACTCCCATTCCTGGATGTGATGGTACACAGAACGGTGAATGCATCACAAAAAAAAGTGTACAGGAGAGCCATTCACACTGATCAAGTCCTAAATTACAACAGCAACCAACCAAACACACGAGAAGCTGCATTAGGACCCTGTTCAAAAAGGGCTGCAACACACGGCAGCACTCCTGACCTATGAAGGGAAGAAGAACACCTCTACAGAGAATTCACCAGGAACGGATATCCCCACGACTTCATCTGCAGATGCCTAACAGATAGACACAATGCGACAAGAACATGTCATGACCTAACTCTCTAGTCACGCTGCCTTACCTAAAAACAGTCTTGAAACTGACAGCCAGACTTCTCCAACCACTGGGATCCATGACAGCCCATAAACTGATAGCCACGCTCAGACTACAACTTACCAGGAGAAAAGACCCTATACCCAGCATGTGCATGGCTAATGTCATTTACAGGATTCCATGCAAAGACTGCATGAAGCACCATTTAGGACAAACAGGCAGACAACTAGCAATCCACATCCATGCACATCAACTAGCCAGTAAACACCACAACCAGCTGTCCCTAGTAGCCATACACACAGGTGACAAGGACCACAAATTCGACTGGGACAACACAACAATAATAGGACAAGCTAAACCGAGGACAGCTAGAGAATTTCGAGAAGCATGGCACTCAGCCACGGATTCCATTGACAAGCACGTTGATCTTGACCCAATATACTGGCCACTACAACGCAGAAATGGAGCCAAATAAATTTCGGATGACACAGCACAACAGTGTTTCACAGGAGGCTCCAAAGCACTGAAGGTATCTCCCAGACGAGACAAAACTTCTGCAAATCGGCTTTCCAGCTCAGCAAACATGCCCACAACCACGACAACTGGTACCTGAGCCATGAATCTTTTACACAAATCTTTTATGTTTCTTTCAGATTTCCAGCACCTGCAGTATTTGCCTTTTATTTAAATAATTGAACTGGAGATGATCAGAATGGCATAGTTAAGAGTTCAGGTGTTAATGGGGTGCAGCAGAGGTGAATGATGTTAGAGTAGGAAGTTAGGTCATTTATAGGTGGTTAGAGAGCTGAAGGTGTCAGAAGCTTGTCTCAGGATTGAATAGGATACTGAGTTTGTATGTTTCAGCCTAGATGGTGATGAAGGGGAATAGAATCTCATAAGAGTACAGCACAGGGACCAAAGACCATCTTTTCCATTCTTCCAGACCTGAAGAATTTGTCGCTTATTTGACAGTAAATATTGGGAAAACCATTTAGCAATGTGGGTTGAAGGACTTGGAAGGTTACAGCTAGCTGCAATGAATAAATATGAAAACTGATTGGGGGGGAGTAACCTAACAAGAGGAAGGAACAAGTTACCATTCAAGATGGCTTGAAGATCTTTTGTGTACCGAACACAAAAAGGGCAGTTATAACGATGACTATCATTGGCAAAATTTGAATGCATAAATAATGCAATTTAAACTTATGGAAAGGAACAAAGGAGAAGGATGTTGGTGAAATTTGCAGTTGAGGTGGTGAACCCACAATTATGTGATTATCATTTTTCAATCGGCACATCTTTGCCTTCATGTATTTGATACTGTTACTCTTAAAAAGGTTGCTCATGACCCTGTTTAATTTTTCAGGCTTTTACCTACATTGATCTGTGTAGGATGAATGTTGAACGCAATGATGTTCAGCCACTTCTGCTCTGGTAGAAATGGGAGCAATCGCAGGCTGCTGTTTTGATTATTTTTATACTGTCACTTTCACAATGTAACTGTTGTCTCCGGGGAAACAAACAGCTCTATCATCTGCAGGAACCAGCCTTTGAAATATACTTTAAATTTTCATAGTAATCATATGTTCTGGACTTGAATTCTGAATTAAATCACTATAAAGCTGCCCTGCATGCAGTAAACCTGGTTTCAAACCACAACTGCCTTCAAACAATCTGAATAGGCTTATTTTTCAACCTGTTTGAAATGTATCCTTCTTTGTAAAGTTCTGAAGTGAGAATTGAGATAGCAGCAATTTTTGTATTGATGCAAGATGCACATTTGAATTTGAAGGTAATGTTTTCAGCGGTCCACTTATAAGACCAGATGGTTGGCAATGTCACAAATGTAAGTAACATTTTTAAACACTCTCTAGTTGTGATGTTGAAATCACAGCAGTTATTGCGTTGTGGAGATGCAGGCAGTATGTTTTACAGTCAGTGTGAGTTCTCCACACCTTCAAATGCAAGCCACTGCAATGGTAGATCCATCTCTCTGTGATCTCCTATTTATTAGTTTTACTACATGGCTATAGCCTAAGTGACTATGTAGCCAAAAATGCACATGAAGTTAGTGACCCAGTTTTACACGTACTTGTAATGAAGTATAGGATTAGTATTATATAGCCTGATTTATGGAGCAATTTTTCTGTGGACAGAAAGAGCCATTTTTTGCAGTAGATAAGTTCCTTGCTGTTTATAGTGAGAAGCTTGGGGATGCAATTCAGATGCAGTGCAACACCCTCCATTCACACCAATTTTTAAATTCTGATTTTCATTATTAAAGTTTGGAGCTCTTAATACTTCCAGTGTGAGCAGGAACTGTCTTTGTTTGGCCCATACTCTGCAAATCTTTCCCTAACTCAATGTTTTATATTTAAATGTAAATTCTGTCCTTGGTAAAACTGCAGACATTTTGCTCCTGTCTGGAAAATTAACCTACTTGCCAGCCTTTTAAATAGACAGATTCATTATTTTTAATGATGAGTTTCAAAGTCCATGGCTATACACTCATTTACAGCTGCATTTCCTTATTAAAGCATGATTTGGCCGTGCTCCCAGAACTCGGCCACCACCATTGCCCAGCAGTTTTAAGTCATCGCTAGATTGGCATAGTCCGCGACTCCAGGGGTTGCTCCTGATGGTGGGAAGGATTGTCGGATCCCACTGGACAGCTATCCTCATCGGGTGCATGGGGATTAGGAATTATCTGAACAGCAGATTGCAATCACAGCACCAAGCAACTGAAGAGAGCTGCTCTAAAACTGGGAATTTGGAACATCCAAACAATGATGACCAGCCTCTCAGAAAACCTCCAGGACATCAGCGACTCTAGGAAATCAACTGTCATAAATAACAAACTCAAAAGATTCAATGTGGGCATAGCTGCCCTCCAGGAAACAAGGCTGGGATAGGTGTGCTCACTGAAAGAAGGACTACGCATTTTACTGGCTGGGGAACAGCTCTCACAAGCCTAGAGCACATGGTGTTGGCTTCGCAGTAAAGGACAGCCTGATGACACAGAGCCAGGCAGCAATGGCTCAGAGTGACTCCTGACTCTTCACCCCAGCGCCACTGCAGGCCTAGTCACCCTTGTCAGCGTGTATGCCCTGACACTGTCCTCTACACCAGACACAAAGGATGAGTTTTATGACCAACTTGTACCTCTCATTAGCAGCATCCCTAGGAAGGAGCAACTTGTTCTTCGAGGCAACTTCAATGCCAGAGTGGGTGCAGACCACAACTCGTGGCCCTCATGCCTTGGGCATTTTGGTGTGTGCAAAAATGAATGAGAACAGACAGGAACTGGTTGAGCTGTGCACTTACCGCAGTTTGTGCATCACCAACTCCTGCTTCCAGACAAAGCCTCAGCACAAGATTTCCTTGAGACACCCATGCTCAAAGCATTGGTACTGACTCGATCTGATCCTAGTTAGACGTGCTGCCATCAAACATGTTCTCCAGGCAGGCTCTTATCATAGTGTTGACTGCGACATAAACCACTCCTTAGTGTGTTGAAAGATCAGGCTGCAACCTAAGAGATTCCATCACACCAAGTAACAGGGAAACTCTCGCATCAAAGTCAGCAAGATGTCCCAGCCAGACCTTGTGCAACATTTCTCAGTTTTCAAGAGAGAACTGAGCGCCTCGCAAAACAGAGATTCCGCCACAGAGAAGTGGGAAACCTTGCGGGATCCCATGCACCATACATCCCTGGTTATCTTTGGGAAAAAGACCTGCAAGACACGTGACTGGTTTGAGGCTAACCAGATGACCCCCATTGTTGAAGCCAAGCGTGTTGCCCAAGCTGAGGACAAGCGGTCAGCTAGTGGGAAGTACCTGCAGATTCTCGGGACTGCCAGGAACAAGGTTCAGCAGACCGCCATGCAATGCACTAATGAGTACTGGACACAGCTAAGTGAGGAAATTCAGATGGCCACTATAATGGGGAACATTAGGGGAATGTATAAAGGCATCAAGAAGGCACTAGGACCAGCTCAGAGCAAGACAGCTCCCCTCAAATTCTCTACTGGGGAAGTAATCACACACAATAGACAGTAGGTGCAGGAGTAGGCCATTCTGCCCTGTGAACCTGCACCACCATTCAATATGAGCATGGCTGATCATCCTTAATCAGTATCCTGTTCCTCCCTTATCTCCATAACCCTTGATTCCACTGTCCTTGAGAGCTCTATCCAACTCTTTTTCTTAAATGAATCCAGAGACTGGGCCTCCACTGTCCTCTGGGGTGGAGCATTCCACACAGCCACCACTCTCTGGGTGAAGAAGTTTCTCCTCATCTCTGTCCTAAATAGTCTACCCTGTATTTTTAAGCTGTGTCCTTTGGTTCGGCACTCACCCATCAGTGAAAACATGTATCCTGCCTCTAGAGTATCCAATCCTTTAATACTCTTATGTCTCAATCAGATCCCCTCTGTCTTCTAAACTCATGGGTATACAAGCCCAGTTGCTCCAGTCTTTCAGCTTAAGGTAGTCCTGCCATTCCAGGAATTGATCTCCTGAACCTACGCTGCACTCCCTCAATAGCCAGAATGTCTTTCCTCAAATTTGGAGACCAGAACTGCACACAGTACTCCAGGTGTGGTCTCACCAGGGCCATGTACAGCTGCAGAAGAACCTCTTTGCTTCTATACTCAATCCCTCTTGTTATGAAGGCCAGCATGCTATTAGCCTTCTTCACTACCTGCTGCACCTGCATGCTTACCTTCATTGACTGGTGTACAAGAACACCCAGGTCTCTCTGTATTGCACTTCTACCTAAATGGAATCCATTTAGGTAGTAATCGGCCTTCCTGTTCTTACCACCAAAGTGGATAACCATACATTTATCCACATTAAACTGCATCTGCCATGCATCTGCCCACTCGCCTAACCTGTCCAGGTCACCCTGTAATCTCCTAACATCCTCATCACATTTCACCCTGCCACCCAGCTGAGTATCATCAGCAAATTTGCTCATGCTATTACTAATACCATCTTCTATATCATTAATCTATATTGTAAAAAGCTGCGGTCCCAGCACTGATCCCTGCGGTACCCCACTGGTCACTGCCTGCCATTCTGAAATGGAGCCGTTTATCACTACTCTTTGTTTCCTATCAGCCAACCAACTTTCAATCCAAGTTAGTACTTTGCCCCCAGTACCATGCGCCCTAATTTTGCTCACTAACCTCCTATGTGGGACTTTATCAAAAGCTTTCTGAAGGTCCAGATACACTACATCTACTGGATCTCCCTCATCCATCTTCAGAGTTACATCCTCAAAAAATTCCAGAAGATTAGTCAAGCATGATTTCCTCTTCATAAATCCATGCTGACTCTGACCTATCCTGTTACTACTAACCAAAGGCCAGCAGGTAGAGAGGTGGGTTAAACACTGCTCTGATCTCTACTCAGAGAGCATACAGTGTCTCCTTCATTATTTGATGCCTTCACGTGCTTGCCAACCATGGACGAGTAAGACGCAGAGCCGTCAATAGAAGAGCTCAACAAGGCCATTGACAACCTGGTCTCTGGTAAGGCCCCGGGTGGTGACGGGATTCCTCCTGATCTGATCAGGTGTTGCAAGGCCAGTGTCCTGCTCCCATTGCCAGTGTCTACTGCCAGTGCTGGCAAGAAGAACCTGTACCATAGGTCATGAGGGATGCTAAGATCATTGCCCTGTACAAGAACAAGGGTCAGAGAAGTGACTGCAACAACTATAGGGGCATCTCTCTCCTCAACACTGTTAGCAAAGCCTTTTCTTGGGTCATCTTGACTCGCTTGTGGAAACTGGCAGAATGTGTGTACCCAGAGTCACAGTGCAGCTTTTGAATTAAAAGGACAACAATAGACATTATCTTCTTTTGCCAACTGCAGCAGAGGTGCAGAGAACAGAAAATGCCCCTGTCTGTTGCCTTCATCGACCCCACCAAGGCGTTTGACCTGGTCAGCAGAAATGGCCTTTTCAAGGTTCTCCTGAAGATCGGCTGCTCACCAAAACAGCTAAGCATGATTGAGTCCTTCTGCAGTAACATGAAGGGGACAGTGCAGTCCGACTGAGCCCTTTGGCATCCACAGTGGTGTCAAAAAAGGCTGCATTCTTGCTTCCACACTCTTTGGGACTTTTTTTTTTGCTGTGCTCCTGAAACATGCCTTTGGCACCACAGCAGAGGGGATTTACCTACGCACTAGCAGGCTCTTCAACCTGACCTGCCTCAGGGCCAACACTAAAGTCCGTGCGGCACACATTAGGGACATGCTGTTTGCCGACGCTGTTGCGTTTGCAACACACACTCAGTAGGAACTACAGCCACTGACAGACCGCCTCTCTCATGCTTGCAAGGATTTCAGGCTAACTATCAGTCTGAAGAGGTCGAGCATCCTGGGACAGGACACAAAAGCACCACCGGTCATCACCAGTGTCGTCTATCAGTTTACATACCATGGTTCTACCATCACTGACAACCTCTCCTTCGACAAGAAGATCAGGAAAGTAGTCTCCACTCTTGCTCGCCTCACGACTCGAGTATGGACAAATCCCAAGCTGACAGTGAAGACAAAAATGTCAGTCTACAATGCCTGTATCATAAACATACTGCTGTACAGCAGTGAAACATGGGCTACATATGCCAGACAGGAGAGAAGACTGAACGCCTTCCACTTGAGGAATATTTGCTATATCCTGGGCATATTCTGGCAAGACCATGTCCAATGTAGCAATCCTATCTCATACTGGCCTTCTCCATATGTACAGTCTGCTCAGGCAGTGGAGACTGCACTGACTGGGCCACATCCACCGCATGGAGGCTGTCCGCTCCCAGAGGATATTCTTTATGGAGAGCTTGCATCCGGGAAGAGACCCACTGGGCATCCCCAGCTGTGCTGCAAGGATGTCTGCATGAGGGGCATGAAGGCACTTGATATCATTACAGGGTCCTAAGAAAGGCTTGCAACTGACCACACTAGATGGAGAAACACCCTGAACCAACACCTCAAACCAGGGGAAAAGAAACTGAGGAGCGCTGCAGCAGAACAAGCGGGCATGCAGGATGGAGTGCAGCAGATCAACAACCCCATACAGATGTGACCTTTATGACCAGGGCTGTCACTCCAGTATTGTTCTCTTAGGTCACAGGAGACATTGCTTCAGGGAAGCCGAAAGCTAGAACAACGTGGATACAACCCATGGTTAGCATCACCGAAAGGGAGATTCTAAATTTAAACCTGGTATTTTACAAAGTATATTTTGAGAGTTTCCATATTAGATTTGATCTTTCTCATTGAGCTGACCAGTATTTTTTTTGACATAATAAATGAAGACTTTACTTGTGTCGACCTGGAGGTTGTCATTTCAACATATGCTTAACAAGAGTCCTTCCTGATTTGATGTGGTGGAGAAGACAAGAATGAATGGATCATGTATTCAGATGCTCAGAATAGGGATTAGCTCGAAACTGACTTGCACTCATTTTATTGCACAGTTTTCCAGGCTTGTACAGCAGTGCAGCTCAATTCAGTTGCACCCTGTCAATGTCATACTTGCTGCCTCCTTCCAACCTGCAATGATGTTGCTTTCATTCCTTTCCTCTGTCTTTTCCAAAGCTGGAAATACCTTGATTCACAAATCCTTTCTTTTTTGGGCAGCTGAGTGAGTGTGAATGAGGAAGCTTCCACTTTAAGTTACAGCATTGCGCTTAATAGCTCATCTTTATCACTGTGCCATGATTGGGCTCAGCACCCCCAGGTGAGGGGAGGGAAAATTGATTTTGTTCAGGATGTTAACTTCACACCTGTTTGTAGTCAGAGCGTTGGTAGCAAGGAGCTTTATAATTTTACTTGGTGAAGAGGGAGGAGGACTAAATTCCTCCTTGGCCAAATGCTAATGTTTTTCAGTTGTCAAGGTGACCTGATGTTGTCTGTTTTTAATTAATGGTGAATAACCGGTGTGAATGATCAGTAGAAATAGACAAAGGCAAGAGACTGGATTTATAGAAAATTAAGATGCAATGAAGGTCTGCTTTTGTATATGCTTATAAGAAAGGCATTTGCCCTACTCTGCTTTTTAATAAGGTCACAGCTGATCTCTTACTTCAACTCCACCTTCCCAAATGTCCACACAACCCTCCATCTCCTTAACATTCAAAGTTCTACCAATCCTGTTTTGAGTATATGAAGATCTGGCATCCTCTGCACTCTTGTAGAGAATTTCAAGTATTCAAAACCTGCTGAGTAAAGACGTTTTGTATCTCGGGTCTCAATTTTTCAATCTGAGTCTCTTTAATTTCTCAAGATATTGATCAGTTTAAAAGGGTGTCTGTGCATTGATGCTTTCTAAAGGGAAGTTTCCAACTTCTCTCAATAAAATTACAACTTCAGTAGTTAAAAGCAAAATGTTGTTGATGCTGGAAATCTGAATTATAACCAGGAAGTGCCAGAGAAACTTAGCAGGTCTGGCAGCATCTGTGGAGAGAGAGACAAAATTGATGTTGAGTATCCAGTATGGCACTACTTCAGAACTTCCAGCACATCCTGTAATATTGCATGGCATTACCTATGCTGCCCTTATTTACCTAGTGTTACAGGGAACTACATCGCTGCCACATACTCCTCCTCTACTCTGCAATAAGGAGTCAAACTGAAAGGAAGATATCTCTATTTGTGGGATTTCAATCAAATGAGCACCAACCTGACTCTCTTTAACAGCAGATTTGGATAAGATTTTTAACCAAACTGTGTCTGTACTAAGAAAGTGGGATCATGTGCCTTCTTGATAGCAATCATAACTTTATTTTGATTTGTCTAATTGCTAATTCTGCATGACATTAACGTATCAACATAGTGTGTGACAGGGATGATTGGGGACATCAATTCCTAAGCTTTAAGCTGCAGGGTATCTTCCACTTTTTTGGCCTGAAGTGCTCGGTGCTTCTGCTATTTTTACTAAATGTGATGCAATTTCAGCTCCTTGCTACCAGCTTTGAATTTACACTTGTAACAATATTCATTAGTCATAAAAGTGACAAAAGCTTCAATCACCATTCTGATGAGGTTTCTTTTGTATGTACATCAAAGGCTTTTCCAAAATGGCGCGAATATCATCACAAGGTCTAGAATGTAATTGCAAGCCCAAAGTTTCTACCATGACCAGTTCAAACTGGATAATCCACTGTCTGATCAACATAGAGTCATAGAGATGTACAGCACAGAAACAGACCCTTTGGTATAACTTGTCCTGTTAAACTAATGATGCTATCTTCCCAGTTCCCTCAGATTGTTGCATTTTTTTTAATTGGAGTTCAGTACCTGCCACACTCCAATGTCATTTATAGATATTTTACAGATATTGTCAGTGATATGACACCTCCGTTTCAAAAGTTTTTATCAACAAGTGAGCCTGCTGTAATGCAGCAATAGGAAGTCTTTTGAGATCTCTTGAGAATTTAAAACTGAAAAATCAACTGATCCAGGCATAATTCCAACCAAATTATTCGAACACTTCGCCGTCTTTTCAAATCCACAAACAGGACTGGTCCTGGTAGACCCATCATTTCAGCCTGTTCGTGTCCCACTGAATTTAAGTGTGACTTGATGGTTAAGAGGTAGGGATACTACAACCATGCCCCAAGAACCCATGCGCACAAGAAGCTACGTCATTAATTGACAGATTAACAGAACTCGCTATAGTCACCTTTATTTTGACCTTTCCTATAAACTTTAGAGTAAAAATTGGCTTGATGTCAACAAAAATCACTCCTCTTTAAATGATTGCTTTGAACAGTTCTTGCTGTTATTTGCTCTCAGTATCTCCACTTCTTGACTAGAAAGAGGCTATTGCAGAGCAGTTGTTGCAAAAAAAACCCAAAATTTATGTTTCAGATTTTTGTTACACTCCGTCAAAGATCAGCTTTGGATCAGAACTTTTAGTGCTTATTTTTCTCTGGGCAAGTGTGAATGTGCTACGCAGGAAGTGTATTGCACAACCAGATCAATACCAAATTTAATATCCAGGTTGGGCTGGGAAGTACACTGGCTAGATTGTGCTCCATTGCAGATTCTTGCAAAAGAGGGTTGACTCTCTTCTGAGTGCCTAATGTTAATTACAAAAACGTGCTCTCCAGTGCCAAATCAATTCCAGCTACCTTGTCACTACAGCACATTGTAGATGAACTGGATTCTATAATAATTTCATAGAATTGGAAAATTGTGGATCTTGGCCATTTTTTTGATGTGTTCTCTGGTGTGCAAATATGGGGTAAGCTTCATTACCAGACTACCATAATTGTAGAGGATGTATCGGTACACTTGGCAAATTCAGCAACCATAAATGTAGCCAAATGATCGATTTAACTTGATCTGATAATGCCCAAGAGCCTGGTTAAAATCAAGCTTTGTGGTGTTTTGATGTCCCCTGTTGGTCTTTACGGCCAAGGACCACTTCAGTCCTGCGTGTTCTATAATGCTTTCCTGCGCAATCCAGGCTGCAAAGTCTATCCCAATAAATTTAATGAAGTACTGTGCTGATATATTCTTCATTGCAGGTGTGAATTGAGCTGAATTTGGACAAACTGAATAAAGAAAGAAGAATTGAACAGACAAACTCTATTGAAGGGTGGTGATATTGACATTTTTTAAGGGGTTATGATCAAGGTGTAGGGAGGGAGGGATGGAAAGAAAGAAAAATAGTTTGAAATGTGGATAAAGCCTGACCTTGAAAGAGAAAAGGAGTTTCCTTAATTTTGAAAGGCAAAAAAATTGATTCACTTTGAAACAGGAGGAAAGCATGGAGAAAAATGAAGGTGACCCTTAGATTTTTGGGAGCTAACTGACTGGAAGGAATTGAGTCCAGGGTTAAAGGACAAACTAAGGGCATTTTCAATTGTTAAGCAGTTGTGATAATATTGATAGAAGTGAGTGGATCGTTGAGAAGTGAGAGTGTAACGATAATGGTAATTGGTTACTGGGGCGTGGTAGGGATAAGAAGGGAGACAGCATTAGTTTTCCCATTACCTCTACCAAATTCATTCTGAAGGTAGGGAACTGCCTTACTGAGCACAGCGCACTGTGCTACCTTTCCTCTCCATCTGAAAGGAAAATTTAAAAACCGACTGTGACAGAAGGAAGTACAAAAAGAATTGAGGCAAGAAAAGCAAAAGCAAGACACTTGCACAGATGGTGTAATAATAAATACAAATTGGAAAAAATGGTTTCTCCTAACTACCTGGCAATAGTTCTTTATATTAAAGTAAAATCTTCTGTTTGCTTGGAACTCGCAATGTGGCAGAAAGTTGGCAGGAGTTCCTGTTTCCACATTTTTAAATGGAAACTCCTGATGGCAAGGTGATAAGTTGCTTCTTCCTGGCTGTTTCATCCTTAACTCCTCCATGATCTTGTTATGCCCTGTCATCTTCTGCAGCCTTGATCTCCTTTTAATGTTCTTCATTCGTCTGATTTGTTATTTTCCATCTATCAGTGTTGCTGCTAATGTGTTGCTCACTTGAAATTCATTCCTATCTCAAGTCAAGAAGGTTGTGGATTCAAGCCCCAGTCCAGGATTTGAAGTCAATGATAAAATTCCAATGTAGTACTTCCAAGACTCTGGGCTATTGGAAGTGCTGCATTTTGGGTGGGATTTTAATCAAAGATTTTTGTCCTGTCATATGGATAGTAGGTTGCCATGATACTGTTTAAAGAGGTATGTTGAAGACTGATAGATTTCTATTTGTTAAAGATGTCATGAATACAATGATAATGCAGGAGAATGGTGTTAAGGAATGCTACTACAGGAAGGACAGAAAGGGAGGCATGAAAGGAGGGGGGAGATGGTCACAGGTGAGGTGCCAAAGATTGGAAGTTGGCTAACATGGTGTCACTGTTTAAGAAAGGTAGTAAGGACAAGCCAGGGGACTATAGACCAGTGAGTCTGGTGGTGGGCAGATTGTTGGAGGGAATCCTGAGGGACAGGATGTACATGTATTTGGAAAGGCAAGGACTGATTTAGCCATTGTCAACATGGCTTTGTGCGTGGGAAATCATGTCTCACAAATTTGATTGAGGTTTTTGAAGAAGTAACAGAGGATTGATGAGGGCAGAGTGGTGGATGTGATTGAAACGGACTTCAGTAAGGTGTTTGACAAGGTTCTCCATGGGAGACTGATCAGCAAGGTTAGATCTCATGGAATACAGGGAGAACATTTGGATACAAAACTGGCTCAAAGGTAGAAGACAGAGGATGTTGGTGGACTGTTGTTTTTCAGACTGGAGGCCTGTAACCAGTGGAGTGCCACAAGGATTGGTGCTGGGTTCACTACTTTTCATCATTTTTATAAAAATGATTTGATGTGAGAATAAGAGGTATAGTTAGTAAATTTGCAGATGACACCAAACTTGGAGGTGCAGTGAACAACCAAAAAGGTTTACCTCCGATTACAATGGGATCTGGACCAGATGGGCCAATGGGCTGAGAAGTGGCAGATGGAGTTTAATTCGGGTAAGTGCAAGGTGCTGCATTTTGGGAAAGCAAATCTTAGCAGGACTTATGCACTTAATGGTAAGGTCCTAGGGAGTGTTGCTGAACAAAGAGACCTTGGAGTGCAGGTTCGTAGCTTCTTGAAAGTGGAATCACAGGTAGATAGGATAGTGAAGAAGGCGATTGGTAAGCTTTCCTTTATTGGTCAGAGTACTGAGTACAGGAGTTGGGAGGTCATGTTGCGGCTGTACAGGACATTGGTTAGGCCACTTTTAGAATATTGCGTGCAATTCTGGTCTCCTTAGCAGAGAGATGATGTGAAACTTGAAAGGGTTCAGAAAAGATTTACAAGGATATTGCTAGGGTTGGAGGATTTGAGCTATAGGGACAGGCTGAACAGGCCGGTGCTGTTTTCCTTGTAGTGTCAGAGGCTGGGGGATGACCTTTATAGATGTTTACAAAATCATGAGGGTGTGGATAGGATAACTAGACAAATTCTCTTCCCTGGGGTGGGGGAATCCAGAACTGGAGGGCATAGGTTTAGGGTGAAAGGGGAAAGATATAAAAGAGACCTGCGGGGCAACTTTTTCATGTAGAGGGTGATACGTGTATGGAATGAGTTGCTGGAGGAAGTGGTGGGGGCTGGTACAATTGCAACATTTTAAAAGGCATTTGGAAGGGTATATGAATAGGAAGGGTTTGGAGGGATATGGGCTGGGTGCTGGCAGGTGGGACTGGATTGGGTTGGGATATCTCTTTGGTATGGACTGAAAGGTCTCTTTCCGTGCTGCACAGCTGACTCTACAACTCTGATTAGCATTGTTTAGCTACTTCAATCCTATTCTGGGAGCTCCCTGCCTAGAATCTCTGCCTCATTTCTTGTTTTAAAAATCAATTGTCAGAACCCATCTATTTGGTGGTCGAGATTTTCATTACGTTGTCAAATTTTAGTTGCTGTAACTTGATTCTAAATCTTCCCATTATGCATTTTCGGAGCTTAAACATTAAAGGGCAGTGCAAGTAGAAGTGTTTCTTATATCCCAAACAACATGATTCCCTTGCAGAAACACACTTTAGCTTCAGAGGCAATTTAGTTGAAAGCCTGTTGTTTCCTTGTTCTAATGACAGACTGTGCCAAGACAAAGATGCAATGATCCCGTTATGTTGTCTGGTGCAACGTCCGACAACAAAAATTTATTTGAAAGCCACAGCTCGTGGATTAAAAATATTAAATAGATTAAGCTTTGTGTTTCACGTTTCACATTTCACTAGTGCTCCTGCCCTCTCACTCTCCAGCATTATTGCTCTTCACAGGCTACAGATTCATATTGGAGCATAGTTCAATAGGTACTTGAATCTAGGATTTCACTCAAATAACAATGTTTCATGTGTGATTTAACAGTGAGTATGTATTGATGATTTAATTCTGAATTTAGTCACAGCCAAACCCAGTTTTGAATAAAAGCTGAAAGAACTGTGGATGTTGTAAATAAAAAAAACTGCTGGAAAAGCTCAGCAGATCTTGCAGCATCTGTGGAGAGAAATCAAGAGTCAACATTTTGAGTCGAGTGACTCTTCCTCAGAGGGTCTGAGGAAGGGTCACTGGATCTGAAACACTAAATCTGATTTCTCTCCACAGATGATACCAGGACTGCTGAGTTTTTCCAGTAATTTCTGTTTTTGTAAACCTAGTTCTGATCCTGCTTTCACCTGACTGACGTGTCCAGATGTTTCTTTCAAGTAAAACTGAACATATAATATTTGGCCACAGGTACTGCAGCTGATTTTCCTAGCCCTAGGTTAATTGTCCCATCCATTTATTTACCCAGTTGGTAACTCCGCATGCCACAGGAATTGAATCTGCACCTACACTGATTTATATTGTTTAGAAACACATTTCGGGAGCTCTCGATGTTCACAGTTTCACATCAGCTACATTTCTTGCAATATGATTCGGAACTTTAGATTCTGCTACAAAGTAAGAGTGTTACATATTAAAGTAATTCATTGTATATGAAATACTTTGTGATGTTTGGGAGGTGAGGTTAAGATGTTATAAAAGTGCAAATTCATTCTTCAGAAATCTGATTTGTTGCGTAAGTGGTATGGAACACATCTACTTTAGGGAATAAAAACTGAAAGTGCTGGAAAACTCTACAGGTCTGGCAGCAGCTGTGTAAAGAGAATCAGTTAGTTCTGAGTCCAAAGATGTTTTTCTTAATCTGGACTTGCTGAGTTTTTCAGTCATTTTTCTTTAATTTCTGATTTCCACCATCTGCCTTTTTTGTTGTTTTTGTTTAAAAGCTAGTTTTGATTTTGATGTCTACTTTAAGATAGATCCAGAGTCCTGCACCATGTAAAAATGTGGTTGCCAAATGATCATTAAATTTGTGTTATAGTATTTTGCATCATCATTTTACTTGTATATCACCTCGCTGCATCAATCTTTTGCATTTTATACTGTTAAGATGTTGAACTAAGTCTGCTCTGAACTTGTTTTGCTTTTCTGGCTTTTTTTAACTTTGAAAATTAAATGGTGTCTGAAGCTCTAAAGCTTCTCAAGTAATCATCAATCTATTTTACTGGGCAGCCTAATCTATAATGCTGGATGGCACAGGTTAGAGCACAAGAGATCATATCTGTTCATATTGGAGTTTTGAATCTAAAGGCTTTGAATCCAGTCTGTGAAAATGAGGATACAGGAGTTGACTGCTTCATATCCTGTATTTATTAAAAGAGTGGATGAGCTGAGAAAATTGCTTTCAAACTCCATTACAAACATTTATTCAGAAATGTCTGTGCTACATGTCCTGATCAAGTATTGTTGTGTTGTTGATTGCATTTATGTTTCTTTAAAAGTCAATTGTTGATGACTTCTATTCACAATATAATTTCTTTTCATCCAGTTATGGGATATGGGCATTGCTGGCTGGCCAGCATTTATTGTTTGTCCCTAGCTCCCCTTGAGAAGGTGGTGGTGAGCTGCCTTCTTGAACCGCTGCAGTCCACCTTCTGTGAGCTGACCCACAATACCATTAGGGAAGGAATTCCAGGATTTTGACCCAGTGACGCTGAAGGAACAGGGATATATTGTAGCTGCATTGTATATTGGAGGAGCTGGTAGGTGTTGGGTTTGCCCAGTTTTTGTTATAATAAAGCTGGCATTTTCAAATCCCCCCCCCCAGGCCAAAATTCTGAAGTTTAAGATCTTTTTTTTAATCAGAATCAGGGAAGAGAACCCAGGTACCATCAGATTTCAATGTTTTGACTTCAGAGCATGCTATTTCCATTGTCTGTTGAGAAAACACTTCCTGAAATAATAGAGCAAAGAACTGTGGATGCTGGACATTTGGAACAAACCGAAACAGAAATTGCTGGAGAAATTCAGCATGTTTGGCAGTATCTGTGGAGAGAAAGCTGAGTTAACTTTAGCCCAGTGTAGCCATTCTGAAGAAGGGTCACCAAACTCTAAATGTTAACTGTTTCCTCCCCACTGATGCTGCCAAATGTGCTGAATTTCTCTAGCAATTTCCTGTTTTGGTTTGTTTCTGGAATACCAACACTTTTTTCCATCGTGTAGCTGACATTGTCTTTTGATAGATTAGGTAGTGGATTCATAGAATCATAGCAATTGGCCTATTGTGCCTTTTGTCAGTTGCTTGACAATTCTAACCAATTAAACCTGACTCCTCTGCTCTTTCTTCGCACTCCTTAATTTTTCCGTGCTGTCAAGTATTTTCCAATTTTCACTGTTTTGTTTTGATAGTCACTGTTGTCTATTCTCACAATTCTTTCAAGCAGTGTTTCTCAGATCATAGCATCTCGCTGCCTTTTAAAAAAAACAGTTTCCTGATGTCACCTTTTTTTTGCCAAAATCCTTCAATCTGTGTTATTGAATTATTCATGCCATTCCTAACAGCTTATGGATAGCTGCTGTCTCAAAACTGTGAATATCTCTACCAGATCTTCTCTTAACCTATTTGTGGTGCAGAACACATTTCCAGGCTGACCACATAACTGAAGGACCTCACATCCCTGTTGCCATTACAGTCAATTTCTTTGGTAACTTGTAATTCTGTGACTCTGAGTCAGGGAATTATAAACTTTTAATTTCAAAGGCAACATGTTTATATTTCAAGTACTTCCAATTTGACAACCTCCCTTTCAATCTGCTTACATATTTTACATCTTTTAACCAAACTGTCGGTTGGACCTGTAATGACAATAGTCTAGGGGAAGTGAGAATTGAACCTAGACTTTCTGGCCTAGCGGTAGGGATAGACAAGTTCTGAATGAATGCATTGAAACACCAATTAATATGCAATTAACATCATATGACCTTGACATCCTCCCAAAAGGCTGATCAGAATTGAATACACTACTCCAACTGGAGCCAATTCAATGATTTATAAAAGGCTAGCATAGCCTTGCGTATGTTTATTTATGCCTTTTATTAACAAGTCCAACAATTATGGAGGCTCTTTTCTTTTACCTGTCATCTTCAAGCATATGTATACATACACCTCCATGTATCTGTTTCCGCATCCCATTAAAATTGTACTTTTCAGTTTATATTGTTTGTCTTAATCTTCCCATCAAAATGTATTGTTCCACATTTCCCTGCATTACATTTCAGCTGCACGCATCAATCGGCTTCACCAGTCTGCGTGTTTCATCCATACTGTTTATTGCTCTTTTATTACATTTTAAGTTTCCTGATAGAATTTAATTTATAGAATTCAATTTCCTAAATCATTTATATGGAAAAACAAAGCAGTGATTTTAAAAATAGACCCTGGAGAATCGCCACTGTAGGATTTCTAAACATTTAGTAGGTAGTTGCTTCGGGGCCAGTTAATCAAAATAAATACATTGATTGCAATCTTCCCAATGACACGGGCAAAAGCGATCCACATAGAAGGCAGCCATTTTGTTTTCTGAGCGTTCTTATTCATTGCAATGCACTAGACGGCACTTTCCCTGGACTGGCATTCTCTTTATATTTTTTAATATCTGTGTATCGGTTGCAATTCACTTGGAAGCATTTTAGAAAGGCTGTAATTTATGTAATGGCATAACAGGCTTGAGTGCTTTTGTGGCTTGAACTTACTTCCATGACTTAACATTATGTTCTTGCCCATAAGAATGCTTGCAATTTTGGTGACTCTTCTGACCTGTGACATTCTGTATCACAGCAATCACTGTTAATATCTAGCCGATCTTATTAAAGGATTTGAGTTGGAAATGAAGTGCAGTTTGTTTTTTACATTTGTGCAGCTCTGTAATAGGCAGCATTGCTTGGTTGCCAGATTATTTGTCCAATACCTGGTGTTGGATGAGCTATAGTTAAACGGTGAAAACACTGGTCATTCAGACCATTGCCTGAAAGTCCTTACTCATGCCACTGATTCCAGACAGCTCCCTAGCCACTTACTGGGCTAAAATGAGCTGTTTAAGATCTTGGGGTCCTATTTGATCCTGAGCTAAACAATGACTTCTATAGCTGCCATAAAGATTGCCTGCTTCTAACCTGCCTCCACTATTATCTCCCTCTCTATTGATTGCCAGAACAAATCCATTGGAATTGGCACTCCCAAACTAGACTATTCCAATGGTCTCCAGGCTAACGCCTCATTCTCCACCCTGTGTAAATTGCCAACATACGAACAAAGCAGCAGGTCTCTTGGCCCTTTCAGACTCCACTGTATTTGATAAGTTCATGGCTGATCTGATTTTAACCTCCACTCTACATTCTTGCTTATCCCCAATAATCTCTTATTCCCTTGGTAATTGAGTCAATCTACCTCTGCCTTAAAATAATTAAAGATACTGTATTTTGCTGAAGAGAGTTCCGAAGACACTCAATCCTGAGAGAGAAAATGTTCACTCATTTCTGTTTTGAAAGGATGTCTCCTTACATTTAAACTACAGCTCCTAGTTCTAGATCACCCCATGAGAGAAACCATCATCATCTATGTTTCAATATAGTCACCTCTGACTCTTCTAAACTCCAGAAAAAATAGGTCTGGCCTTTCTAGCCTTTCGTCAAGGTTGTTTCAGATCGTTGGAGGCTCAGTGGCTCATGTGGTAACCAATACAACATTCCACTCATCCATCATATTCCTGATCCAACTCCCATCAATTTAAAATTCTTATTTTCATGCTCAGTTATTTTATCGTATGTCTCCCCATTTTCAGCCTCACCACTCCTCTAAACCATCTCTTCTCTCTCAGGTGTCTGTGTCCTCCAGACTTTCATTAATCTAAGGTGTAGCGTTTCCTTCTTGAAGCCCATGCCTCTTTGCTTGTCTCTCTGAAAAGTTTTGAGCTTGTTACCTATTTTTGCATTGTCTCTGAAGCATCTACAGTGGTCTTTCCATATAAAAAGCACCATGTAAGTGAAAGATTTTATGCGTAAGCTGTCTCCCAGTATGCCTCTACTTTTGTTTCCTTTCTGCAGAATCTGTTCAGTGTTTATTATGGATATGGAAGGTTTCGGCGAGCTGTTACAGCAAGCTGAGCAGCTTGCAGCAGAAACTGAAGGTGTGTCTGAGCTTCCCCATGTAGAAAGAAACCTACAGGAGATTCAGCAGGCTGGAGAGGTCTTGCGCTCAAGGACCCTGACACGCACATCACAGGAGACAGCAGATGTCAAAGCGTGAGTAGAAGTGCTGACTTCCATGAGGAATATGTTGAATTCTTACCGTAGATACCTTATGAGAATGATTTTAATTTTGTCACTGATGTTTCATCACTTTATTGTAGGATTACTTAACATAAACTGAAGCAGCGCACTAATTACTTTACCAGTGAATAATTTGTATAAAATTTGACCAGTTCTCCTATGATGCTTATGTTAAGTCAGGCAATCTGTTGTTTTTGATGGCACATTTTGATTGTGCAATGATGGCATGTTTTGATTGATTTTTGCTGTTAAGATGGAAACATGAGCTTTTAAGGTTTCTTCTGAGCTCTCTGCCTAAAGGCAAGACCTTGATGATTATTCACCAATCCTCAGTACAGCACCATGTTTTTTTTTAAACTGTAGGGTGATCTACAAAATCTACTTCAGTCACAGCAGATCAAACAGACTGGAGGCACTAATTCGATCATCTAGCTGGATAGCCAACTGAGCTAAATGGCTTTCCCCACCACTGCTACAAAGTCAAGTAAATTCCCTGTTTGATCCTAGTTTAATTTGTTTGGTGAGGGAAAATTGGAGATGGAGATGGGAATGTCCCTGTTATTTGTCAGGAATGATAAGCCTTTTTCTCTTTCTAATTGATTTGTTTTTTTGCAAAGTGTGCCTTTAATTGTGTAACGGATGTGAGAAAACCACGTCTAACTAAACTGGAAGAAAGTCCTCACTTCATTAGTTAACAGGTTCTTGTGAGGTTCATTGGCTTCCTTTTACTGAAAGTACACAACCACATGAAATAAATATTTAGATGCTAAATTTCAGTTTTTAATGAAGGTTTGTTGTTTTATCTTGAATGTTATTTGAATTTTTAAAATAACCTGTTTTTTCACTTCTGTGCCACCTGTCGCAAGTAACAATCTAATGCTGTGATAGCAGACAAGCAGTTCTATACCTTGGTTTCTTTTAGTGCTGCTCCATAATTCATTCTCAATTAGCAAATAAGAGTTGGCTGCTTCTGCAGCTGTGGCTGACATTGGGAAACTGTGGCCACATGCTAATATTCCCCATGTTGTGTCAAAGCAGTGCAATCATTTCTATTTTACTCTATTTTAACAGCATGTAATATTCTTTTGATAGTGTGTTGAATTGGAAAAGATTTACAGAACATAAGGTTGATGCAACATAATTGTCAATGCCTAAAACCAGCCCATGTAAAGTTGCAATAATTGTCGATAAGTAAACTTTGCAAATGCTGAGTTTTTTTTCCCTCCCCTCTTTTTCTTTAAATAGGTCCATTCTGCTAAGTTCTAAAGGATTAGACATCTCTCACATTTCTCAACGCTTGGAAAGTCTCAGTGCAGCTACAACTTTTGAGCCTCTTGAACCAGTGAAGGACACAGATATACAGGTAAATGGAATTCTGACAGTTTGCTGTCTTGGGTAAATGAGATGTGACTGCAAATATAGAGTATAAAATGTTTGCAAAATAAATTATACATCGACAAGAAAAGTAGATGGAATTGAAATATGCAATAGAAATTCTTTCCATACTGGCCAGTGTCCGCTGTTACCAGTTCTGATTATGAACTTGTGTGGCTATCATTAGTTTTAGCTTTTCCACTGTGGTAGAAAACCCGGCTGATGTTTGTCATTTGATCCATTTTCGTTAGGCTGAGAATTAGTAAAACATTAGCTGAGAAGCAAAGTCTGGTATTGGGCAATACTAAATGAAAACTGAAAGAACAGCGAATGCTATAGACCAGAGACAAAAACCGTGTAATTGTTAGAGAAGCTGAGCCGTTCTGGCAGCATCTGTGGAGAGAAAGTAGAATTAATGTTTCTGTTTGGGTGACCCTCACTGAGAACTGAGTTCTCTCCACAGATGCTGCCAGACCTACTGAGCTTTTCCAGTAATATCTGTTTTAGTCTGTGGTTTTGGGCACCCCTTCCACTGCTTTTTTTATTTGATCATCGATCCAAAATTTCCTTTGAACCAAGTCACCTTTATTTGTTTTTTAAAATCAATTTTAGTTTTGGTGTTAACACTTAAACATAAATTTTTATCAATCAACCACAAAGTTGGCATATTTTTCATTTTCAATTAATTCTTAAGAAAAATGTAATTCTGAATGTGGATATATTGTTAAATGAAAACGTTCATTGGAATTGCAAAGCAGTAATCTAAGTGTTTAAACAATGTCCTTAACTACAGTGAAAGTTCTATTAAAAACTTTATGCATAAAGTATGTATTGTTGCTCTTTATGGACAATTTTATTTGGGTTTTGATCAAATGTTGACTTGTATGTATAGATTTATTGCAGGTTTGAATAGAAATCTTATGTCTAAAATGATCAAGAACTTGTTTCTTGAAGCTCCTAGTTTCTGTAGTAGTTATGATAAATATGTTAAGAGGAAAAGTCAATTTTGATAAATGCTTTTAGTTAAGTCTATGGATTGTTAATTCAAAATTAGCTGAGCTTCTAACACTGCATGGTAGTTCAGTGAGGTGTTTCACTCTGTGTGGGTGGGAGACTGAATTGGTACTCCAGAGAAACAGAAAGTTAAGGCTTAATCATGTTTGTGGTCTTGTTGAAATCCATTGCATATTATCGGTAAGATGATTGATGCTTTTATTGTTGTCTACCTATAGTTTAATTTCTTAAATTTGGTTAATCCAGAAATAACTCTGCACATGTATGATGTACTAATAATAAGCATGAAGTTTCTTGGACAGAAATTCGTTGCAATGAGCAACTGGGTTTCTGACTTATGGAAAATGAAATAAAGCCACTCCTTTTGTCGCAGTTTTAAGTCTTATTTGAATATCCTAAAATAATAATGTACTGATAACAGTGAATCAGAGGCCTGTCCTAATCTTTCATGGATTTTAGTGAGGCGAAGTAAACTGTCTGTTTCCCATATTGTGACACTGGTTGTGGCAATATATAAAAATAGAATTTTAAAAATAAAATCCATATATCAGGTTTTGGTGTCACTGGTGATGCCAGAGTTTATAATGCACTACTGATATCTATCAGTTAATTTGAGTGGCTTGGGTCATTTCAGAGAGCAGGTATGAGGCAATCCACATTGCTGTGGCTCAGAAGGAAAAAAAAATGACAAATTTCCTTTTCCAAAGTGTATAAGTCAACCACCTGGCAATTACAACAATCTGGGAGCCAAATAATTGTTGAATTTCTGTAACTGAGACGCTTTTTAGCTTCAAGTAGTAATAAGTACATTTTACAATTAATATTGTGCTTACTGGGCAGCCTGCTCTACGTGGATGCATAGGTTAAAGGATAAGAGATCAGGTCTGAACATCATGGAGTTTTGAATCTATAGGCTTAGAATTCCCATCTGTGAAAATGACACTACACAGGAGGTGATGATTGCTCAAATCCAGTATTTATTAAAAGAAGAGTAGATATGCTCCGCAAATTATTTTCCAGCTCTCCCACAATTTAGCTGGTAGGATTGGAGTTAGTTTACAGATCATTAATACAGCCATTTAGATTACTAGCCATGTAACAGCCACTGTGCTTCCAACCCCCATAAAAGCATCATCATTGTGACATTAAAATAACAATTTGGTAGAATATCAAACAATGTAACTGTTTCTTGGTTGTCTATTAGAACGACAATCTGCAAAATATGGAGTGGAATTTAGCCCCTTCAGTACTAGTGTAATGATGACTAAACTAGTGAAGGTCAACATTATACTCTGGAAATGCATGTTTTATTCTTTTGAATGGTGTTCCATCAATTCTGCAGCTAAATGTCCAATTGTATACTGAATTGAACTTGGACTGATTTGGTACTGCCATTTCCTTTTGCAGAAATGATGTACTGGCATGATGTATGACACCTATAACTTGCCTTCACCAGCTTCTTCCTTAGCCAATTGTAATTGAAGGAAATTATTTCAATATAGTATATAAAATACATCTTTTAATAGTTTCAATGAATGAAACTGTTTCAGTGTGATGACTTAAGACGACAAGGCCATATTTTTATTCCTGATGCATCTTGTATCACTTGAGTCAGCAGATTAACATGGCAAACCAAAGAGCAGTTTTCCTGTTGTGGGATTGGGTAAGGTAGGGTGGAGGGGCCAGAGTCATATAGGTGGCAGATGATAATAACTAAGGAAAAGTTTCCAAGCTCTAGCACTCTAACTCTAATCAACTCTCCACTGTTCCTGAAATAAACAGTTTTCAATTAAAATGGAGCTTCATTAACTTCAAAATAGTCAGTAGTCAACTATCAAAATGTTGTTGTCATTTTACAATGCTTGGAGTTAACATTTGTCTGCAGTTTCTAAGTTGAGTTGGAGCTTTATCCCTGGCGCATGTTTGAATGCCTGCATTATGGCTTAATCCATTGTTAAAATGGCATCAATATCCTGGTATAATCCAAATTTATTGAACACTGTGATCTTGTAACTGTTGATTTTAGTTCTAACTCTGAATACCCATTTTCATGTTGCACTTTGATTATTCTGATGGTGGTGATGTTTTAATTTGGAACCAGAAAGTTAGCAGTCTCAATTGGCATAATGACTATTGAAGGAGCATGTTGTGCTTCTGATTAATCAGTTAGTGAAAAGTAGCTAAGTAGCTAAGTGATTTATTTTTAATGGGGGGAGAAGACACTCCTGGCTGCAAAATACTTTAAATCAGCTGACCAGATTGAAATAGATTAATATTAAACTCCAGTAATTTCAGTTAGTGACTGAAGGAGGCAACGTGGCAGTAGTAAATAGCTTGAAGCAAAGAATGCTAAAATTTACATGTTTAAAGCTTGGTGGAGAGTCTATTCAATGTAAAATATTTGCCTCATATTATTCGATGTCTTAATTCTCTGTTCTGAATCAGTGGAGGAGAAGGCACATGGTATCTGAAAATAATTCTTATAAAGTGCAGTGTTCCTTGACTATGTTATAACCTTTGAATATTGTATACCTCAATGTTTCCTTTCCTGTTTAATAAAAGAAAGTACTTCTCAAGGTTGGATCCTTGATCAAAATGTGAATGTTAATAGTCATACAGTACAGAAACAGGCCCTTCGGTTTCCCTAGCCCGTGCCAAACTTAATTCCAAACTAAACTAATCCCACCTGCGTGATGCTGGCCCATATCCCTTCAAACCTTTTCTATTCATGGACTTATCCAAATATTGTTTAAAGGTTGTAGTTGTACCCACATCCACCATTTCCTTAGGAAGTTCATTCCACACATGAACCACCGTCTGTCTTTCTCTCCTCACTCTAAAAATGCATCCCATTGTCTTGAAATCCCCCATCCTCTGAAAAAGCCAACTTTCACTGTCTCCTACAAGTTTCATTAACCCTGTCTATGCCCCTCATTATTTTATAAACTTCTCTTAAGGTTGTTTCTCAATCTCCTACGTTCCAGTGAAAAAATGTCCCGGCCTTTCTTTATAACCCTGCCCTTCCATATCTGGCAATATCTAGTAAATCTCTTCTAAACCCTCTCCAGCTTAACATCCCTCCTATGTCTAAAGTAGAAAACAACAGAAAATGCAAAAAGTTTGGATAGAATCTCATTGAGGCATGGGGGTGGGGGGGGGGGAGGGGGAAGGAGAGAGTGCTCTCAGAGACCTGAGCTGCCCCTCGATTTCAGGAAGCCTGGTCAAACCACAAGCCAGTGAGGCATGCAGTCGCATGAGGGGCTGCAGTCTCTCCTGATTGGCTACTTGACAACACTCTTACACAGCAGCATCACAGCGGAAGTAAAGCTGCTGTTGCAATCTTGGGACTGGGGAAGCACCTGTGGCACTGCTGAATTATTTTTGGATTTGTGGAGTAGAGGGATTCTCAGCAAGCCCATAGTCCTTCCCAACATCCTGTCCATAAATTGGGTATCATGTACCTTTTATTGAGGGAGCCTTCCTGTACTGTCTGCCTCCTTCCTTCAGCATACCTTCCCAGAGCTGACAAGATGGCAGAATAGTGGCAGGCCTTATCTGCCCCAGCTGTGGTATGGTGATGCCATTTGTGCTCCTTCATCATTTTAAGGATCTCAATTGCGAGCGGGTTGGGAAGGTCAACTGATTTACCTCTACCTCCAATTATAATGTCTCTCTCTGACCTGAAAACCAAGATTATTTCCAAATGCGCTTTTAATGTTTAATAATATTTTAGATTTAGACTTTATTATCATCTGTACTCAAGTACAGGAGTGCAGTGCAAAGTGTGCAATGTTGCCACACATGACACCGTCTTAGGGGTGCAAAGTAGTAGAAGAGAGAAACAAAATTTTAAAATTTACACACCATCATACAGAAAGTAGAAAATAAAGAAATAAGGTGATAGTTAACATTAAAGTTCTTCTTAATTAGTTCAAGGTCTTGTAGATATTTCCATATCCACCTTGCCTATACCTTCAAAAACAGTCAACTAGAAATTAGTCAGGTATGACTTTCCTTTTACAGATCTGTGCGGATTTGATCAGCTGATATTCTTACAGGGTCACTTTGTTTTTCCCAAATTCGCAATTTTCCAAGCATTTGGTGTATTCCTGAATCTAGAGAGCTTGTAAGAGTTTATGAATAACTGCATTAAATGTCTTTACCTTTGTTCAAAATTAAACCCCAGTATTTTCTCCATTGCAACTTATAAATCATTTAATCCATTAGGTTTCTTTCCTAACTTATTTTGGTTGGCTTTCCTTCACTGTAAAAATGTGTGAAGCAAAGAACCTTTAAGTTGGTGTACAGAAGTGTAGTGCAATCATGTTGTTCAGGAATCAGCAATGACTTGAGTGCCATCTAACATGATCTCTAAATTGTAGATAAATGCATTAAAAAGACTTCAGACATGCAGCTTTTCCATTTTCTGGCTGTATGTTATTGAGAATAAGAATGCAGTTGTGTTGGCACTTATTTTCAAAACTTTCCCAAAAATGAATTTCTTTGCGTTGCATCCAGGAACAGTTTTGAATTGCTATATTGGGGAAGTTGTATTTTAAATATCTTATTGTAATAATTAATTTTTTTTTTCCCCTTCCATTTAGCAGCATTAACCATGTTAGTTTTTTTTAAAATTAACCACCAAGCTAAATTACATTTGCTTGGAGGATGTATTCTCGTGTTGCTCACTCTCCTTCAACTGAAACTGTATCTTTTAGATCATCCATGTAAACTTGTTATTCCTTTACACTGGGGATTTTGTTTGGTTAATTCTGTAAAATTTCAACTCCAAAAAGCCTGGCCTGAATGCTAAAAGCATTTGAGCTGACTGTGGAGTACAGCAAAGAGTGAACTCGTGCTGAATTTTATAAAGTAGGAGTCGGAGATATGTACTTGAGGTGAATTAATTCTGAAGTAAGATGCAAGTGTTGTATATACAGCATGCATCTTGTTGTTACAAAGCAGGAATGTTTAGCTTTTTCAGTCAATCCTTGGAGAATGTTTTGTGTTAAATTCTCTCAGACATTAATTTACTGAAATCCCAAAAGTCAGATTTGGCCCCTTGTCACTGACATTTGTGCCATATTATGATGGAAAGGAAAACTTGAGTTTATCACAGTGAGTAAAAATAACTTATTTTCCAATTCAGTCTAATTCTGCTCCCTAAACTCTTGTATTGATTTGCAACTCTGCTCAGTTGTTTTTTATATTTGTATATTACTTTGTTTGTGGGATGTGGGCATCACTTTATTGCTCTTTCCTAATTACCTTGTGAGAAGGCGGTGGAGGACTGTCACCTTTAAACCACTGTAGTCATGTACAGCGGTCAAATCCATGTTGTTTTTAAGGGAGGAAGCTCCAAAATCTTTGACCCGACTAGAGTGTCTTTTTCTCAGTCAGAATGTGTGCAACTGGATGGGAAATGGCAACAGGAATGTTCGCTAACAGCTTCTAACCTCATTTTATAGTCAGTAGAGGTTGTAGATTTCAGGAGGTGCTGTGAAAGAAGACAGATGGTGTTGAGATGCACCTGGTAATTAGTATATACGACAGGCAGTTTGTGCTGGTGATGAAGGAGTGATATTTGATGCAATGAGTGGGGTGTCAAGCAATTGGGATGCCTTCTTGATAGTGAATTCAAGTATATCCAATGGAACTGAAAGCAAAGAGTTGCAGGTGCTAGAGATTGGAAATAAAAATTACTGGAGAAGCTCAGTAGCTCGCACAGCATCTGTAGGAAGAGAGCAGCATTAATGTTTCAAGCTCAATGACACTTCATCAGAACTGTAAATAGCTCTGAAAAGCTGGTATTTACTGTTAAACTCATCATGTGCTGCAGGTATATTGAGCATATGTTAGATCTAATGATTTTTATGCTTAAAAACTTACAACTGGGACTGCATTATTCTTTAAATTTAGTCTCTACCTTCTGGATTTTTTTTACAATTGCTTTAATTTACATCAATTGTGAGCTAGTGGGCATGGCTGTAGGGTGAGAAGGGAAAGATTTAAAAGGGACCTAAGGGGCAATTTTTTCTCAGAAGATGGTGTATGTACAGAATGAGCTGCCAGATGAAATGGTGGAGGCTGGTACAATGACAACATTTAGATTAGATTTCCTACAGTATGGAAAAGGCCATTTCACCCAAGAAGTCCGCACCGACCCACTGAAGAGTAACCCACCCAGACCCGTTCCCCTACTCTATATTTACTCCTGACTAATGCACCTTACACTGTGGGCAATTTAGCATGGCTAATTCACCAAACCTGCACATCTTTGGACTGTGGGAGGAAACCGGAGCACCCGGAGGGAGCCCACGCAGACACAGGGAGAATGTGCAAACTCCACACATGCGTTGCCTGAGGCAGGAGTCGAACCAGGGTCCCTGGCGCTATGAGGCAGCAGTTTAAAAGGCATCTGGATGGGTATATAAATAGGAAAGGTTTTGAGGGATATGGGCCAAGTACTGGTAAATAGGACGAAATGAGTTTAAGATATCTGGTCTGCATGGATGAGTTGGGCCAAAGGGTCTGCTTCTGTGCTGTACTATCTATGACCCATGACTTAATTTTGTAGATAATGGAACAATGAATTATATTACTTAATTTTTATGGTGGTATGGTTTGCGTTGTGATGTGTTTTGCCCAGAGTCCAATATTGGGCCTAGGTATAGTAAGATGAATCTTTGTATTTTTCTGTATGATTGTTTATAGACTGCTTTATAAGTCAAGGATAGTTGTTGGATTATTGTTTTTTAAAAAAGCAAGCTACCTGAAACTCATCGTCAGTGCTTTTTACAAAGCCTTGGGTACAAGCTATGGGGAACGTCCTGTTATAGATGAACTGGAACATATGTGCATGGTGCAGGGAGGATGTATGATTAGAGTTTTGGTTGGCAGCAAGTATCTGATCGGTCTAGGAAACAGTGACTTGTTGTTTGTGACAAAGGGCTCCTGCCTCTTGACAGCTATGTGGTTGGCTCCCAGGTAGCTCAAACTGGGGGGTGTTCAAGTCAGAAGCCATTAAGGCATCTGGGAGGGAAGGACCTGTTTATTTTCCATTAAAACCATCTTGAGTCAAAAGATTGCCAGTTTGTTTCTCCCCATCTCTTGTTGTAAGCTGTGAATTTTAATTAGCATGCCAGAGAACTTTTATAAATGTAAACCTGCCATCTTGTGTCTCCTATAAAAAAGTAAAAGCATCTGGAGAAGATAGATCAAGAAGCAGTGTTCTTGTCAGCTAAAGGAGTGTCTCAGCTAAACCCTGAGCACAAGGACCACTGAATTCCTTCCCAGCCTTTCCCTCTGCTCTTGACTTTTTTTTGTCAATGAGCAGGTTAGAGTTCTAACTAGTAAGACTATATGCTCATGGTTCATAATTGTTTACCTGCACCTAGAATCAACTTATTTGTAATATAAATTGCTAAGTATAATGAAAAAGGCTGTGTTTACTGTCAACCTGGGTTGAGAAGACCAGTAAATTGGAGAATTCTGCACACTTCTTAAATTCTTTAACTTTTGTGATGACTTTGGGAATAGTGGAGCTTGATTTCCAGCACATTATTCCAGTGAGATGTAACAGTACGATAAACTGGTTAAGTTACTGGCACTTGTGGCATTTTCATCTTGTATCTTGCTCAAGTAGACATTTTTCAAGGTAGAGAATCGCCAGTATAGTAGACTTAGAGATATTAATATTCACTTCACTTGAGCCAGATTATGTCTTCACAACACACTAGTACTTTCCAGTTAGGTACTTTTAGAAATGTATTAACATCTGTAACTATGATAAAAAGCAGTGACCAAAACAAAGTATTTAAAATATTTCTAGTTGCAACGTACACCTTTTTGGTTACATGCTGGCTGGCAGGAATAATTCCATAGTTCAAACTTATTAACACAATTGTCATGCTCTTTTCCTGCTGAGCTAAGCTATCTCGGGAAAACCAGGCATTTGCTACCATGTTAAAGGTGAATTGTCAGGAAATCAGATGTTTGCACATTGAAAAGACATTTAGATAAGCACGTGAATAAGAAATGTTTGGAGGGATAGGGGACAGGTACTGTCAGGTGGGACTAGTTTACTTTGGAATTATGGTCTGCATGGACTGGTTGGACCAAAGGGTCTGTTTCTGTGCTGTGACTCCATGGCTTCTGCAGCAGATTTATTTTTAGTAATCAAAAGAAGAAATCTTTTGGTCAGCATTTTTTGTTCAGCAAAACCAGGTCAGAGTCAATCAACCCCAACTACCAGCACATTGAGACCATAGCCTATTGATTTGGTAATGGTTATGTTGAGTATGTTCTGCTTGAATATAGAAATTAATGTTTACTGTTGAGCTGCAATGTAATTTGAAACGTAGCAACCTTGATCATAGGACTTAACCATTAACAGTGAAACAGAAACAAAAATTGCTGGGAAAACTCAGGAAGTCTAGCAGCCTCTGTGGAGAGGAATCAGCAGGAACATGTTGAGTTCAGTGACCCTTTAGAATTTCTTCTGTTCTTATCTGGCTTGTTTTGATTATATTTTAGCATTTTATTTATAATGATTTACATATTGAGAAATGTATAATTTATGCATTTTAATATAGCCAGTACTACCACTGTATGTAGTAGGTTCAGTGTAATTTGAGGCACTGATATCTAAAGGTTGATGTATTATGCTTGTGTTGCAACTGTATATTAAATGCTGTAAGGCATGCATTTCATGGAGAGCACTCTGATTTTGACCATGTTAGTTAACTCCAATCTCGGTGTTCTGAGAGTTCAAGCCAGCAAGTATCTGCAGAAACAATAAAGTCCTTACTTTTGTTTGGTCGTGCAGAACTTGAAAATTGCTGAAAAAAGACATTTTGCCAAAACCTTTTAACTTTCATTCATCAGGACATTTTGCAAAAACATAAATTCGCATGAGAGGCGAATACTAGTTGGTAAGTGGATTTCAATTAATGGAGGTATTGTCATGGAAAATACAGGTTGTCTTTTAAGAACCAACTTTAAATTTTTGGTCAGTTGTAGGTTTAGACAAGTCTTCAAGGGAGGATAGTGTGATAGAAAGACAAGTGTAGCAGGGATATTCTAGACCTTTTGGATCCAACTAACTGAAGCTGCAGCTGCCATAGGTTTAAAGTAAAGTTTGGAATGTTCAAGCCCAGAATTGGACTGCAGATATTTGTAGGCTGTGGCGCTGGAGGAGAATAGAAATTGGGAGAGGTGGAGCTATGAAAAGATCAGTAAGCAAGGACAAGAATTTAAAATTAATTCCTTGATCTGTACCAATGCATGCCAGCAAACAAGGGATGATAGATGATTGGAATGAGGCAGTAAAGTTTTGGATGACCTTGAGACAGAATGTGAGAAACCAGCTAGTGATGTGCTGAAATAGTGATGAACATAAATAATGAAGGTATACATGAGGGCTTAAAAGGAAGTGGAAATAGGCTATTAGTGACAATGTAAATTGTGGTTACGGGGTGGGGTTCATCTCTTGGATCAAGTGTGACACCAACTGACTGGTTATAATTATAGATTGTTGCTAAGGAGAAGAATGGAATGGGCAGTGAGAAAATGGATTGTGGGTGGGATTCAAGAACAATGGCTTCACACTTTCCAGTTTTTTTTTTACAAATTCATTCATGGGATGAGGATGTCGCTGACGAGGCAGCATTTATTGTCCATTGCTACTTGCCCAGAGGGCAGTTAAGAGTAAACCACATTGCTGTGTATCTGGAATAACATGTAGGCCAGACCGGGTAAGGATGGCAGTTTCTTTCCCTGAAGGTCGTTTATTGAAGGAAAGTTCTGCTGATTCAGTTCTGGATGTTTGACAGATACGGTGATAGTTTAGTAACAGTGGACATGTCAAGAGCTGCTGGTGAGGTTGCGCTTGGTGTCACCAGTGTACTTATGATAGTTGAAAGCTTAATCTTAAATGATCACTGAAGCATATGCTGGGGTCAAAGGTAGGTGGGGGAAGGAAGGGATGAAAAATAGGGAAACTTTGTATATATGAGGTGTCATAGGGTTTGATCCTCAGGGCACCAACTGTATTCAATCGATATCATGACTTGGATGCAGGAATAGTATGTGATATAGCCAAAGCAAATGGGAATTCAAGTTGCAGTGAAGAAATAAGAAATTTACGAATGGATATGAATAGGCTAGGTGAATGGACCAAAATTTGGCAGATAGAGTTTAACCTGGATAAGTGTGAGGTTGTCCATTTTAATCAGAAGAATAAAGAGGCAACTCATTCTCCAAATGAGTGAAACTTTACAATGCTTTGGTACACAGGGGTCAGAGAGTTCTCGTATGAATCGCAGGAAGCTAGTGTACGGATACAGCAGGTAAGAAAGAATGCAAATGGAAATTTGGCATTTATTGTTAAAGGAATAGAGCAAAAAGTAGGAAAGTATTGTAGTAACAGTTGGAAGCATTAGTGAGACCACATCTGTTCACAATTTTGGTCCCCTTACAAAGGATGATAATGCGGTTCAGAGAAGGTTCAGTAGATTCACTCCAGAGAGAGGAGTCTGATCTCTGGATAGATTGAGTGCTTTAGGCCTTTACTTACTAGAGTTTAGAAGGATGAGAGATCTAATTGAGGGAATTGATTAAAGTAAATGTAGAGTGAATGTTTCCTTGTGGGGTAATCTTGAATAAGAGATAGTTTTAGCTGAAGCAGTGGCAGATTTTAAACATAGCTGAAGAAGAATTACTTCTCTCAATGGGTCGTGAATCTTTGAAATTCACCACCCCAGCATTTGGTGGATGCTGCAACACCTGAGTCAATTTAAGGAGCAGTCAATTAGTAATGGGTTTTTAGATTTATGGAGAGTGGGCAGGAAAGTGGAGTTGAGGCTAAGATGAGATCAGACATAGTGATATTAAATGGCGGAGAAGGCTCAAGGGATGAATTGCCTACCCTTGCTTCTGACATTCCTGATGAAGAGTTCATGCCCGAAACATCGACTGTCCTGCTCCTCAGATGCTGCCTGCCCGGCTGTGCTTTTCCTGCACCACACTCTTCAACTCTGATCTCCAGCATCTGCAGTCCTCACTTTCTCCTACCCTTGCTCCTAGTTCTTGCTTCTCTGTTCTCTAACTTGTTTTTGACCTGTTAAGTGAAACCTTGCATATGTTTATCTTTTGGTTCCATAAAAGTTCACACCAAGGTGACTTACCCCCATTTCACAGATTCACTTTAGGTTTAACTCATCTTAAACAGATGGATGTTGGGGACTTGTAATAAACCAAACCTTAGTTATTGAATGAAAGAAAAATGTTAGTTTGTGTAGCCACTTTAAATTTTCAGCCTTTAATAAAACACAGCATAAGATAACATTTGCCTTCCTTTCAAGAAATTTTCTGATATTTGTTGTTAACTGTGTTGAGTACAAGAGTCTAGGTTAGAGTGGTGCTGGAAAAGCACAGCAGGTCAGCAGCATCCGAGGAGCAGCAAAAGCCCTTCATCAGGAAGCATCTGCAGTCCTTGTTTTTTACCCTGTGTTGAGTACAACCCAGCCTTCATGTAAGAACCCTTGTTCTAAGGGTGGTTTCTGGACTTCTCTCCATTCTGGATACTAACCCTCTGGAATTCCCAGAATTCAATAGGCTGGTTCAAAGCTTGGTCTTTAAGACACTTCTTTTTTCTCTCATTTAGAGTGCATCCAGTGCTAATTAGCAGCAAGCAAAAGCATTCAGTCAGAAGTTGCTGCACTGCTGTGTTTTCAAATGTACTGATTAGAATATGCTGAGGGATTGAACTAACAATGTATACTTGTTCTTCAACCAATGTTTTAGATTAGATTACATTACAGTGTGGAAACAGGCCCTTCGGCCCAACAAGTCCACACGACCCGCCAAAGCACAACCCACCCATACCCCTACATTTACCCCTTACCTAACACTACGGGCAATTTAACATGGCCAATTCACCTGACCTGCACATCTTTGGACTGTGGGAGGAAACCGGAGCACCCGGAGGAAACCCGCGCATACACTGGGAGAATTGTGCAAACTCCACACGGTCAGTCGCTTGAGGCGGGAACTGAACCCGGGTCTCTGGCGCTGTGAGGCAGCAGTGCTAACCACTGTGCCACCGTGCTGCCCACTTTTTTGTTTTAAAAGCAAACCTCCTCCACCATCCTCCAGCTTATACTTTTGAGCCAGTTCTTTACATGTTCAGTGCAAAAATATTTCTTTCCTGATGGTGCTTATGAGGTGATCGGGAATGGGGATAGCAAGAATCAGCTGGCCTGTTAGTGTTGTACAGGAAATTTAAAGTCCTTTTTTCAAGGCCTTTTTATGGATGTTACTACCTGATTAGAATTAACCTGAAAGCTGAAGATTACTTTGCATAGAAATCTTTAACAACCAAAAAAGCTTGTTGCATGCACGCATTTATGCTTTAATATCCACATAACCATACAAAGAAACATAAAATACTAAGAATGCTGGAAATGTGAAATATAAACAAAGCGCTAAAGAAATTCAGCGGGTCTGGCAGCATCTGTGGAGACAGCGAGAGAGACAAGGTTAGTCTTTTGAGTTAGACTCTTTTAGAACCTGTCGTGGAAATTAAATCAACTTGACTCAGTAATTAGCAAGAGCAAAGCAAGGGTCTTTATTAAAAATCTTGCAAGATTGATTCATTACACTAAGTCAGGTGCCTCAATGCAGTGAGTACCGAAAAATTACACAGACGCCTGCCTTATAGCATTCCTTATCACACTCTGAAAGGGCAGAGACTGGGGAAACTCAAGTTGTCATCCTCTCATCCCCTGGTCCTACACATAAGTTATTCAGCTTTCGCTGAGTTCGACTGTCACAAGGTTGAGTTGAATGTTTACAGAATTCAAACAGATAAGCTACCTGCAGACTTTCATCAAAGCATCGTTTACAAAGCTCAATGCAGCCTTGATTTAAAATTGACTCACTCTCTTTAAATTTCACAATAAATGGATAATTAATTACACAGTAAATGGATAATTACACAGTAAATGGATAACTTTCCATTACAAACCCTAGTGTGCTTTTTGAAAGGACCATGATTGCATTCAGGCTGTTGAAACTGATGAAAAGATATGCCTGTAACTACACTTTTATATGCTTCCATCCGTTTTCTGTTTGACCAAAGATGTTGGGAACCACTCTGTCCCAAGTGATGCCTGAAATCTTTTCATGGAACTCTTCAATGAGTACTGTTAAGTATGCTAGAATTCAGCCCCATAAGCACTGAGGACTGGCTTAAATCTTGTGCTGGCCTAGCCAGTGCCCTAACTTTTTCTTAGACTGGTCAGAATGCAAACGTGCTTAGAAAGAGAGGAGTCGAAAGTATTCATCAAAACCAAGTTGACTGTACAAGGGTGTTGTGAAGAAATTGACAATTTAACGTACACTGGTCATCAAAGGGATCTTGTGGTGAAGTGATAGTGTCCCTACTTCTGAGCTAGAAAATTCCAGCTGCCATGAGAATGACAAACTTCTCAAGATGGAAAAACTTTTCAGTAAAATGGTTGTCAATAATTGACAGTCACCAGAGTTAAAAATCAAAATTCTACAGTGATTTACATAAGCAACATAAGACTTCTATTCCTCCTCATCTCCCTCTTGCCTGTCCAAGGGATGTTCTCATATTTCTACTTGTTAATTAAGTGTGCCTATTTTTCTGTGCTATCACCAATTCATTCATTCCTTTTCTGATCAAAATCATATTTGCATTTGGTGTCTGATTAGCTAAAGGTCACTTTCAAGTTTAAACTGCCTTTATCCTAAATTCTCCTTCCTAGGGTGTTCTTAAATCAACTAAATCACAGACACTGTCATAGTGATTTACAGCCTAATGTAATATCAGTTTCCCCAGTTTGCTCATTGTTAATGAAGCATAAGTGGCTACAAAGCCTGGACTAAAGTCTCATTAGTGAATGAGAGGATAAAATAAAGGGAGGGTGGGGGGAACTGTATATCCTGGATAGAAATGAGTGGTGCTCAGGAGTTTACTAATGGGGGAAGTGCATTGAGCTTAATGTTCAATTCACGTAAGCCAAAGCAACTGCTAATGGGTGTTGTGGTGTCCGAACTGCCCACATGTGTGTACTGTTACATTAGTTGCTTTTTAAAATTGTGTCCTAATATTGCTCACTTCCTCTCCTAATAACCACAATGATACCCTGAGGCTTTATTAGCATCGAAAGACACTTCTTACTGTGTATCCTGGCATAGTTATCTTCTACCCACTCAAACCCTCCCCTTCTGTCAAACCCCATGTTGCTTTTGTTTTCCAAGATTCACAAAGCAAACCCAGGTCCTAGTGGATTACTTTTGTGTGCGCTGTTGGGAACTGGTTATAAATATCCTCCAATATAAACACAACTGAAATGCATTCGGCCCTCAATGTTGTGCTGACCTGTAAAACCAATCTGATGGTATAGTGGAGTCCCTGAACATAATTTCTTTCCTTACTCCAGCTGAAGTTTCTCACAACTTTCAGATGACTTACTTCATCATAGTAAACCTGTAGGAATGGTTTTTTGATAATTAAATTGTTCACTCATTTAGTTTTATTTTTGCAATATTTTGTAGCATCCCAAAGGAAACAAGGGATCAAATTTGGGAAGATGTGGTAAATCAAAGAATAGGGACAAGGCAAGAGAGAACATAGAACATTGCAGCGCAGTATAGACCCTTCGGCCCTCAATGTTGTGCTGACCTGTAAAACCAATCTGATGCCTATCTATCCTTCATTATTCCACATTCATCAGTATGTTTATCCAATGACCATTTAAATGTCTTTAAAGTTGGCAAGTCTACTATTGTTGGAAGCAGGGTGTTCCATCTCCCTCCTACTCTGAGTAAAGAAGCTACTTCTGACATCTGTCCTATATCTATCACCCCTCAATTTAAAGCTATGTGCCCTCGTGCTAGCCATCACCATCCAATGAAAAAGGCTCTCACTGTCCACGCTTTCTAACCCTCTGATTACTTTATATGTCTCAATTAAGTCACCTCTCAAACTTCTCTCTAATAAAAACAGTCTCCAGTCCCTCAGTCTTTCTTCATATTGTTTCCATACCAGGCAACCTCCCAGTAATTCTTCTCTGAATCCTTTCTGCCGCTCCCACATCCTTCGTGTAATGTAGTGTCCAGAAATGTGCACAGTACTCCAAGTGCGGCCACATCACCGTTTTGTACAGCTGAAACATGACCTTGTGGTTCCGAAACTCAACTGAATCCCTATACCAATAAAAGCTAACACACTGTATGCCGTCTTAACAACCCTGTCAACCTGGGTGGCAACTTTGAGGAGTCTATGTACATGGACACTGAGATCTCTCTGCTCATCTACATTGCCAAGAATCTTACCATTAGCTCAAATTCTTTATTCCTGTTGCACCTTCCAAAATGAATCCCCTCACACTTTTCCACATTTAAACTCCATTTGCTACCTCTCAGCCCAGCTCTGCAGCTCATGTGTCCCTCTGTAACCTGCAACATCCTTTGGCACTGTCCACAACTCCACTGACCTTCGTCTGAGTCACAAGTTGACTAACCCATCCTCCTATGCCCTTATGTAGGTCCCTTATAAAAATGACAAACAGCAGTGCACCCAAAACAGATCCTTGCGGTCCACCACCAGTAACTGAGATCCTTGCAGTACGCCACTAGTAACTGAAGGCATTAATGCAGGAAATCAAAAGCAGATAAAATGGTGCAAGTAGTATAAATTCAAGAGTGAATCCGCAATAGGACTAAAGATTACAGAAATTGTAATAAGAAAAAGTTTCAGGCTGTAAAACTGATTGCAGGCCGCATTTGAAACAAAACAGATGAACTAAGATAATACTTGGACAAAAAAAACTAAAAGAACTGCAGATGCTGGAGATTTGAAACAAAAACAGAAATTGCTGGAAAATCTCAGCAGGTTTGACAGCATCTGCAGAGAGAAATTAGTATTGATGTTTTAGGTTCAGTGATCCTTCTTTAGAACCTCCCCACCCAAAATCCTGGGGGCAAGTCTGATGAACCTTCAATGCACTCCCTTAATGGCAATAATATCTTCCGTAAGATAAAGAATGCAAAACTGTACACAGTGCTTCAGGTGCTGTCTAACAAGCTCCTATGTAATTAAGCGAGACTACTCCTGTACTCCAGTCCTCTTGGGAAAAATGTTGACATTCCATTTGCCTTCCTAATAACGTCTTTGATCTACACATTTAACGACTGGAACCATTGGTACCTTTGTACATCTACATTTTCTAACCTCTTACCTTTTAAGAATACTGTGCACATCTGTTTCTCCTAACAGAATGAATAGCCTCACATTTTTCCATATTGTATTCCAGCTGCTATGTTCTTGCTCATTTACTAAGTATGTCCAACCTTCTGCAGCCACTTTACATCTTCCTCGCAACACTCATTCCCTCTTAGCTTTGTATCATCTGCAGATTTGGAGATGTTACATTTGGTCTTCACAACATCGATTTGTAGCTGGGCCCAAGTGTTGAACCTTGTGCCATCCTGCTAATTATAGCCTGCCAATGCGAGAATGACTTGTGTTTTCCTACTTTGTATTCCGTTAGTTAGCCAATGCTTAATCAATGCCAGTATATCACCACTTATCCACTACTTTAATTTTTCTAACTAGCCACTGGTGGGAGATTTTATCAAAAACCTTCTGAAAAATATACTCCATCTATTGGCTTTCTTTTTAGCAGTTTTGTTTGTGGCATCTTCAAAGGAAAACCTCCAAATTCATCAAACTCAATTTCCTATTCACTGATCCGTGGTATCGGATCATCATCAACAAGGAGTTGGATTATCCCATATTTCGTAGTAGTTTCTGACATTTTACCTGTTACTAATATAAGGCTAACGGGGCTACAGTTACCCATTTTTCCCTCTTGCTTCTTTAAATGCGAGAGTGTATTTGTGCCTTTCCAATCCACGGGAATCATTTTGGAAGTTAATCATCAAAGCATTCACTATCTCAATTGCTGTGGGGTGTAGGCCATCAGCTCCTGAGGATTTATCAATTTTCAATCACATTAATTTCTCCAGTACAATCTTCTTACTGATGTTAATTACCTTCAACTTCTCCTTCTCCTCCCTAGCCACAGATCCTCAAAGAATCCCTACAGTGTGGAAACTGGCCATTTGGCCCAACAAGTCCACATCAACCCTCCGTAGAGTAACCCACCTAGAACCATTCCCCTACCCTATTACTCTACACTTACCCCTCATTAATGCACCTAACCTACACACCCTGAACATGAAGGGGCAATTTAGCATGGCCAATTCACATAATCTGCGTGTCTTTGAATTGTTAGAGGAAATTCATGCAGATACAGGGAGAATGTGCAAACTCCACACAGACAGTAACCAAATGCTTGAATCGAACCCGGGTCCCTAGCCCTCTGAGTTAGCGTGCCGCCCATATCTTCAGGTTGATTGCTGATATCTTCCTGAGTGAAAACAGATAAAAGTAATCATACAATTAGTCCTTTTTCATTACATAATATGAACTAACTACTGAAGAATATCAGACATTTAGAAAGGCTAGGTGGTTGGGAAAAGGTGGAAGCGTGGCTCTATTAATAAGTGATTATTTTTAACATAATAGAGATGGCTTGATTTGAATTCATTTAAACTGTTTGAATAGAGAGAAGGCATGATTAAAGCAAACAACTTGTGGGAATGGTGCGGAGGCCACTTAACAGTAACTACATGATTGGACGGGCTATCAAAGAAGCAACAATGGAAGTTTGTCAAAAGGTACAACAGTTATCATGGTGATTTTGATCTTCTTAGAAACTGGAGGGCAATAGTAGCTGAGATGATGAATTCTTAAAATGTCTTTAGGATAGTTTCTTGGAACAGCATGCTCTGCTGCCAACCAGACCCAGAGAATTGTCTATACTAAAACTGGTATTGACCAATCAGGTAGGAATGCTTAATGACTTCACAATAACAGCACCCCTAAGTGCAGTGAACATAATATGAATTCATTTTAAGTACAATTTAAGGGAAGGAACAGTGGCTCTAATATGATATTTTGAACTTGGATAAGAGTTACTATGAGGGCATGGAAACTAAGCTAGTGGAAACTAACTGGCAGTTCAGGTTAACGGACAGAGCAATAGAAACACAGTGGCCTACACTTTAATATTTCAGAATCCACTGAATAGATACATTCCAAAAAGTGAGGAAAGTTCCAAGGCTGTTGCCTACTATCCACAATTAATTGAAAAAGGTTAGTTAGTATTAACTTAAAGAAATGGGATATAATCCCTCAAAGATGGGTGGCAGGTCAGAAAATTGGACAGAATTTAAAAATAGCAAAGAATGACTAAATGATTAAGGAGGAAAAATTGACAATGTGTGTGGTAGCCAGCAATTTAAACACAGTAAGAGTTACTATAGCTATTTAAAGAGAAACAGTGTTAACAAAGTGAGTGGTCGGATAAAAGATGATTCTGGGAAATTAATAATGAGAAAAGGTATTTTGATTTGGTTGTCTCTGTAGACTGTGTGAAACATCCCAGAAAAAGCTGTCCAAAGAAATTGGAAGCAAGGGAGGAACTCTAGAAAATTAGTCACCAAGGAGGAAGTAATTAGCAAATTGCTGAAACCATGGGCTGATATGTCCCTGGGTCCTGATGGTTTTCATCCTGAGATCTCAAAAGTGGCTTGAGAGATAATTATATTGAATTAACTTTTTTAAATTCACAAGATTCAGGGAAGGTTCCATTAGAATAGAAAGTAGATAATTAATTCCTATATTCAAAAAGAGAAGCAGGCCGGTGAGATCTGAATTAGTGAAAACACTAGAAGCTATTATTAGAGGGAAAGCTAGCTTCATTTTAAGTGGAAATCCTGTTTGACCCAACAGTGGAGCTCTTTGAGGAAGTGGTATCTGTTGTGGATAAAGGGGAACTAATTGATGTACATAGGTTTACAAAAGGAATTTGATAAGGTGCCACAAAGGTTATTGTGGGAAATAAAAGTTCAAAATTGGCTAACTGACAGGAAGTAGAGTAGGCACATGAATGAATCTGGTTGATGGTATGCTGCAGGGATCAGTGCCTGGCCCTCAACTCTACAATTTACACGGGACTTAAGTAATAGGGTCAATGCTATTGTTGCTAAATTTGCTGATAACACAAACATAGGTAGGAAAGTAAGCTACAAAAGAATATAGTTATGTGAGGTAAACGAGCAAACATGTGGCAAATGGAGTATAATGTGGGAAAATGTGAAATTTGCTATTTTTGTAGAGAACATAAAGAAGCATCACTGAATGGTGAGAGATTGCAGTTCTCTTTCACTTTGAGGGAGGGGGAGAGAAAGAAGAGGTTATTATCCTAATTATTCTAAGTAATCTAATCTAATCTAATCTAATCTATCCTAATGAAGAGTTGAACAGGCTCAGCTTGTATCTGATAAAATTTAGACAAGTGAGAGATGACTTGATTGAAGCATGTAAGATCCTTAGGAGACTTCAAGGTGGATGTGGAAAGGATGCTGCACATAGAGGACATGAGTACCAATATACTGATTCTATCCCATAGTTGGACTGACTTTTTTGTGTGGATTACATGCTTCAGGAGGTCGTCATAATAGATTGTATTACAACTAGATTTAAAAGCCAACATCAAAATAGCACTTTAACTAAAGCCATTGCAGTTGAATCTTTTGACAGGGTTCAGAATAACAGTTGTGGAAATGTATGAGTTGAGCACAAGGGGAGCCAGATGCTTGATTGGGAGAACCATTTCAAACTTTGCAAGCGAACTGCAAAAATTATTGGAAAAGATTGAGATTATAATTGAGAAGGGCACTGATTAATTTAATCACAGACTCTAAATGCCAACTTATTAAGGGATAGTTAAGTCTGACTAATTTTGAGTATCGGAAGAAGGTAACAAAAGTTGATAGTGCGTTTGTTATCTATATGGATTTTAGTCTCACATTTGTTAAGACATGATGTGGAGGTGCTGATGTTGGACTGGGGTGGACAAAGTTTAAAAAAATCACAACACCAGGTTATAGTCCAACAGGTTTATTTAGAAGCGCTAGTTTTCCAAGTACTGCTCCTCTGTCAGGGAGCTAGTGAACAGGATCATAGGACACACAATTTACAGTAAAAGATCAAAGTGTCATACAACTGATGCAATGTATTGAACAATACTAGGTGGCTGTTAAGTCTTTAATCACTTAGAATGGGTTGTGGGTTTTGATGCATAAATATGTAAATCTCAGAACTACTTTCAAGTCACATTCCCAAGATAACATTGAGGTTTTAAACAAAAAGAAGTGACAGCTCAGCTAATACAATGCATCAAAGGTGTGAGATGAGAGTCTTTCTGTATTCCAACCTTGAGTCAGACTGGTTCTATTTCCAAAACAGCAATTTATAGAATGTCACATGGACTGACTGTGCTTTTTGAACAAAATACACTGTATCTGCAAATACAAATTCACCCATAGACTTGTGTGCACGTGTGTGTGAGGGAGTGAGAGAGAGTCTGTGTGTGGTGTGTGACTGTGCGCACAAGTGTGATGGAGTATATGTCTGTGAAAGGGTGGGGGAGAGGTGGTGTGTGCATGTGTATGAGAGAGTCTGCATGAGCATGTGTGTGTGTGCGTGTGTGTGTGTATGGTGTAGTGGGATCACCTGAAGTGTGACATGAGCACAAGATCTCAGTTGAGGCCATCCTCATGGGTACAGAACCTGGTTATCAGCCTCTGCTTGGCAAATCTGCGTTGTTACATTTCCTGAGGTCAGCCTTGGAGGGCAGTCACCTGAAGATCCTCCAAGGCGGATTTCCAGTGCTTGTCTCCAGGGGGAATCATCATGGTTTCTCACTGTGGCACGTCAGAACTGGTGATCAATCAGTTGGGCATCATATCCTGTTCCTACAAGGCATCCTTCAGCACCTTCAGGTGTCTGTCATGTTCCTCCACATCTAAACAGATCCTGTGTATGCCTAGGCCTTGTCCGTCAGGAATGGCTGTTTTAATATGTTTCGAGTGGAAGCTGATTGGGAGGTACTGAGGTGCCCATCCTTGTTAAAGATGCGCATGTCCAAGAATGAGACTGATTTTAAAGAGTAGTCCAAGCTAAGTCTGATAGTGGGATGAAACTTATTGATATTACTGTATAGCTGTTTCAGTGATTCCTCGTCACGGGTCCAGAGGAAGAAAATGCCATCACTATATCTGGTGTATAGTGTTGGTTGGAGGTCCTGTGCAGTAAAGAAGTCTTGTTCAAACTTGTGCATGAAAATGTTGGCTTATTGGAGTGCACATTCCCTGTGGCTGTTCAAGTATCTGGCTGAAGAACTGGTTGTCAAAGGTGAAGGTATTGTGGTCGAGGAAGAAGCAGATGAGTTGTAGGATGGTGCCTGGAGACTGACAGTTGTTGGTATTGAGTGCTGAGGCTGATGCCGTGATGCTGCTGTTGTGGGGGATGCTGGTGTGGAGGAATGTTCCTCGTTCACCTGGTCCGTGGGTGCTGTGTTTCTGTAAGAAATATGTAGAGTTGCGACAGGAGCTGGATTTCAAGATACCCTTGACATAGCCAAAGAGATTCTTAAGAAGGGCCCCATTGCCTGATACAATGGATGCCCAGGTGTGGTGGCTTTGTGTATCTTTGGAAGGCAGTAGAAGTTCCCTACGCGAGATGTACGTGGGATGAGAGTGCTAGGGTACTCAAGGACTGGGTCAAAAGTCTTCATTGCTAAACATCTGTTTAGTTCACGGGTGTGTTCTTTGGCTTGGTCTGTAGTGTTCCTGGTTGTTCAGTTGTTGGTACACTTGCAATAGTCAGTTTCAATCTAAATTACAATGGCTCCTCCTTTGTCTGCTGGTTTGATGACAATGTTGCAATTGGTTTTGAGAGCATGGATGGCTTTGCATTGTGACCGGGTGATGTTTTGTCCTACGTTGTGGGTGTGGCTGATGAATCTGGCATATACACATTTCCTGATGGTCTGAGCATAAGTGTCAAAACCAGGGCAGCGGCTCTCCCAAGGGGTCCAAATGGACAACTACTTTGGTCGCTCCACTACAGATCTCTCTGACGACTGTTCTGGTTTGTCAGTTCTCTCATTGAGCCCGCTGCTGACATCTTGGAAGAACTCCCAGAATCTCATTCGTGTGATGAATTCCTCAGTGTCTAGCACAAGACCAAGGGGGTCCACATTGGTGGTGGGGCAGAATTGAGCCCTTAGCTGAGAACTTTAATCTCTTCTGGTTGAAGGGTGTGGTCCGATTTAAGTGAACGATCGATTTCCCCGTGGTGGTACAATTTTTCAACTGTCGTGCCGGAGAGGCTTGGCTACTGCTGGTGGTGATGCCAAGTTGCTTGTTCTTGGTGTGAATGTCGGTGGTGTAGTTCTGTCGCCTTGTCTCCTTGGCAGTGTCTCGTAACTGTACTGCTGTATCTTGAGTGCAAGCTGAGAGTATGGACTGTATCTCGATTTCACGGTTATGATGCCTGCTGTAGAGTTGGTGTGCAAGATGATTGAGGAGTTTCCGGGAGGTGTGACAACAAAGTCTCTCAGCGTAGTCTGTGTTGTAGGTCGACATGAATGTGTTCGTGATCTGTCGTCTTTTTAGGATCTTTCCTGCTTTCTTGCATTTCTGTAGAAACTTGGTGTCCGTGTCGATATGTATGACCTTCTTGTGGCGTCGACGGTAGCCATGATATGGAGTTAGACTGAGGTGGTTAAAGTTTTAAAATTAAATAACACCTGGTTATAGTCCAACAGATTTATTTGGGAGTGCAAGCTTTTGGAGCACATTATTTGTATGACACTTTGGTCTTTTTACTATAAATTCTGTGCCCTGTGATACCACCCCACTAGTTACCTGAAGAAGGAGAAGTGCTCTGAAAGCTTGTATTTCCAAATAAACCTGTTGGACTATACTTTGATAAGACATGGCCGAGCATTACTAATGGTGAAAACCCATGGAATCCCAGACAATGGCAAACGTCTGCTTGCTATTTAAGGATCTGTGACATTCAATCGCAGTTTCATTGAGTTGGGAGAATTTTGGAAGTATATAGTTTAATTCTGGAGATATTTACTTTCAATAAATATGAGTTGAATAGCCTCATATAATGAAAAATTTACTGTTGGGCAGCTTGGTTTTCCTCATCTTAAAAATATTGTTATTCGTATATTTAAAATATAGCATTGTTACTCTTTGGTATAATACAGTGATTCTAATGGAGAATTGTGCTTGGAACAGCAATGTTGCTTGAGCAACTGCATGTGCACCATTTTTAAAATGATCAGTTGCTGAAAAGCTGCAATTGAGATTTTCAGGCTGTAATTTTTTCTTCCATATTTCCGAGGGCCCAATAAATCAATGATCAAAGCCTTGAGTTTGAGCTGAGAGTTTGTTTTTAAAACAAAGACAGTCAGTTATGTTCAGCAACAGAGGTTGTGATATCTGTTTGTTTCTGGAAGCCTTTGGAAACATAGCTATTTGAACTGGTTTCCATAACTCTGGAGGAGTTTGTGTTAACAGTTGGAGGCAGTGCCATGTGAAGTGGTGAGCCATTTTCACTTTTCCTGTGTACATTGTTGTGCAACAGTGCTGATGTTATAAGATTAATTTATACCAGAGATGCAAGTGCTTCGTGTCATGCACAATTACTTTTTATAAAAGGCTTCTTTTTTGAGGTTTATGTGTGAAGCCACATTCGACCCACTGCAGTGATATCAACCACTAATAAAGAAAACTGAGGCGTCCTAAATTCAGCACAGCCGTGGTGGAGATCAAACTAAAGATGCTAATCAGATCCACACCAGCTATCCAGCCAACTGAGCCACTGAACCTTTTTTGAGTTTGTGTGGCAACATGTAACCTGGTGCTATGCATTGTGATGGTAGAAGTTCCAATTTCTTTCTGTCACATGGCTGACCAGGAATCTCTCCCACCTTTTTCACCAGCATTGCTGTGTGTTGGAAGATTTAAAAAGTTGCTGTTCGGCTGCATAATGAATACACCTTACTTAGCTCTGAGAATCTGAAATCTGGTGATGAAACTTGGATAGGGATGTTATCTAATACTTTTATTTATTCATGCAAACTGGTAATTGCAGAAAGGGAAAATTGGGATAAAATTTTCTGATCTTTGTGTGTCAGCACAAATGTAGTTTGTTCAGAGTTGATTCAGTTTATTTATTGCTGTTAGGTTGTAATTGGTGGCATCATGTGAACGGACTTACAGTTTTGTGTTTTTTTACATATGTGATACAAATGTTTGAAATTTAAATAATTTCAAATACTTTATTTTGCGCATCCAAAAAGGAAAATAACATGCAGAGTTTTCTGCAAGTGAGATGCTTTTCAAAGAACTGGTAAATAATTGTAGCTGCAGGACTATATCCTAACAAGCTTCAGATGAAGTAGATCCCAGATGTATTCTTTGCTCTGTTAACCAAGGCAACATTGGAGTGGTATAATTGGCCTCATTTTCTATGATTTACAGATGTTAAGGTTGAAGAAGGCTTTTTACCCCTTCTTGCAACTGTACAATGATGGCTGAAGGAAATATAATTATGCAGTTATCAAACAAGGATGAGATCATATTTGACTGTGGTAATCTCTTTTCTCATGGTTGAATAGCTGAGCTGAATTTTTAAATTCTGGAAACACAGCAGCTGACACATTTTAGAGGGAGCAAACAAGTTTGACATCACTTCACATGAATCTTTGATCATTGGAGTGGCAATCGTATACTGCTGGTCTTCACTCTCCATTGTTTCTCTGTTTCTTTCTTATTTTCTCTTGGGTTGTTGGATTTTATTCCACTTATTAGCACTTCTTTCCATTTCAAAACTGCCCTGTCACGCCCACAAGTCCCTGCAAAATTGGCTGAACTGTTTTTGTTTTATCCCTGTGTCCCACAAGTTATATTTTTCCTATTGTTTAATGTTATTACTGAAGTGACAAGACTAGCTTATTTACCTCTTGTGCACTTTGCCTGGGATATTTAATTCTGCTTTTTTAATTTGTCCTTTCTTTTTTTTTAAATACTACTCATCAACAATTGTTTGTCATCCCGAGAAAGGGTTTCACTTGAACTGTGAACTTTGTCTTTTGGTTTCATTGATATTGTACTCTGGCCTGAGCCACAAGAGGTGGGTTAAGGACAGGAAAAGAAATCTTGGAGGAAACAATAGCAGGGAAAATCTGGTTTTCTTCCACCACAAATGAAACTATTTGGAAATACGAAGGATTGTTTCCAAAAATGACTTGAGATTATTGAAACTAAATAATACAACATAGATTCTTACTGTGAACCAAATGTATTCCGGGGAGTGTTTACTTTGTCACTTATTCCCCTCCCAGTATTGTTCATCTTTCCACAATCAGATTAGATTAGATTAGATTCCCTACAGCGTGGAAACAGGCCCTTTGGCCCAGCCAGTCCACACCGACCCTCCAAAGAGCAACCCACCCAGACCCATTTCCATCTGACTAATGCACCTAGCATTATAGGCAATTTAGCATGGCTAATTCATCTGACCTACACATCTTTGGAATGTGGGACGAAACCGGAGTACCCGGAGGAAACCCATGCAGACACTTCTGGTGCTGTTGCTAATCTCATTGCAAAGATGAGCAAAGAAAGAATCTATTAGAAGTTTATTCTGTTTGTTTTTAATATATATTTATACATTATGAAAATAACATGGGATATAATGACAATGCAGTTGTCTTTCCATACAGTGGCACTATTTTATGTGGACATTGATGGTTTATAATATTTGTACACTAACACATTGGAGCGCAGTAAAACTAGAATTCCTGTGACTGATTCACCGTATAATTCTCTTCCTTGTATCGTCATCCTAAAGGCAGCATTGTGACAAGTGTTAATGGGATTAATAATGAGCAAGATATGTGCACTCTTAAAATGGCTTTTTCTTGTCCCTCTTTGATATCAAAGAGAACAGGTATATTTTGGCACAAACATTTGTGGTTTCTTTGAAAACCACAGACTGATATTATATTTCCAATTGCTGTTTGAAATATGCTTCTTTTCAAAATGACAGATTGTGACTGAATCTTGATTTATTATAAAGAAACAAGTATGCACAAAATGGGAATATTTAGCATATTTACCATTTCATTTTCTAGTTACCTTTCAATTGCAGAAGAGGCGCATTTTTTTTCAGCTTACATTTTTAATTCCGCTTCCTTTTTTTTCAGTGCAGGCGCAATCAGTGGACCTTGCTGCTTTCATATATGAGGTGCCAGAATATAAATATTTTGAATAGTTCTGAAGTACATGATAGTGTGCTTTGGAGACCCAAAAATTAGAGCTTCACTATGATGTTTGATTATGACAATTTTTAATTTAGCGAGCTTGCAAGGCTGTAGAAGCGTTCTTTGCATTGTGCATTCAAAGCAGCTTGAACATTCAGAGCAGCTTGCTGAGTTTATGACTCTTGACAGATGAATCACTTGCATTTCCAGGAAGGTGGCCATGAATCATGTGAGTGCTATGTGGTCCCTGTGTGGCTGATCTCCTTGTTTATTTGGCTGTTGCAATGGTGTGACCAGTAGAGTCATTAGCATTGCAAATTGCTGGCTGTGTCTCAGCTGTTGAGGTGCATTTCAAAAATTATCTTCAGTTCTGCCAGACCAGAATGATTCGATGAGTAATTTTTATGATCCTCATTTGAAACTTGTAAATGAGATTGAATTTCTTAACTAGGTTACTGTTGTCAAGTCCTTTTATAAATAAAAGATTCTAAGCAGTCACTATGATGTCCTAGTGAGTATATTGTGTGCGTTGCTTGAATTGATGCTGTTTTTCTGATAGAGATGTACTTCTGGCTCCTAGTGGCTCTGTTATTGAAATTACTGTTTGCATAAATGGTACCAATTTTGTTTGGTCTAGCTAACCCCTTCAAAAGCTGTGAAAGGTCTATACATTGTCAAAAGCAAAAAGAACTCCAAATTCTGGTTGGGAGAGCTACAGCTGCTCAGTTAGTGAACATTGATATTCTGCTAATTAAAAACTGAAAGAACTATAGACACTGTGATTCAGATATTCTGCTAATTTGCTTGCTGATCTGGCATCATTGGAAGCTTGGTGATGATTACTGCATACTCTCTGTATTGTAAATGTACCTCATTGCTGTTAGCAGATAGTTGCCACCTTCATAGGTGGCAAAATGCAGATGTTCAATTTGACCATTTGCCATATGTATTCATCTGAAAGTCAATCGTGTAGAAATTGATCCCATGGTTTTTGACTTAAACCACTGTAATTTTTCATTAAATTAGGATGATCATCTATATGAAGTATATCAGGGATAAGAATGCAGAACCAAAGAATAATCCTAGAGAGATTAATGATTTCATTGCAAATGAATGAAAATGAAACTCCTAAGTAAAAACCTAAAGCATTAGTACATTTTTTTTATTTGTTCAAATTATTAAACTTATTGTTAATGCTAATTTAATATGATTTTTAAAAAGAAAACTTTATTGAATTGCAACTCTCCCTTTTAGGCCCGAATCAAATTTGCACACCATCCTTTCAAACCATTGCACATATGAAAGATAGCCCCAAGACATTTGGCCTAAAAAAAGGTCTTAAAAAAATCTTTTACTCAAGTATGTATGCTATAATTGTCATGAGTTTCATAAATTTTAGCGTTCAAGTATGTCACACTAAAAGCACAGCAGGTCAGGCAGCATCCGAGGAGCAGGAGAGTCTACATTTCGAGCATAAGCCCTTCGTTCCCGATGAAAGGCTTGTGTCCGAAATGTTGACTGTCTTCCTCAGATGCTGCCTTACCTGTGCTTTTCTAGGGCTATTCTTTTTGACTGACTCTCCAACATCTGCAGTCCTCAGTTTCTCTCATAAATGTCAGTGGTTTTGCTATTAAATAAACCAGTATTTCTGCAGCTAAACTGATGTCAAGTATACTTCTGGTACTTTTAAAGATGTCATGAATTAGTTTTTATTAAATGTTTTTGTTGTCAGGCACTAAAAGTCTGTGTCCCCCATGGTGGAGTCCTGGCATTGACATTGTAAACTGTACTGTTCTGACAGTTTTTGTTTTTGTTTTGAGAAACATTACATTTTCTCACCAGTTATTAGCATGACCAGCCTTAAACTACAGGGCCACTGTTTTAACACTATTAATTCCATGCAAATCTGAGAAGGTAAGAGCCAAAACTTGTTGGGACATTACACAAGTAGTAGAGAATTATACATGTATGCAAGGCAGGTGATTTGCCTTTGGCAAAAAAATGTGAAAAGTTAGGTGCAAAATTGGCCTAATTAAAAAGATGTGGTTCAGTTTGCTTAAGTTGTTGTGCTGAGCGTTGGAAACCCCTTCTATAAGTTTTGCATTTTTGTAGAATTTGGTGTGGAGGTAGCGATCTTGAGATGGCTTTAAGACAACAAATGGTTCTTCAAAATTGATTCTGAAACCCAAGTGCACACCATGTAAATATGCATCAGATCTACCCAGGAAGCAAAAATATATGTTCAAGTGTGTGCCCATTGGTGTTTTTTTAAAAAAAAGTATGGCTTTTCATGCTAGCCCCATATTTTGCTTTGCACCCTGGGAATGCTCAGCATGTGTCTAATAATTTTCTTTGCGATCTCCATCAAACATGTTAAATGGGGGTGGAGTGGGGGAGAAAATCCAGCATCTGGGTTAGCGAGGGAGAGTTTTGGGTGACAGCAAAGTTATTTGGTAAAGCAAGATTTCAGAAAACTGCAGTTTCATGTTTTTGTCTGGAACATGAGCCTATGTGAATGTTGTCCCATGCAATTTCAAACTTATATCTAACCTAGTGCTTTAAGATAAATACGAAAGATCAAAAAAGTATAAAATGTCACATATATGAATCATATATTTTTAGAACTTCAATAGAATTCTTGGAGCTGCCAGAAGAAACCTTCCCCTTTTGAACCAATGTGTGATCTAATGATAACTCCTCCTCCCCTTCTCTTCCTCCAACCTCCCAATCTTTGATAAAAGTTGGTGATTGAGTTTTATGAACTGTTAGTTACCATATATCACTTGGTATGTAACCGTTTTTAACCTTTGGCTTTCCCTACATTTTGGAGCTGCTGATGTGGAGAATTGTTAATTTAGGTCTCCGACACAAATTAAATCTCTTGGGGTAATTAACCAAACTGAGACATCTGTTTCAAAAACCGAAACTTTATAAGGATTACAAGCATGAAATTCTTTTTATTCTATGAATGGCACATATCAGTATCACGGTAATCAAAATGTTAATATTATGCATACAATAACAAGATTAAATTTTGTTTGTCAAAATATTGTCAGTGAAAAGGGACACTTGTTAAAAGAAATTTGAGAGCATAAAAATGTTTCAGCAATTTAATCATGAGAGACTGGGTAGTGGTGCAGCTAAACTCAAGGTCCACCAATTTCTGAAGAACTTGGAGATTCATATATCAACATTGAGAAATATTTTGTATTCATTGATGTAAAGGAATAATTTAATTCTAGTAATTTTATATTCTAGGTTTGCTCTGTAGAATAATCTTCCTAACAGAATCTGTGTTTCAAGCTTTATATGATTCCCAATTTCATACTTTTGTGAGCACCTATCTCTTTTTTTAATTCATTTGTTTCATTCTCTGGAGTCTAGGATTTCTAGTTAACATTTTAAATCGTACACTTCAAATCCTGTCTCACACAAAACAAATACATCGCTTGCCAACCCCCACCAAATCCCAAGCAATATTTTGCCAGTTGGCCTGGATGAATGTTCGTGGAACATTTTAGAGCTACTTCATGGGCACACTGAAAATCTACGGTAAGGTGTAATTATTTCTGGTTTATTAGTTATAATTAAATCAAAAATCTCTAACTGGATCCTTGACTTCCTGACCCACAGACAGCAGTCAGTAAGAATAGGTAATAGCACCTACTCCACCATAGTCCTCAACACTGGTACCCTGCAAGTCTGCACACTCAACGCCCTACTATACTCCTTGTATATGCATGGCTATGTGACCAAATACCTCCCCAACTCCATTTACAAGTTTGCTGATGATGCCACCATTGTAGGTCAGATCTCAAACAATGACTAGTTGGAATACAGCAAAGAGAGTGTTTCCTGGCATGGTGTAAAGATGACAATCTCTCCAATGTCAGCAAAATGAAGGAGCTGATCATTGACTTCAGGAAGCAGAGTGGAGAGCGTGCACCTGTCTGCATCACTGGTGTTGAGGTGGAGACAGTGTCAAGTTCCTGGGAGTGCTGATCACTAACAACCTGTTCTGGTCTACCCACACCGATGTAATGGTCAAGGCAGCATGACAATATCTTTGCTTCCTCAGGAGGCTAAGAAAATTTGGCATGCCAAAAAGGACTCTTACCAATTTTTACAGGTGCACCACAGCGTGGTTTGACAGTTGCTGTTCCCAAGACCACAAGAAACTACAGAGTGGTAATACAGCCCAGTCCATCTCACAAACCAGCTTTTCATCCGTTGACTCCATCTCTACTTCCCGCTGCCTCAGGAAAGCAGCTAACACTGTATTCTGCACTGTTCTGCTACCCTGATGCACTTTGTGTGGTACAATCTGCCTGCATAGTGCACACAACAGCACTCTTTTCACAGTACGTTGGTACATGTGATAGCAAACAATCAATCATCTTCCTCACTGGCTGCTTTAAGAAACTATCTTTACTGTTTTTTATAAACCTATTCTCTTCTAGCTGTACTTTTTTGCTCAAATCTAACTGTAGGTTAAAATTTCCCAAATATTAGGGTCTCTAGTTTTCCTCTCCTTTAGGATCCTGCACCTCTAAGTCTAATATATAATTTGTTATTTAAGATGGCAACTTTTATGCAATCTGTTGAATTTGAGTATTTTTGCTTTTGCTATTTTAAAAAGATCACAACCACTTGCTTCTAATATACTAGAGAATCTTTACTATGTTTCTTAGTTGGTTCTTATTTTTCCACCTTTATCCTGAGATTTCTCTGGCCCCATTTTTGAGAATTTTCTTTAAGCTGTTAGTTGTTTCATGTCTTTCTCCAAATGTACTACCTGTAATTTCTCTCCATTGAATCACGCCTGTCATCCATCTTCATGTCTCAGTCTATTTGGCCCGAGATTGACACCTTCAGTTCAGCAAGCATCTTAATTTGTTATCACTATACCTATTGATGTGATTCTTACCTGCAGGTTGATTCTGTTTCATTATTTCTTAGGGTCACTGACACTGTACCATAAGAGCACCTATCTCTGAGCCAGAAGGCCTGAGTTCAAATCCCACCTGTTCCACAGGTGTCTCATGACGCAGCTGATCAAGTTGATTTAAAAAAAATCTATATCCTGTTCAGTTCAGTTATCTCAGACAAAATGTGTGTTTAGTGTGATTTTTGAGGCAAACTTCTATGAATATTTTGCAATTTGAAAGCTATCCACTTGTCTAAATCTTTTGCCTTTTGTTTCTTTGTCGCTTCTTTTCATGTCACTGCATTTTCTTTAATACTTCTATAATTTTTGTAACCAACCACCTTAGTGATATCTTGACATATGTCATCTTAAATCTACCTACCCTCCCTTTAAGTTCATCAAGATTGACCTTTGTTTTACAAATGCATGCTGACTACAGCTAGTAATCCTCACGATACATTCTACATAATTGACTTTCAAAGTTTGCCAATAACAGGAAAGCATTAATGATCAAAAGGAAATATTTATACTACTTATACCTGGTTTTAAAAAACCAATACTGTATAGTTCAAAGGATCTTGGCCTATTGTTGAACAGGATAAATAATTGTTTCAGAAATAAGGTATGGAAAAGCTTCTTCTAATATATGGAATCAAAATGAAAATGCTATTACACAGTATTTTGCAGTATAGTGATCTTGATCGGAGAGCATAATCTTAAATCTAAGATAATGCCTCTTGAGTGAATAATTTTTCTGTACTATCATTCAAGGTTATTTTAATTGCATTTTGATGATCTCTTACTCCGAAAGTATTTAGCTTAATATAGGGGAGGGGCATTTCAACTGAGTGCAACTCTTAAGCCCTGAATTGTTTATTTATTAATAGGTTGATGCATTATGAAAATCTGCAGTTCTAATATCCAGATAAGTGCACTGTCAGCAACCTGTCAAGTTACAGGACTCAGTATTCCTTGGTATACTGCAATAAACTCTCTGCTGGGCAAGAGTTAAATGATACTGCTGAGATCACAAAATAATTGATCCACCTTGCTATTTTGTTTGGTTAGGTTGGGTTTTCATTATCCAGATTAAAGTGGTGTTGGAAAAGCACAGCAGGTCAGGCAGCATCCAAGGAGCAGGAAAATCGACATTTAGGACAAAAGCCCTTCATCAGGAAGGTTAATCGGGAAGTTCATCAGGTTCCTGATGAAGGGCTTTTGCCCGAAATGTCAATTTTCCTACTCCTTGGATGCTGCCTGACCTGTGCTTTTCCAGCACCATTCTAATCTAAACTCTGATCTCCAGCATCTGCAGTTCTCCCTTTTGCCTAGTGGGTTTTCATTATACCCACACATGTGACTTGGTTGTTTTCCATTCCCATGGTGGCAAAGTCACTTTTAAAGTGCACAAGTCTTAATCAACAATTTAAGTGTCTGTTCTCCCAAGTTCAGTAAATTGCAATCAATAATCAGTTGCTAGGTCAATGCAAGTTGAATGTCTCTACATAACTAATACTGACTTAGCCAGAGTATGATCTGAGGTGATGCTTCTACTCCTGCACAAGTCAGTGACAATGCTGACTAAAAATATGTGCCATTGCACAAATTTTATAATTAGCATTTTATTGCCTTGTTATGTTAATTAATTCTTGATGCTTATTGTGTAGATGCCACTGCAGTCAATTTTGTTTTTCCCAATTAGCGCGCTCTCAACATTTCAGTCAGCTGGATAGTAGGTGTCTGGATTTGGTATGTTTGCTTGTATAGGCCCAAGTTGATCATGGTAACATTGCAGATAAAGCATTTTTTATTGAATCTTAAGTGGGTGGAGAAAACCAAATAATAAGCAATGCCTGTCGCTTTAGCTTTAAAATCTGTGGTGTTGTATCCCCTTTGGAATTGGCTTAATTTTGGAATTGGAAAGTTTTTGTTTTTATCATGACCCAGTGAGGAGGGATGAATCAGCTCTCCTCTTAACCTCTTTAGTCAGTTGTAACAAATATTAAAATAAAAGTAGCCAACAGCTATACCACACTTCAGTTAAAATGTTATACTAATCAAAATTAAAGTACCAGTTGCAAGGTTTTCTTGAGTGAAAGAAAGAGGAATTTTAATACTTAGTAACATGACAAAAAATAAATGTAACATCAGACTTTTGGAGGCATAAAGTTTTAATGAGCGGAGTATCTATTACAGTAGAAAGATGGAAAAAATGCAGTTTTAAAGGTTCTTGAAGCACTTGAGTTATTGCTTTTAAACCTGAGAACCTGGCTGTTTAATAGATGTCTCGTAGCCTCAGCAATATTGAAAATTGTAGAATCTTTGAGTTGTTAGTGAATAGATGTTTCTATTTTTTTTTCTATCACCAATTCTGGCATTCAAGATCTTGAGGAGGAAATGGGGCAAGAAGTCAGTCTTTTGATTCTTTATGTAACAATTTTAAAAAATCACTTCTACCCAAAAGCTGGTTTTGTGAAATGCAGTTCGCTGGCATATTCCCACACCTGGTATCATTACTTTTTCAAGTTGAATAATCCACAGATGACTTGTATCCTACAATGTGAAACTTCCAGGAAAATGTAAATTTTTAAATTCACTCATGGCACATGGGTATCACTAGCTGGCCAGCATTTAATGACTGTCCCTTGAGAAGGCAGTGAACTGCTGCAGGCCACACTGTGGAAGTAGAAATCAAGAAGAGATGAGGATTTCTTCACTTCTGACAGTTTCAGTGCCTTTTGATAAAATTTAATTTTGGCTTGGATTGTCATTGATAATTGTTTATCTTTAATTTCATGAGCTTGGCTCAACCTGGTCAAGGCACCGCAGTGGCCATCCTAAGACAATGTTTCAGAAACTGATGAAATATGGACCAGTTCAGTCCACGCTGATCTCTGATATTAAAATCAGATGATGCAATTGGACGAGTGATGTCAATAAAATCAAAATCAATTATATTTGTGTGAACCAGAATTAAGTTTATAAATCGGTTGGTGATAGACTTGCACCCATACTACTTTATTCAGGCACACTGTAGTAACAAGTCCCACATTTATTTTATCTCTAACTCCCATGCTTGCTTTCTTAATCTCCTGCCTTTTCTGTTACCTGCCTGTGGCAATTTTGCATATTTAGTGCATGTAATCGAGAAAGACATTATAAAGTGTTTCAAATGTCAGAAGAAAAAGGTGCTGAACCAAAAGGCACAAGATTAAGTCACATGACCACAAGATCAGTCAAAGGGCTAGCTTTAGGAATCTCAAAAGGGATGGTCTCTGAGAAAGCTCTGAAAACAACAATGGATCAGACCACTGAAATCTTGGCTATCTGTGATGGAGCAAAGGAGATGGGCTATAAGGCAGCCAGGGGTGCCAAGAAGGACACGTTTCAGGCTGTGGTGCTGGAGGAGATTATAATAATGGGAGCAATGAAGGCAAGAAGAGATTTCAACTCACAGGGTTTTAAATTGAATTGGTGTAGATCTGAGACAGGTTGGTGTACAAGGATACTGATGGAATTTTTGGATGAGTGGAAACTCCTCTAAATTGGTGATTGGCAAACCTGCCAGGAAAAGCATGAAAATTGCCAAACTCTAAGATGTGAAAGCAGATTTGAGTGGTGGATGGTCTGAGGTGAAAGTTGGAAACGAAGATGTTATGGAGGAGGAAGTTTTTTTGTGATTGAAAGAATGATGCTGGAAACTTAGTTTTGGGGTTGCATGGTGTTGCAAATGTGCACACAGATTATAACATTGATCATGAGATGAGGTAGTTAGCAAGCATGTTATCAACTACATCAGGGACAGCACGGTGGCTCAGTGGTTAGCACTGCTGCCTCACAGCGCCAGGGACCTGGGTTCAATTCCTGCCTTGGGCAACTGTCTGTTGTGGAGTTTGCACATTTCCTCCGGGTGCTCCGGTTTCCTCCCACCATCCAAAGATGTGCAGGTCAGGTGAATTGGCTATGCTAAATTGCCCATTGTGTTAGGTGACTTAGTCAGGGGTAAACATAGGGTTGAGGTCTGAGTGGGTTACTCTTCAGAGAAACGGTGTGGACTTGTTGGGCCGAAGGGTCTGTTTCCATACTGTAGGGAGTCTAATCTAATCAACTACATTCTTTAATGACCAATCTAGTTGTATGGTGTCCTTGGAGGTGTCAAGAGCACTGTTCGGAGACATGAAGCTATGCCGCCAGTGAAAGGTGAACCTTGCCTCTGAGGATGTAAATGAGCAAGAAAAGGATTCCAGATCCCTCTCCTGCACAGTAGTTTGCTCATTTTTATTTTGTAGTTATTTATTTCTTCAGTAGCTCTGTTCAGTGACATGTAATTTCATTGTCCTTGCTATGTAGGAATTTTGTAATTTTAAATATGCATTCACCCTTCTCTTTTTGTTTTTCCTGATTTGTTTTTGAATGCTGTTCCCTCCTTCTAAAGAAGGGTATGTAATGGAAATGTAGCCCCATATCTTTATCAATGCTGGCTGAATTATTGTGTTCCTCCAGCCTTTGCTATGTGCTTTCTTTTGGGTCAGTTTGCAGTGACTTTTTTTATTGCAATGAACTTCTGTTCTCATGAAGGGTCTATGCCTGAAATTTTGATTAATCCTTTTCTTTACAGATGCAGACAGACAGGCTCTGTACTTGCCCTAGTTTAAAGTTTCGGATTTGCTTTTGATTTCCAAAAAAACACTCCCCATTGCACTGGTATGACATTTTACAATTTTGACAGTAACTATTCAGTAATCTTTGAGTGAAGTTGATGGAGCAAAACAAGCCCGGTCGACAATACAGAGTAAGGTTTGAGCCTGAAATAGCTGATTTCACATGGCAGAGGGGATCAGTTTAGAATGGTGACATGGTTAGCATAGACATGGTGGGCCAAAGTGCCTGTACCTATGCTGAAGTGTTCTAGTTTGTTTATGTTCTATGAAATCCTTACAGCTGAGGGACGCAAGATTTTATTTCCACTAGAATGCAGTGGATTGAAATCTGGTTCACAGAGGTTACAGGACAATATTTTAAATAGCAGTGTTGTTACAATTACCTATGAGACCTATTATTTTGAGATAAACTAGTCATAACTATTGCTGAATCATCTGAAATTATTTCAAATTAGCCAGTGTAATGAATTAATTATTCTGTTTGCGTTAACATTGAATTGATTTTAAAGCTAAGGTAGTGTTGTCAATATTATGTTTCCCCCCCCTCCCCCACCACCACCACTGAAGCACCCATCCAAGAATAAAGTATTTAAAAGTTTGATGAGGAAGTTTCTTTTGTGACTGTTGTACAATTCTGGAGTCAACATACATTAAGTATGGATTCTAGCCATCAAGCAATATATTTGTATTCTCAGCAAACAATTGTGCTCTTTTTCTTTTGGGTTTTGATAAACTGGAAGTTTCCAGAAATGGAAAATCCAATATTAATTTCACTGTAGGATTAGACTTAGTCAACATTGGCTCTTCATCAACAAGATGCAGTTCCAATTTTGGACACTGATATGCACAGAATCTGCAAGGTTACATTCTGTTGAAGACTGTCAAGCTGCACCTTTTCACAACAGTTTCTGACAGAACTGTTCCTTTAAGAAGCTTTAAAACCATTGTCGATCCAATTTCTCCTAAATTTTTGATGCAGAAAATGTTTGCCACTACTCCAGAGTACATTGGGCTCTGAGCACTTGTAGATTTGTATTCAATTTTCTTCTTCATGTTAGAATTTAAAAAAATTATGAAGGCAGGGTATTTTGAAGGGTGGTTGTGGTTTGAACATTTTGATCATCTCACCTTTTGAAGTGATTATTTTTGTCCCATCCTTATTGCAATTAATCATGCCTAAGAAGGCACTCAGTAAAAGCCAATGTGTTACTTTACGAGGTGCGTGTAAGGTCCAGCCACACTCATATATTTTCTCCGCCATCTGCAGAATCCTCTCATTGAGCTTGGGACACAACCTTCAGTTGATCCTTTTTGAAGCCAAACATATATGGTTTAGGCGAGGTGGAACCAGAGCAAAATATATCTTGTTCTTTGCCAAAGGGTGAAAAATAAAATTTTGAATTACTGAATCATCTTTAATAAACTTCAATTACTATCTGTAATTTATCTCTCTTACTGCCTGTTTCTTCCTTTCAATCTTACTTGTCTGTGTGGTCCTTTCTTTTTTTTCCAAGGAGTTATATGATTTAATGTAATTTCCATATCCATTCTCTACAAACCCACAATTCACAATTTGTTCAGTGGGAGAAAGTTAGTGTCCATTCACCCTGTCATAGATACGGCACTACCCATGCAGTGTAAAGTCAAAGTTTCTTATTTGTTCACACTATGTGGGTATTGCTGGCAAGGCAAGTATTTATCACCCACCTGATTTAATAGTCAACCGCATTACTGAGAGTCTGGAGTTCACATGTAGACCCAACCAGGATAAGGTTGGCAGAATTCTCTCCCAAAGATGAACCTAAATATTCAAGTGATTGCCAATTAGGATAGCTTTTAGTTCTATTTAATTTTATTGAATTAAAATTCCCAATATTTGCCATGGTGGCATTCAAACCCTTGTCCCCACCACAGTCACCAGTGGCTCTGGATCATTAGTCTAGTGACATTGCCATTCCACTGCCTTCCCAATGCACGTCATCGTTGGTTGATTAGCTAGTATTGTCATTGTAGTTCATCACAGCAGTTGTTTGTGGGTGCCATATTAAGCACCAGCTTTATAGTACTTGAATTCTGGAACCTACATTATACTGGTAGATGCTCAAGATGAAAACCCACAAATGTAAGACTGTTGATTGCTAGTTGGAAGTTGGTAGACATTCGCCTGAAAACAACAATGCTTGCATCTGCAAAGTGATAATTAAATTTCATTTCAGTTTCAATCGAAGTTCCTCTGTTCCGGTCATTATTAATAATGTCGTAGTGGGATGGGCTCAGCTATGGACAACCTGTTTCAGATCAAAGATCCAGTTTCAGAAATCTGTTCAAGTCCTGAAGCACAACCTGTATAGCTGCCTAGAGGACAGACCTAAATTATGGCAATGCCATTTCTGTTTCAAATAATCGTAGGATTGAATAATGGAATGCAACACAGGAAAAAGAATAGATATAGACCTTGTGAGCCTGCTCAAGATGCCAAACAGCAAGATCATGGCTGATCTTTTATGTCATATCCACTTTCCTGCACAATTCCTATACCTCAATTCCTTTAACTAAAGGTCCACAGCCTGTTGTATAAAATTTCTCACCATCTCAGTCTTAAATGGCTGATCCCTTATTCTGAGCCTATAACCCAAAGACTTGGTTCTCAACCACCCAATTAGAGGAAATATTCTCCTCTTGTCTTTTGAGCCTTTCAAGAACTTCATATATTCCAATGCAATCGCCTTCTAGTATCTAGGAGTATGTAGGTAGTTACTCACTTCCTCGTCATAAGATAATCCCTGCTGTTGGAGTCTGACACAAAAGGAATCTGTTGTGGTTGTTGGAATTCAATCATCTCATTCATCGTACAATAGTGCAGGGGTTCCTTGTAAATGCTTAGGCCCAAACATTTTCAGCTGCTTCATTGGTAATCTTATACAGCAAGACCTGGGCAATAACCAAACTTGGACTAAAAGTGGCATTTGTGCTTCAAATACCAGGCAATGGCCATTTTCAATGAGAAATTCTAACCATCAGTTCTTGATTTTCAATGGCATTAACATAGTAGGGGAATTCAGCAATCAACACCATGGGTGTTACCATTTACCAGAATCTGAACTGATGAGCTTATGTTCAAAACAATGACTCTCCTGCTCCTTGGATACTGCCTGACTGTCTGTCTGTGCTTTTCCAGCACCACACTTTTTGACTCTGAACTGAGGTAGCCATATAAAAAGTCTGGCTGCAAGAGCAGTTTAAACACTCGGAATCCTGCAGTGAGTAACTTGCTGCCTGTCTTTTCCAAAATCTGCCCACCATCTACAAGGCACAAATGAGGAGTCTGTTGGAATATTCTCCACTTGCCTGGGCAGCTCCGACAATGCTTAAAGCTCTGTGCGATCCAGGATAAAGCATTCCACATAACTGACATCCTGTCAATCACATTGTGCATTCATTTCTTCCACCAGCAATGCACCGTAATAGAGGTGCATCTTTTGGTTTCATCTACAAGATGCTCATTTGACAGCATCTTCCAAACCTTCCAACTGTATCAACTAGAAGGACAGGGGAAGCAGATGCATGGAAGCACTTCAACTGCAAGGTCCTCTCCAAACCTCAAACCAGCCTGACTTGGAAATGTATTTCTGCTCTTCTTTGTTGTCAAATCAAGAGAGAATTAAGATTGAACAATAAATTCTGGTGGAGCAGGTATCACCCACATCCCATGAACAATGTATTAAAATAAACATCTGCTCTAAGGCAGGACCTGCGGGACACCAAAATCATCACATTGAAAACAAAAAATAAACTGCATTAACTACAGGGATATTTCATTCTTTTATAGTATCATGTGGATGACCTTTTTTTAATGAGGGTTTTACTCAAAAGGCTCCCATTTACTTGCTACTGAAAAGTGGAGTCCAGTTTGTGATGTGGACATGATCATCTTTATTCTTTGGCTACAAGAAAAATTGTAAGAAATCAGGTGTACCTCTCTTAAGATCCCACACAGGCATTCAACAGAGTTCACAGAAGGAGGACTCTGCAAGATTTTGGCAAAGGTAGGCCAGCCAGCAAAGCTGCTCCTGTTTCATCCATTCCTTCCATGACAGCGTGTACATTGCCTCCATTTCTGATAGTTTAAAAGTGCTGAATAGAATGAAAATGACTGTGTCTTAGCTCCTATTCTGTTCAGTATTATTCTCTGTGCTCCTGACCACTCCTTTCCTGGAGATGTAGAAGGAATTTACTGATACACTAGGTCCATAATACTGGTGGAGAAAGAGCTCTAGAATAATTAATAAGTTAACAGATGGGGTCAGAGTAAGGAAGCTTTAACTCCGGTTGCTTTGCAGGTAAATAATTGCACGGAGAATGGTAAATAAGATTTCTGTTTTGCAGGTAATTGCTGAGGAGTCATGTTAAAATTGTGGCTATAACATGCACCTGCTTCTTGGAAAGCAGGGTGGTTGATAAATATTCACAGATATAAGATGTTCAAGAAAGAAAAGTGAATTAAAAGGGGGGGAGTGGCAGCATTGACTAAGGAGATCATCACATTTCTGGAGAAAAGGTCCCAAAATGATCATGGACACATCTAATTCAGAGCAAGAAACAAACAGAAGTGCAATTAAATGGTTCAGGATAGTCTTATAAACCGGTAACTCTGAGAAGGTTGTAGAGGAACAAATCTACAAGGCACTTGCAGAGGTGCAAAAACTAGAGCAGTTATAATGGGGGACTTTGATTATCTGAATGTAGACTCCAATAGTAGTAGCATAAAGGGCAGAGAGGGGCAAGAGTTCCTAGAGTTTGTGCAGAGGACTTTTTCATAGCAGTATATTCTTAGTTAAGTGAGAAAGGAAGCACTGCTAAACTTTTTCTTAGCAATGTAGTGGACCAAATAGACAAAATATTAGTGGGAGAATATTTAGGTGATAGTGATCACTCCGTCAGAAGGATTACGGTGACTATGGAAAAGGATAATGAGAAATCCAGAGTGCAAATAATTAAAGGAAAATTCACTTTACTGGGGTAAGAATGGATCTGGGTGGGACAAATTCAAGGTTCGTAGGTTTGTGACGATATACACCTTCAAGAGGGATTTGATCTATTCAGCTTCTCTTGATAAAGGGGTATTGTAAACCAGGTGCTGAGGTGCCTACTCCATGGAAAGCAGAGTAAATTAGACAAAGAAGAATGAGTCAGTGGAATCAGGCTCAGGTAGGCCCAGGGTTTTAGCTATGCTTTCGGGTGTTGAAGTTAAGGTTTTGGAATTGAAGCTGCTAGCTACAGTTCTCTTTACTGCTGCAACAGTTTGCGTCCTCTCTCTGCTGCTGGATTCATGCTTTCTGATTTTCCTTTCTTCTGGACTGAAGACGATCACACGTGAGGGAAATCTATTTTACTGAATTTGCCTCTGCTAAGAGTGTGTTTATGGGATGTTGCTATATTGGAACAGTTGATGAGTAGTTAAATCATATTTTAAGTATTTTGATAGAGTTAACGTTATGCTAATTTGTTTTGTCGTTTAACTGCGGTGTAAGAATTAGTGTTTTGCTTCAAGCCTAGTAGCTTGACCAATCAAATCACAGCTGGAATGCAGCACCATACACTTGCCTTTAAATGAGCTACAAGTTAGGGTTATGCTATCGCCTATGTTTTGAGGGGGTTTGGTCTGGTTGAAGATGCGAGAGCTAAACAAAGAGCCACCTTTTGAAGAAAAGAGTATCTGGGTACAGTCAAGGAAAATCTCGTGAAAAGGGAAAGGTAGGACAAATAAATCCCCAGAGCTTTCCAAATGAGGTAGAGATTTATGTTAAAGAAGAAAAAGTAAGCTTATAACAGATGTTGGCTGGAAAATACAATTGAGAACCAGGCTGAATATGAAATATTCTAAAAAGTTCTTGACATGTTAATGATCAAAGGTGGTAAAAAGACAAGTTACACACCCAGGCAGAAGAGAGGGCTGACTGTGCATGTGTCTTTACCAAAGAGAACAAAAAACCATTGTGAAAGAGGTCATTATGAAAGAGAAGGAAATTCAAGAAGGGTTAAGAGTTCAAAATTCATGATTCATTTGTCTGTCTATACTTAATGTTGACCAGGCACTGGTACGGGTTGAGCTGTCTCACACTGAGGAAAGTGAAAATGGAAATTGCAGAGTCATTGGCAACGTTTCAGTCTCCTTTTGACTTATAGGGTGGTGTTAGATGACTGAAGAGACAGGGGCTAGGAGAAGAGCAAACACTGGGACCCAGTATCAGCTGCTACGGAGGTGGAGCAAGAATATTTCGGGCAGCTGCTGCTGCAGCAATGGCAGTTCCTTGTGTTCATTATGGCCATGTCTGCTGGGCAGCTTCTGCAGAATCGTGTGGCCCAACGTGGATGGCCTGCTTCAGCAGCGGCTTCCAGCTCACTGTCTTTTCCCCAAACCCAGGAGCCTTGAATTGAACTGAGATGGGCTTTGTCTTAAAAATGAAGATTTTTTTTCTTATCTATGCCTTCGGTTATTAATATGGTGACTTAAACATTTTAGGGTATTTGTTTTGTAAAATATACAAGTGACAATAAATGACTATTCTATTCATAATGTTCCAGCATTTTGAAATTGTAGCCTGTAAAGTAGTAATTAGATTGGCAATGTTATTTCATAACAAGCTTGGGCCCCAAATACTCTATGGAACTCTACTGGTCCTCCCCAGCCCAAAAAATATTCATACAGCATTATTCCTTTGTCTATTATTCAGTCAATTTTGTATACATATTGTTATAGTCCCTTTTATTCTATGAACTTCAACTTTGCTCAAAAAGTCTACCATGCAGCATTAAGTAAAATTCTTTCTGAAAGTCCATGTACACTCCAATAGCATTGCCCTGATTAACACATCAAAAAACTGCAGCAAAGTTAGATCAACATGATTTTCCCTTAAGAAATGAATGCTGGCTTTCCTTAATTAACTAGGATAAAGTGAGGACTGCAGATGCTGGAGATCAGAGCTTGAAAATGTGTTGCTGGAAAAGTTTGAGACGATGGGTCGGCCGGGGCAGTCAGGTTGTGGATTTTGGGCAGGAGGTAGAAATGGGTGGTGTGGGGTTGTAGGACTGAGGTTGGAGTTTGAGACGATGGGTCGGCCGGGGCACATTTTTCAGCTCTCCTTAATTAACCCACATTTGACCACGTAAATATGAATGTGCTTACAATTATTTTAACTGGAGATACCCCAAAGTTAAACTGACTTCTGTAGTTGCTTCACTTATTCCTACAGCATTTTGTTGAGTATGAATATAATGTTTATAGTTCTCTAGTCGTCTAACACCACCCTATAAGTCAAAGGAAGACTGAAATATTGCCAGTGACTCTGCAATTTCCATTTTCACTTTCCTCAGCGTGAGACAGCTCAACCCGTACCAGTGCCTGGTCAACATTAAGTACAGACAAACAAATGAATCATGAATTTTGAACTCTTTTAACCCTTCTTGAATTTCCTTCTCTTTCATATTGACCTCTTTCACAATGGTTTTTTGTTCTCTTTGGTAAAGTCACATGCACAGTCAGCCCTCTCTTCTGCCTGGGTGTGTAACTTGTCTTTTTACCACCTTTGATCATTAACATGTCAAGAACTCTTTAGAATATTTCATATTCAGCCTGGTTCTCAATTGTATTTTCCAGCCAACATCTGTTATAAGCTTACTTTTTCTTCTTTAACATAAATCTCTACCTCATTTGGAAAGCTCTGGGGATTTATTTGTCCTACCTTTCCCTTTTCACGAGATTTTCCTTGACTAGCCAGATACTCTTTTCTTCAAAAGGTGGCTCTTTGTTTAGCTCTCGCATCTTCAACCAGACCAAACCCCCTCAAAACAGGAGATAGCATAACCCTAACTTGTAGCTCATTTAAAGGCAAGTGTATGGTGCTGCATTCCAGCTGTGATTTGATTGGTCAAGCTACTAGGCTTGAAGCAAAACACTTTATTCTTACACCACAGTTAAATGACAAAACAAATTAGCATAACGGTAACTCTATCGAAATACTTAAAATATGATTTAACTACTCATCAACTGTTCCAATATAGCAGCATGCTGCCATGCTCTGAATCCCAATGAAGCTGTCTTCCACCAAAATAAAAACCAAAAGCGGGGAAAAAATAAAGAAGGAAAAAAGTGGATGGTGTGAACAAAGCCCTGGGCTCAAGAGCCTGGACACTATGTAATCCTGATGAGAACAGTTAATAAAACATAGTTTCCAGGGCTTTAATGAGGGCAGAGTGTGCAACAAGGAAGTTATTTGAACTGATAAAAGATGCTAGTTTGGCCATGGCTGGGCTGAGTTGTTCAGGTTCTAGGCGCATTACCTTGGGAAGGATGTAAAGACATTGGACAGCGGCGAAAAGAGCAGCTCCAGATTAGAGAGCCAATGCATATGTGATGGGCCAAGTGACTTCCTCCTGTAATGCAACAATTGAGACTCTGAGCTCAAATGACAAGCTGCACATTCTTTGAAGTCTAGAAATGAAAACAGAAGCATATTGTGTCCTGTTCAGGGAACACCATCAATACTGACGGTGCTTCACCACACTGAAAGCCAACCACAAAGGTTTGTGGATTGTTTCTCCAATGCCAATAAGCTGTTCTCCCTGACTCTTAACAAACATGTCAACAAAAATGGTGCTGTATCTCTACCTTGATCACATTGCATCACACTCTAATGAAAGTTGTTAGCAAATTCTGCCTTGGGTCCACTGATGCACAGAAATTCAGAGCTCAATACATGCATGGAAAAATCAACTACCTGCTTTGGCCAACTAACCAACATCATTTCGGCTGGCACAGGTTTATAAAACCTGTGTTCTCGGTGTCTTATTGTGAAATATTGGTCACTTACAGCCATCCGAAAAGAAAGCTCTGTTTCTGTCATCTTGGTCTGTGAGACATCATGGGTACATCCTGGCTGGACAGTAGCACAAATGTGATGTCTCTTCACAGGCAGAGCAATCAAGAATGTCACTGAGTCAAACAGAGATGACTTCAGTAGATTGGCCATGTTCTGTGGGATGGAATGCAGGCCATGTGTTCAGAATCCTCCTGAATGGTGATTTAGCCAGAGCTAGATTATGTATGTAGTTAGCTCACTGAGCTTGAAGGTTTATTTTCAGACGTTTTGTCACCATACTAAGTAACAACATCAATGACAGGCTCTGGTGGTAAGTCCCGCTTCTCTCTTTATAGGTCTTGGTTTTTTAAGGTGGGTGATGTCTTTTCGGTTCTTTTTTTTCAAGGGAAGGTAGATAGGGTCTAAATCAATGTGTTTATTGGTGGAGTTCTGGTTAGAATGCCATGCCTCTAAGAATTTTCGTGTGTGTCTTTGTTTTGCCTGTCCTAGGATGTGTGTGTTGTCCCAGTCAAAGTGGTGTCCCCCTTTGCCTGTATTTACAGAAACTAGTGATAATGGGTCGTGTCTTTTGGTGGCCAGTTGGTGTTTGTGTATCCTGCTAGTTTGTCCGATGTTTTTTTTTTACAGTTTTTTTTTACAGTTCTTGCATGGTATCTTGTAAATGATGTTCGTTTTGATGGTGGTACCTGTTGCATCCTTTAGGTTCATTAGTCGCTGTTTGTGTGTTGATAGGTTTGTGGGCTACCATGATGCCAAGGGTAGTCTGGAAGAAATTTCTGATATGTCTTTGTAAGGTAATGTGGCTATCGTTTTTGGTTGCATTGTGTCTGCTTGTTTGGGTTTGTTTCTGAGGAATCAGTGGATTGTGTTTATTGGGTACCCATTTTCTTGAACGTTGTATAGATATTTTTCTTCTGCTTTTTATAGTTCTTGGGTGCTGCAGTGTGATGTAGCTTGTTGAAATAATGTCTTGATGCAGTTCCGTTTGGGGTGTTGGGACGATTGCTTCTGAAGTTCAGTGTTTGGTTCATGTCTGTTGTTTTTCTAGAGACACTGATTTGAAGCTCTCCATTAACTACACCTTCAATTGTCACGTCTAGGAATGGGAATCTGTTGTCGTTCTCCTCTTTTGTGAACTTTATGCCTGTCAGGATATTGTTGATGGTGTTGAATGTTTCCTCTAAATTGTTCCTCTTATTTTGTGATGACAAAGGTGTCATCTACGGAGCGGACCTAAAGTTAGGGTTGGATAGATGGGAGGGCAGCTTGTCTCTGCATTACTGCTTCTGCTATGAGCCTTGATACTGGTGATCCCATAGGTATTCCGTTGACTTGTTTGTAGGTTTTGTTATTGAATGTGAAGTGGGTGGTGAGGCACAAGTCCACTAGCTTGATGTTATCTTTGCTGATGACGTTGGTGCTGTCTGATGTTTTGTGGTCCTGGTTTACCTAGTAGTGATGCTAATGTTTCTATGGCCAGGTCGATGTTAAAATTGATGTGAAAAGGGCTGTAACATCAAAAGAAACCATTATTTCATCCTCTTCTATCTTGGTGTCTTTGTTCAGGAATTCTTGGGTGGAGTGAATGGAGTGGTGTGAATCTTCAGTTAGGTGTTTTAGTTTTTGGTGGAGTTCTTTGGCTACTCTGGTTTACCAGATAGGGAGACTATGGGTCTGAGGAGGGGCGCTGGTTTGTGTATTTTTGGTAATCCATAGAAGCGTGGTGTGTTGGATCCAATTGGTTTCATGTTTTGAAGTCTGTCCTGTTTAATTCTCCTGATTTTTAAAAAGTGCTGTTAAAAAGGATGAGGTTCTGTTTAAAAGCTGTGGGGTCTGGTCTATCGCCACCTGCTGGTAAGTGTCAGTATTTGCAAGTAGAGCATTTGCCTTTCTAAGATAGTCTGAGCTGGACTACCAATGGGGCACTCAAAGCTCGAGCCTTCAAGGATCCTTGCCAGTATGACATGAAGAACCTCAACTTCAATATAACATGGATAAATGTGAGGTTATCCACTTTGGTCACAAAAACAGGAAGGCAGATTATTATCTGAATGATGGCAGTTTAGGAAAAGGTGAGGTACAACGAGACCTGGGTTTCACGGTGGAACAGTTACTGAAGGTTGGCATGCAGGTGCAGCAGGCAGCGAGGAAAACCAATGGTATGCTCTCCTTCATAGCAAGCGGATTTGAGTATCCAAGTAAGCATGTCTTGCAGCAGTTGTACAGGGACTTGATGAGGCCACACCTTGAGTATTGTGTGCAGTTTTCGTCTCCTAGTCTGAGGAAGAGCATTCATGCTATTGAGAGACAGATTCCTGGGATGGCAGGACTGACATATGAGGAAAGACTGGATCAACAGGGTTTGTATTTGCTGGAATTTGGATGATTGCTGTGGGGTTTGGTTGTGAGATTGCATAAATCAGCCATGATCATATTGAATGGTAGTGCAGGCTCAAAGGATGGAATGGCCTATTCCTGCACCTACATTGTAAGTTTCTATGTTTCAACCATCACTCCTGGGTGTCACAGGCCCTCTTGTGGGCTGCCATTCACTACTACCTGTTGCTACAGCATTTGGGAACAGTGCTGTTTTTGGCATTAGCAAATCTACAATCCCACTTGGTAGTTTTCCTTCTAACGGAACCTGCCTCTCATGGATTGGTGTTTTGCAATCTTCAGCAAAGATGCACCTTGAAGGCATTGCATCTCGGTAGATTGTTTGTTTGTAGTGTGCATCGTCACAGTGAAAGGAGCATAACATGCCTTCTTTTTTTCCTGATTGCTTCACATGCATGTTACCTTTTGTGATTCAGTTGCAGCGCTCAAAATGTTTCCTAATATCAGTTTATCAGGAACTTGAGGCGCACGAGTAGTGGAGCAGAGATGGATGAGAGAATTTCATGAATAAATCCAGACATCACCAAGGCTGCCTCTGGTCAAAACCTTCAACATGTTCTTCCATATATTTGTGTGATTTTGGTTTCTATACAATAGTTCCTTCCAAAAACAAACCATCTGATTCCAGGTTTAGTGCAAGTCTTTGCTCATGCTCATTAATTTTAAAGGTATAGAAGTCTTTTGCTGAAACTCCAGTGTTGCACTGCTGTACACCTTATTCTGGTCTGCCTAATCAACAAGATGGCGGTTGTTGTTTAGATATGAGTTTTGACTTTATATGGCGTCTTCAGCCATTTGCCAACAGCAGTCTCCTCTTGACCGAATTTCAAAAACAGCAAGGGAAATTGTAACTGGATATGGTGTGGTTGCTGATGTTTGTAATGGGCTGCTTCTCCAGAGTAGATTGCAAATGGGATGTCGGCCTTTTTTCTGTTTCTTAAGTAAACTACCTTAGATCATTTGGTATGATTGTGGGATTTATAATAGTGAAAAGACGTTCAGCAGGTCACACACACAGTGGCTGCATCGACCTCGCCCTCGAGCCTTTAATAAACCACTAGGGATGAAAAAAAAGCCTTGCTAATAGGGAAAGAGGCAGATGATGCATCGGAGATGGTAGAAAAAGCCGGAAGGATAGTATTACCCACAGTATATGGAGAAAATTGAGTTGGAGTGGTTGGGTTGGGTTGGGGGATGGGGAGGATTTACATTAACACTAATAACTTAATAGTAGCCTCAAGCTGCTGCCAGGTCAGATTCATTAGTTGCTGATGTGGATGTGCAGACAAGCTCACTTTGAGCTGGAGCATGTAGTTGCTCGATTGCAGCATGACAAAAGTTGCTGTGTCATTGGCATTGAAGATAGAAACAGGAATAAACCGATGACAGTCAACTTTAGTATATTATACATACTTTCTTAAATTTAATAAGCTTCCTTTAATTTCAAAGAGATGCAATGGTTTTTGAACGCATTCTAATGTTCTTTGTCTTACCTTCAAAACTCTATTGAATTGAGCCTAAATACTTATTATTCAGTTTCCAAACGCTGTCAGAACTGAGTAGTAGAGAGGGCAAAGAAGAAACAAATTCTTGCCTCCTTGAAGCCAGACTTTTTGAATTGGTGTCCCTTCAAGTAACTTGTTGAGCCTAGCTTTTTTAATACATTATTTTAATGTCTCCTGCCTTGTGCTGGTCCATGTGTAATAGGAGTATGAAATTGCCCAGGTTAGTCATTTCCGCACGCTTCTCTTTGCTAGGTTATCGGGTTGACAGGACAGCACAGAAACCTAGATCACACTGTGCACCCACCTCCTTTAAACTCAGGATTGCTTTGGCTAGTTGTTAGAATGGAGGGCAGGGTTACTCTTCTCTTACAGACTGTAAAATTAATACTAATCCTCATCACCATTGAAATTGTAACCTGAAAAGCAGCTTTACCAGAAAAGTTTTACTCTTACTACTGACCTCTGAATCTGATTGGGATACTGATGAGGTTTTTTTGCCATTTGAGATGAGGGGCCCCTGACCTCCATTATTAGTTTTTTTTGGATGCCCAGTGTCATTACTGAGTACTAATAGGTGAAGATTACTGAGGCTGTCCTAGAGAACTGCAGTGGACCATCTACTATGTTGGTGTGACAACTCTTGCACAACACCATCTCGTGAAGAAGTGAAGAAGAACTATAGGCAATTTTCTGTGAGAAGATATATTTCATTAGAGTTGATGAGGTACAAATCACACTTTTTAAAAGCTAAAGAAGCACTATGTTAGCTGGCATCACCCAGTCTCTTATGCGCCTCCATCTCTCCAATCATCCCAACGCTATAAATGTTAGATTTGCTGGTTCCTATGCAGGTTCTAAAGTTGCATTTTTCTGGAGTTTGAGAATATAGAATGTTTCGGAATGGCATATGTTTAAAATTGAAGCTAATTTCAGCTTAACTTTTCTTTTGGGGATAAAACGGGCTTTCATATTTGTGAATATATTTCTGATGTATTGTGAATTCATAAACAGCTGAATGATACCCTAATATAAGTATTTGATTTTGAGATTGTACAGACTGAGAAGGTGGGTATGATGTTAGAACAGTTGTGATTATTTGCAGAAATTCTGTTAGTCTAGTCTTCCAAATTGGCCTGTTGATTTGGATGAAAGGAATTTTTGTGTCTTTAGCAAAGCACAATGAGAACTGCATGCTCTGGCTGCTGAGGATTAAATAGTGAAGCTGTATTTTAAACCAAAGGTTCAGATGACTTCATTAATTCTGAAAGCAAGTGCTATTCATTGGCAACTGAACCCTAATATTAAATTGGTGCCTAATGCTCCTGGAAACCAATCCTGTTGAGTTTTTACTCTGAATCTGTCTTTAGGAAAGTAAACCTATTATTCTGGCTTTGCTGCTGGTTTCATAGTTGAGAAACTGCTGACGTTGCATAATAATTGCACAGCAAGATTCACAGTATAATTTAATCAATAAAATTAGTTTGGCTGTTGTAAATTAATGGAGAATGAGAAAGTACACACAAATTACAGGACACTTTTAAGTTGCACCAATTTCTGGAAATCAAAATAGATTATTGTTAATACATTTTACACCAAAAAGAGTTGTATCATTTTCCACAAATTTTAAAAAAACATGACATTCACCTAGGAAGTAGTTAAGTGGTTAAAATAAATATTGTAAATTTCAACCTTAAAAAAAAACTTCTACCAGCTCTGTACAGTAGATAGTTGCTTCATTTTGATTTAATTGAATGAGTGCTGCTGTCTCTAGAAGTTTCTGCAGCTCTCTGCAATTTGACAGTGCCATTGCATGATTTGTGTCAAATAACCTGGCCTAATTTTGGTCATTTGAGACTAGCTCTTAATTTGCATCTTGACACTATAGCTTTGGATCCAGATGCAACCCTCCATTTGATATGTAAGACATTATTTACCTTTCCACAATACCATTATATAGAAATATTCCAGTAATGGGTAACTGGGAAAATTGCAGCTTTATTGGCTAAACCCGAACTGATTCAGCATAAATATCACATTTGACCTGAAAAACTCTTATTAGCATTTAATAGCCTGATTGACACTATTTAGGCTATTGACAACCTGCAATTTGACTGTACTCTGCGATCCTTTTGTTATACTAAGTAATGTGCATCTACACTAAATAAAACTACCGATTTAGTTTATATTTAATTTTGATTCCTAATTTAAATGTTGACATAACTGTGTTTATCTTGAGGCATCTGGTGTAATAATGTACAGTCATCTATCATTGATGATAAAGGTTAATTTTTGCAATATCCGCAGTATTAGAAAGAATATCATTGCAGACCGAACACAAGAATGTGCAGTTATTTTAATGTGGCGTGCCCTGCTGATTTATTTTTTTAGCAAGAAATTACAATCAAGTTCTCATATGACAACATATTAATGTGCTCTGTATCATACTTGGGCAGTGACTATTAATTCTGCTGCGATTCTCATCTGCACTTAGCAGTTAGAAACGACACTTTTGTGATATTGCTTGTTTAAATGGCGGAAGCTGGTAAGTCTTCCCACTGGATAAGGGAAGGGAGAAAACACTACATTTCCTCTCCATGCTTCATGACATATGCTAATAAAGGACGCTAGCTTAAGAAAATAGCTTCACATCTGTGATTAAATTGCGCAGCTCCCAGTGTTGCTTCATTTTTGCAGCCGCATTTACCTCATTAACAAAACATGACAGCTAAAAGGATTATTAGCCTGATTTCAAGGCAGGATGTCGGAAGTCATCAAAAATTCCCATTAGCATAAATTGCAGTGGGCCAAAGGAGGGAAAAAGCTTGAATCATCTTTCCATCTCCTCTTTCCATCCCGCCCCCCCCCCGCACCACATTCTCTCTCTCTCTCTCTCTCTCTCTCTCTCTCCTCTTCCCCCCACCCCCCCCAACATCAAATTGATATGGTACAGTCCTTTAACAATAAAAAAAACCCAGTGTAACCCTAAAATCGTAGCACACATCAGAGCAGCCAGCTTCAGACTGCTTGGATGGTTATAGAATGCATGTTTTTCAGTGCTGTGGAATGGGTGAACTGCGGTGCATGCACTCCTGAAATAGACTCAGCTGATTTTCAGTTCCCTAGACACTGAGCTGCTTGTTATTTATGCTCCTGGACTGTTGACTGTATCAACAGTTCTAAGAATCTTTCTGCTGTTTTTGCTGTACAAGGGAATCTTACAGCAATGAGATATATGTTATACAGCATCAGAAATTGATCTGGAGTATGAAGCACCCCAGAAAACCTTGAGTACTTTAGATATATTATTAAGTAGAGCATTGCAGTATATCTGAGCGAACAAACTCCATCAGGTGCATCCATTGAACCCATTTACATTCCTTTTCTTTATATATGTTAACAGCGGTCTCATCCTCCAGGTAAGGAAATTGATTTTTGAATGTATTTAGTTATGCTCTGACCATCTAAGAACCAATGTATGGCTAATTTAGGGTGGGGTCATGCTGCGCCTGAATTCGCAAGCTTCGTAATGTGTATGCTTATCAGTTTCCATTTTCAATTGTTCTGTTTCGTGAAGTTTACTCACTAATAAGTATAATGGGCTGATTGAATTATGTATTTTTAAACTGCTTAACACTGGGACATATTCTTTTGGGTGCTTTTAAAAGCAATTCTTTGTCCGACCTTGTTCACAACTGGAAATGGCAGCTGTATGGATGCTGGACCAGTCGTGTTAATCCTGCTCCCGAATACACTTCAAGTGATCTGTTCACTTTCCCCCTCTTTCTCAGTCTTCCCCAATGGACATAAGTAAACTGTACTGAAGGCTCAGACTGCTAATGCTGAATTTGCTCTCCTCTGTGGTCGCTTGTTTCTTATTTTTAGTACTGAACTATTTTCCCCAGTTTAGTAAATTAGGAAAGCTAACGGGAAGATGTTTCTTAAATTTGCCTAAGCTTAAGTTCATCAGTGAAAATTCTAATTTTAACAGCACTCTGCAAAGAAATAGCTGTGTGAAATGCATCATCTCACTTTAATTATTGAGTTACAATATGCAAGGTTTGAACTGTTTCAGATGTTTTTATAATTTAGAAAAATGCAATGCAAATGTTTGGCAATTTTTTGTTATAATCAAATGGACAATAAGTTAGAGTTGATTAATCTTGGTGTCATTTAGTCATCTGCAAGAAATAATTGAATTGAATTTGTTCTCCATTTACTTGGTTATAAATGTGAATTACAAAATATTACTGTTAGCATATGGGCTTGTAAAATGGTCATTTAAAGCTTGTAATTAACTTTTATTTGCCTACATATGATTGTGCATTGTGACTGTCTTCTGTGTCTTGTCTGCACTCTTCCCTTTTGTTTTAAAATGTATCCATTCAAACATATTCTAATTATCCATTGTTTCAAAGGACTTGACTCTGAAGACATGGGTGTGTCAAGTAACTGCGTCATATATTGCCTGTTTGCAGTTTGAACCCATTTCTCCATTCTTGCTTCCAGTATATTAGGAAGATTAAGAAAGAAAAACTACCTCTGTATGAAGGAAGAACTAGAGTGGATAAATTTTTTTTTGAGAACATGCAAATATATTAATTATTAACCCAATACTGTTTTTTTTGCATTTCCACATTGCAATTTTCCTAGAAATGTACAAAACTGATAGATATGAAGCACTAAAGTTATTTTATCTGATGCTTAATATTTTGAAATGGAAGAAGTGGTGATTTTAAATGACCATTTCCTTCAGTAAATTTAAATCCCATAATTTTGCAGCATTATCCTTTATAATTGCTATTCAAAGCCATAAGTCATTGTCCAACAGACTTCTGAGATGGGGTGGGGTCTTTTGAATGATTGCTGCACCATTGAGCACATGCTGCAAAGAAATGGGGGCAGTGAATGAAGACACCCTGCACAGTTTCGGGGTGAAAAACGACAAAGAAGAAGATAGATTTAATTAGAATTATTTTTCGCTTGTCATTGACAGTATATTTTCATGCAGGTTAAGGAGATGCCTGCAGAGAGAGAGCGAGAGAGAGAGAGAGAGGGGCTGTGGGAAACTGCCATTTCTCCTCATTTTTCCATAATAATATTTTGTGCATGCCAGAATGACTTTGTTACAAGTATGAAGTGATTGATCAGAATATGTTGTCTAAATAGACCGAATTCACAACTCTGTGATATAAATTTAATGGTAAGCACCCCTGATTAAATTCTTAAGGTATTTCAGCATTCCTATTGGGCTACATTATCAAATAATAATGATTTAGCAGAATATAATTTTAAATTTTTCATCGTTATGCAGAATGTGTACGAAATAGATTGTTCAAGGCGTTTGTGGATAACTGCTTTCAGCAGGTTGATAATATGCTATGGATTTTTTAAGACCTTTCTCTGGATTTACTAATTATGCAGACTGTGCAGTAATGTGCTGTTAGTTCATACCGTGGTGAAACCTAGTGTGACAGCATTTCAAGCGCTGGCATTGATGTGACTTTCTTTACCCTCTAGGGTTTTCTGAAGAATGAGCGTGATAATGCACTGCTGTCAGCCATTGAAGAGTCCAGGAAGAGGGTAAGTGAAATTTGGCTATAACATTTTAATACTGTATATTAAGGCGATCAGACTGCAAAATGCTACTTTGTTGGAATTGATCAACCTGTCAAAACAAAACAATTTGAGGCTACATATGTGCCATGTATGTTTTCAATTATTCTCGGCTTCTGATAAAATAACAATGTTTTGGCTTACATTCAAAAGATTAAGCTTGAATATCTTTCATAGTAATGTCAAAATAAACTTGATTTTGGTTTACTTTTGAATCAAAAGATTTGGTCCTTTTATTTTTGCAAACTGAGCTATATTCTTGTGTTGTGCAGTGTGCAACCATTTTGAAGATCTAAAACTGTACACAATGGCAGTGTTGGTAGAATGATAATGGATACATCCTATTACAGCAGCAGGATTGAAGATTTGAGTGTCTGTGGTTGGTGGCGCATGAGCTCACGGTCTAGTCTATGGCAGCAGCATTCAGTTCTGTACAAAGTCTCTAGGTGGCTCACCATATTGTACTTGAGCTGGCAAATGAAGTCCTTGCTGCATTGTAAATTGTTAATTCAACACAATTATACTGTTCATAAAATCATAAAGTAGAGAAGAGGCCCTTCAGTTGAATCTATGTACGTCACGTTCCTGCACTAGACCTCGACCGTTAAGTTACTTTGTGTTCATCCAGTACTTTCTAAAGATTTGAGGTTTCCTGCCTCAATGGCTCTGTCACACAGTGCATTCTAGACCCCTACCCACCCCTCTGGGTGTAACTAATTTTCCACATCTCCCCTTTAAACTTACTTCCTTACACTTTTAAAAGTATGCCTCCTTTCTCTTGAGCCTTCAACTAAGGGGAACAGCTCCACCTTGTCTATAATTTTATACACCTCCAATCACTACTTTAAAGAAAACAACCCAAGCTGATCAGGCTGTTCATAGATGAAATGCTCCATTCAGGCAACATCGTTGTTGTTGAAGTTGATTGGGCCAAAGGCCTAGACATCTTCATTTAAGGGATGAATTCTGTTTCCTTTCACTAAATTTAATACATATTCAAAACCACTTGTAATACAGTGTATGAAAGAGACAACAGGTTGGAACGTGGCAATGTTTGAAAGTGAATATTGCCACATTCTTTAACACTTCAGTTCAGTCTCTGTTAATAAAATTACTTAATATTTAAATTTCACAAAGTTTAGTGAACTTCGCTGATTTTTAAACATTTAATAATTCAATGAAATCAGATTTAGCTGAATTTTGTTGTTTGATATTTTCATTTTCCAAATTACAGACACAGGACTTGAAATATCTTTTAATGGCGTCATTTGTTACTGGCATGGCTGTGTTAAAGCAGAATGTTTCTGATCCTTCCTCTCCAACAGTTGTCTTACTCTTGCTGGCATGCTTTGACTGGCACTTGTTAGCCTTTTGAAAGCTGAGTCAAGTTGTCATTCTTGTGTGCAGAGAAAATATTGATCCGCTGAGTGGCATCGTAACTAAGCCCAGTGTTTCCTTATTTCATGAATCCACGCAAGTGTACTTTCCAGCAGGGGTCGCCAGAGAGCTAAAAGCTGTTGACTTGCCTTGAAGTCTTTCTCATTCCCGGTCTTTAAACATTTTCAAGTCAGTTGCAGAACTCTTGCTGCCATGACTAGGTTCAGTGTCAAAGATGCTAAAAATTTAAGATGTATTTTTAATAAAAACCTGTTTGACCTTTTTCAATTTGTCTCATTTATTTTGTCAGCACTCTCTTAGTAGAACACAACAATTTTGTGTTTCTTACCAATATTGCATCTTTCCTTGGACATTGGGACCTTGAAGTCATGACCAAAAGGGTATTCCAAACCCATGCCAGACACCAGCAAGATCAGTGTAATCATCATCCAAGCCACAGCCTCCTGACTGGCCAGCACCATGTTTGTGCTTATGGTCCTATTAAAGACTCTGGGTGAGCTCCCATTGCTGGCAGTCTAATTAGAGGATCAGCTGATTTGTGACCTCAGCAGCCCTATGGGGAGAGGTGGGTGCTGCTGAGACTGATCGACAACACCTTAGCTGCTTGAACAAGCAGGAGCCCTCGCTGAGCTATACACAATTTTTTAAAAAACCAAAGTAAAGCAGGGTGGAGGAGAAACCCTGTCAGTTGGCTTGACATCAGCCACTGTTGAGACCTTCTATAAATGCAGCCTCTTTACTTGGCACAAAATTAGAATAAGAAATAATGCTCAGTCAACCAACAGTGCACGTTCATTGAAATTATGCTGGCCGAGATCATAGAATTGGCTTTCCATAAAACAGTCAACTCCACTTTCCTGATTTTTAGATTTTTAATCAGTAAAGGAATCAACCTCCATCTTGAATATGCAGCCTCTGCCGAATTCTGCAGCGAATAATTATGCCGATTCACTACTGTTTGAGAGAAAAAAATCCCCCTTGTCTCTGTTTTAAACGGGCAGTCCCTTATTCTGAAATTATGCCCTGTGGCCCTAGATTCTCCCAAAGGGGAAACAACTCTTCTGTTTCATCCCTGTCAATTCTTCTAAAGTCCAACGAGTACAGGCCCGACTTACTCCATCTCAACTCGTAAGAAAATTCCTCCATGCCCAGGTCAACCCAGTGAACCTCTCCTGAATTATCTCCAATACTAGTGTATCTTCCCTTAGATAAAGAAACCAGAACTGTTGACAATATTCTAGCTGTGATCTAACTAATGTCTTCTATAGTTTTAGCATGATATCCCTGTCTTATATTACATATGCATTTTATGCTACTTTAACATTTATATTAGCTTAACATATATGATTGGGGAAATACTGGCATCCATTATTAAAGAGGTAGTAACACGACATTTGGAAGATCATAATCTAATCAGAGGCAACACATTTTATGAAGGGGTAATTGTTTGACAAGTTTGTTGCGATTCTTTGAGGATGTAATGTGCAGGCTGGATACAGCAGCCAGTAACTGTTGTGCATTTTGTTTTGCAAAAGTAATTTGGTAAGGTTCCACATAAAGAGTTACAGCATACATTGAGCTCAGCATGTTGTGGGTGATATGTTACTCTAGATGGAGGACTCACTAGCATACAGGAAGCAATTAAGGTAAACTTAGAGCATGCTGGAGAAAATCAGCAGATCTGGCAGTATCTGTGTTGAAAAATTGTTATAGTTTTAAGTCCGGTTAATGTAAGAATAGTTGTACTTTACCCAGATGCTGCAGACCTGTTGAGATTCTCAGCATTCTCCATGTTTGTTCAGATTTCTGAAATCTGCAGAATTTGCTTTAGTACATGAAATTGGGGTAAATGGGTTACTTTGAGGAAGGCAAGCTGTTACTAATGATGAGCCAAAGTGTCCATGCTGGGAATCAACTATTTGATCTCCATTAATGACTTGGATAAAGGAACCTGATTGTATTCTAACCATATTTGCTAATGGTACAAAGATATGCAGCAGTCCTCATTGCGAGCTTATAAAGAGCCTGCAAAGAGATATAGATAGGTTAAGTGAATGGGAAAAAAATTGCCAGATGCCATATAATGTGGGTAAATGTGGTTAGTTATTCACTTTTTGGCAGGAAGAATAAGAAAGTAGGATATTATTTAACTGGAGACTATCACAGTGTTCTCTCGTTATGGGTGTCCTTGAACGTGAATCTCAAAAAGTCAGCATGTCGGTGAGTCATTAATGCGATGTTGGTCTTCATTAGGAGGAAATGGAATATAAAAGTCTGGAAGTCCTTCAATACCTATAAAGGGCATTGATGAGACTGAACTCTAGACTATCATGGGCATCTTTAGTCTCCTTACTTCTGACATGTATAATTGCATTGAAATCAGTTCAGAAAAGGTTCATTAGGTTGAACAGGTTGATCCTATACCTGTTGGAGTTTAGAAGAATGAAAGATCATCATCATGAAACACAAAATTCTGAGGAGGCTTGACAGGCTAAATGCTGAGAGCATTTTTTTTCAGAAAAGTCTAGAACTAGGTCATCCATTTAATGCTGAGATGAGAAGGTTTTCCTTGTGGATTTGGTGCTTGGAATTCTCTTCCCCAGTGAACAGTGGAACCTTCAATATGTTCAAGGTTGAATTGGATAGATATTTAATTTACAGTGGAGTCCAGGGGTATGGGGAAAAATGTAAAAGTGGATGTTTAAATCATGTTCAGATCAGCTGTCATTTTATTGAATGGTGGAGTGAGCTTAAAGGACCGAATGGTCCAAGCCTCCTCCTGCTAATCTTCTAATGTTATTACATATAATTATTTTTTTAAAAAATACCCACATAAGTATCTAGGCAATGACTTTAAATTCTTTTTTGAAAGTTTAGATCAAAGGTACTTAACTAATCCCTCTATGTTAACATGTCCTTCTAAATACTAACACTGACAGTCACGACCTTCACCTGACAAATGGCTTCATCCCTTCACCACTCGTGGAATCATCCCTCAACAAAAAGTCCTGTTCTAACAAATGGGGATTTTTTAATATTGTCTCAACAAATGTTGATGGGTTGTGATGATACAATGGATTAAAAGTGGGTTTTATTTATTTCAATTAAATGGAATATTGTTTATTTTTAAGCAGCTTATGAGCATGCGTGAATGGATAAGCAATAAAATATCAGATTAATTAACCAGAGCTTTAGTGGGTGTTATATCCTTCGTGTAGTAACTCTATACCATTGATCTGTAATCTGTCTTTATTACCATTTCAGATTCAGCACTTTTGCTGAACAATAAATTTGTGCTGTATAAAATTTGAGAATAAAGGACACCCAATGGGCTGCATTGTTCCTTCATGAAGTTGAAATAAATCATTTTTCAGTAGATCCGTGATGGCAGTGCTCAACTGTAGACTGATGTTAGATTTCCTGAAGCTGCACATCGTAAATCTCATCTTCCAGTAGAAGATGCATAGAGTATCACCGTTTTATGTCTTTAATAGATAACTGGAGACCGATGGATATTGGAGTGGAAGTTAAAACAGAAAGGAATATATTTTTGCCATGCTGCACAAGATGTAAAAGAAAAGCTTTTATTCACCATGATTTCACCAATAAAAACAGAAAATGTAATTACCATGAGTTGGCAGTAACTGCAGTGAGGGCAATAGAGTTCATGGTTCAGGCCGGTGATCTTTCTTTGGAATACCATCAGGTCGATACGGTGGCTCAGTGGTTAGCACTGCTGCCTCACAGTGCTAGGGACTCGGGTTCGATTCCAGCCTCAGGCGACTGTCTGTGTGGAGTTTGCACCTTCTCCCCGTGTCTGCATGGGTTTTCTCCGGGTGCTCCGGTTTCCTCCCACAGTCCAAAGATGTGATGGTTGGGTGAATTGGCCATGCTAAATTGCCCATAGTGTTCAGGAATGTGCGTAGGCCAGGGGAAATGTAGCGTAATAGGTCGGGGATTGGGTGGGATACTCTTCGGAGGGTCGGTGTGGACATATTGGGCCAAATGGCCTGTTTAAATCCGATAGGGATTCTGTGATGAGGTTTTGAAATAGTTGAATGAAAGTCCAGTATCTGGCAGGTGAAAATTGTATGACAATCCAAGAGGCAATTAATGCAGTTGACTTGAAGTTTTAAGAAGATTTGGGGTGCCCTGTGATTGGCTGAATGCTTTCAGAGTTCATGTGCTTGGGAACAGTTTCAAAGGTACTCTTATGAATCTGATCTCCAATATTGTGATCATTGTTTCTCATTCATAAAGAGCTGGAGCTCACTGCTTTGTAAGTGCTTGAATTAGCTAACCAGTCTTCAGATTTGATTCCAATGGAAATCTTTGTGATAACCCTGATAGTTTTAATTTAACCTGTTTTTCTAATCAACTTATCAAAGATACTCTTGAACACTTGGGCAGGTGGGACCTGAACATGGGCCTCCCAGTCCAGGGATAGGGATGATACCATGCCACAAGAGGGTCATGATGATTCCTATACGGAGGGTCACTAATTAATGTCCTTCTGGAGCTTGTTAGTGAGTTCCCCTTGGCAGCAGGCCTGCTATAACTTGTTACTTGAATCCTTTGTGGTACAATGGTAGTCTCCCTACCTTTTGAGTCAGGAGGCCTGGGTTCAAGTTCCACCTGTAATAACATTTGTGAACAGATTGATTAGAAACATTGCTTTAAAAAAAGCAGACCCAGTGATGCTCCTGTTTTGCAGTTATGTTTATACATGGGTGTCCCTGGAGAGCGAGCATGCAATATCTATTAGTGTTCTTGATGTCTTTACAGCAAGGTGGGCACTAAGAGGGATAAAAGTTTGGTAGAAGATTTGTAGCTCGGGTGTTCGTTGTTGTGGTTCTGTAAACTTCTAATTGGCTGCACGGGTGATTATCAGTGATGGTTAATAATTTAAAAACAAATAAAAATGTTTTGGTGGTGGGAAGTTGTTTGGTTTTGTGTGATAATACTTCCAGATCTTTTGAGGAAAAAAAAGGAATATGAAGCTGACACAGTGGGTTCTTGTGGTGCAGTGGTAGTGTTCATACACCTGAATCAGGAAGCCTGGGTTCAAGTCCCACCTGCTCCTGCAGTGTGTAATAACGTCTGTAAACCAATTGATTTTAAAAAACTATTAAGCAGACCCAGCTATGGGTCTGCAGAACTGTCTGTCCCACTCAGCAACTAGCCTGTGTATGCCATAAATAGTATCTCTATTTTGGTGTTCTACAAAAAAAATCCTTTCCAGTCAGGCTTCCTGAGTTATATTATTTGAAATATTGAGCCAATATTATTTGTATTGGAATCTGTTAGCGTCCCAATCCTAATTTTAGCAGCTGTGGGTCTGCAGTGCAACTGTGATTGGATGTCATGCCCTGATAACTGCAAAAAACAATCTTTCCCAAAAATGGGATTATTGGCTGTCGCCGTGTCACGTCTTTCAGGGTTTGACTTTTTTGAAAATGATTCAACTTGAACAACCTCCCATTATGTAGTTTAACAGATGATGTAATTTTCACCACAATGTAATTAGTGCCCTTCCTAATACTGTGAGCTGAATGCACACAGCTATGATGTTGAAAGGATATGTTAATATTGATTAGTGCTACTTCTCATTTTCTGCATGTTCATGGCCTATTGTAAGGATGAACATTGTTGTCCTTTGATTTCCTTCCAAGTGTAGCCAGATTTTCACCTTGTTTTGAGTACCATCAGAAGGTTATGTGATCAATGGTACTCATTTTTACTTTTGAAAAGTCAAAAATAAAAGTTAGTATTAGACGATGTGACACCACAGTGAAAGGTGTATACATAATAGTTGGGCTGGACATCATTTGTGATGGAGGGAGAGAGTCATGTTTAATTTGAAACATTTGATCAAGTCTCCCCAGCTCTAGAAGGCATGGGCTACAGGAAGAACCGAGATTGGGAAAACGCCAATCCTCAACAGCAAACAAATAATAGTCTCATTTTTCCCTTCAGGTTTTAACGACGAGGTGAGAATTTCACTCATTAGTGACAAGTTCCTTATTTCAAGTATTTGTATCTCATCTGCATTCCCACCTCATTTATATGTAATTTGCAGTTGTCTCAGGGTGCTGGTGAGAAACTAGATGGCAGTAATTTTCAACTTGGAAAGTCAGACTGGTTACCTTCGAGATGCAGCTGACTGCTTGCCCTTCTGGATTTCCATCTTCAGCTCTGTTCAGCAGTATCTCCATGGCCATTGACTATCTGTACCCTTTGTTCACAGAAGTTGGCCTTAGCAAATCGCCAGCCTTCCTACATCATTGTCTTGGATTAACTCGAGGCACTTTAGCATGTCACCACTGCATTTTGAAGCCCATGGGCACTCATCTTGCAGAGTTCCAGCCAGGCCACTCCACACACATGGCCATCTTGTGCATCTGAACAGGGCACATTGTAGCTGGCTTTCTTAGTAATCATTGACTCTGCACTTGGATATTCTCATCATGTCTGCCTTATCTTTTAGCACATTGCTGCTTCATTCAGAACATTAGAGGCTCACTATTTCTGCATTAACTTGCTTCTTAGCACAGGTAGAAAGGCAGCCACCTTGTTGTGATTGATATCACCAAGTAGTCAAGAGGGTGACCATGTTGCTATATGGCACAGTCTTACATCGATATCACACTTACAACATGTGCCTACCGCTTCCATAATAAATGCTCTGCATGTGCTTCAGCTAAAGGGGCATGTCTGAAAGTTGTAAAGGAGCAGTCCTTAATTGAGTAATGGGGACTGTGATCATTTGAGGGTGTGGTTACACTCAGTTGAACTCCAACCAGGGGTTTTGCTGCTGTTAATGTGATCTGATCAGGATCCTAGTATCTTCTAGTCCATAGTTTGGGCCATGATCTGACCTGCGAATCAGGCCCAGTCAGTCTGGGGAGTATTAGAGTCACCAGTCAGTGGTCAGTCAGGGCAGTCCCTCCGAGACGTCTCAGAGCTAAGCTATGGCCAGTTGGTTTGGGTAACACATGTCAGGAGGAATTATCAGGGGTCAAGTCCATGCTTCGTAGCAGAAAGTAGGGAAATTCAAGTGTGGGGATTAGTGTTGTTACACTCTGAAGTGGAGGCGATAATGACTGTGAAGTGGCAACTGCAAATATAAGATTGGCGTGAAGGGTGGGTGGGGACTCTTGACTTGAAGGCGGAGATTGGGACTCGCATACAAGAATGCGACCTGGACAACATGCACTCTTCCACCAAATCCCAACCAAGCAACAATTGGAGGCAAGGGCCAATTACAAGGTGTTCAAGTTAACTTTGATATTGGTGTCTCCTTGTTAAAATTGCTAGGTCTTGGCAGTATTGTGAACGTAAGGGATGTGGGATGTTGGATGTATAATATCTGCTGCTGTCCAGAATGCTGTTCAGAGATGAGCAACATCTTACCACTATAACTTCTATCCTCAATGGGATGTGCGATCATCTGGTTTAACTGTGATATAGAATCTAGTTAACCAGGTCCTTAAGCTAAAATGACAGTCAGTCACAAAGTGACTAAGCTGCATACTTATTTCTAGTGATAAGAACTATCCCCATCCTGCCTGTGTGTCTTTAGAGGGCTTTTTTCCCCTCCTTGCCATCCTGCTACATCTAGCTGGGGCGGAGACATGAAAGGTTTGGGTGAACAGCCCCATGGCATTTGTGGCTAGTGGACACTCTGAGAATGTTCTGTACAGATGCAGGCTTAGTTTCCTTGGTGACTACGGGATTGGGGTTTGTAGTTAGGGTTCACATGGAGAGATGTGACTCCTCTAGAATGTTCTGAGAGAAGGCTTCTGGAAAGGGCCTGTGTGAGCTTCCTACTCTGTCCTAGTGTCTGCTGAAATCACCTTGGCTCAAGATAAAGGGCTACCTAGAATGTGGTCGAAGTCCCTCGTCGCCCCTTTCAATTTTCTGTTGATGCTGAGTACCATTGATTAGAGCAATGGAATGCAGTTCTGTGTAGAGAGGAACCTCAGTTTTCTGAAGGACAGGGGAAGGGAGTATTTCATTCAGTTAATCAAATGCCAGGTAACCTAGCCACGCATCGGGACCTTGTGATCTTGTTCGGATAATCTGAAATTTGGTTAATCGAATGCCGGATAATTAAGGTTCCTCTGTACATTTCTGGCAGCCATTACGCATTCTGCAGGACCTGACTTGACATGGCAGCTACCACCCTCGATAGAGATATTAGGATATATGCTTGCCTGGTTGGTACCAGTCAGTTTGGTACTGATAACATTGGTGGACTCCTCCAGACTTTGTTGTCAAGATCAGACTGGTGCTGGAAAAGCACAGCAGGTCAGACAGCATCTGAGGAGCAGGGAAATCAACGTTTCGGGCAAAAGCCCTTCATCAGAAATTCCTGATAAAGGACTTTTGCCTGACCTGTGCTTTTCCACCACCACTCTAATCTTGACTCTAATCTCCAGCATCTGCAGTACCCACTTCCTCCAGACATTGGTCCAGTTTACAGAATATCTCCAACAAACCTGCCTGTTGTACCTGTGACAATCTATCTGCACACTTGCACAAAGTCATTAAAGGCTACTGCCACAGGACATTGATGGCCTGGACCTGAGCAAGTGCCTGACCTCCAGCATCAATGTAACCCTCCAGCTGTAGGACCAAGCCAGAGGTGTGCTCACCAGAACCTGCCCCCAAATCCAACTTGGCCAGGGACCCCAGCGAGTCGAACGTATCTGAACTAATGGAGGCTGCAGGAGAAAGCCTTGCTGCCATATCCTCAGAGGGATCTGTTGCTGTTTTCTCTGAGGTGGAAGAGAAACTGATGGGGGTAAGGGGCTAGCTTCTTTGTGGTTGAAGCTGTGCTAGCACCTGCACAAGAGAACAGAGGGCACTTACCTATGCAAGAGAATAAGGGAAGAGAAAATAGTGGTCCTGATCCACTTCAGAGATTTCCTTGTGGAGGGTGAGGATGCTACTATCACCCAGCCTACACACTCCACTCTGTAGTGCAGCATTGCCTCCTGGACTGAGACGAGATGAGGAATTGAGTGAAATGAAAGTGGCTGAAAGAGTAGTTCATGATAATGCAACAGCAGGAACGGTGATGAGTTGTCGTCAGTGAGTGTGTAGGAAGTATAGCAGCAACAAACGAGAATGCTGGCAAAACTCCGCCTGTCTGACAGCATCTGTGGGGAGAATGTTTTAACATTTCCAGTGTTGAGGTACAACAGAGTGGCTGAGGTAGGTGAGAGCTGTAAAATGGAGATGCTACATGCAATTATGAGCAGCAAACTGTTCACCTTAGATGGGAAGTGTGTGCAGTGACCGTGCTTTAATGAATGTGAAACGGCAGAGAGGATGGTGGCATTTACACTTGGAGAACACAGAAAGTCAGTGATCCTTTTTAGACATTGCTGGGTGTTCTTTCACTGTAGAGACTGCATTTACCGGAGTGGCTGGCTATCTCCAAGCTGAGCGTGTTTGGCATAGGTTTCTTTGGAAGTCTGGAGGAGAAGGTATGGCTAAATGTTGTGGAGCTGGGTTTTCATAATGGCTCTCACAATGTGAACACCGAAAGATGCCAGCAGTGGTGAGAGCTCTCACCACAATGACTGCACAATTGAAAGTGGAGCCTTGATGAGTAAAGAACGAGATGGCTACTGAAATATTAGATGACTAGAGGACATTCTTCATACAGCTCTCTGAAAATGACACTTAGCAAAACAAAAGAGACCGTTTAGACTATTGTATGTTTCTCCCTCTACAGAAATGTTGAATATTTCCAGGGCTGTAATGTGTGTCCTTCAGAGTTTTGCATTGGTTATGTCTGTAATGGTAACTAACTTCGTCAATAGCGAAGTATTTGAGAGCAACAACAAATAAAATGTAACAATGCTATTGAATATTAAAGTTATTGGAATATTCATAATGGGCAATTCATAAAAACACCAGTCTTGCATAGAAATATGGTGGCATCATGCTGATAAAAACTCCAACAGGCTTTGAACCTAATTTTCTCCAAGTTGGAAAGCAAGTTGATCAGTAAAATAGTGTTAGAAGTGCAAGAATAAAAATCAGGCATTCCTGTTGAATTGTCAATTTGGTGTCAAGGTTGGTTGACTATTTTACTTTTAATAATTCTAATTGATCTTTAAAGATGTGCAGAGCAATTTGAAGTTTAAATGGAACAATTCATTCACCACCTGCAGAACCATTAACCACACTTAATTGCTGTCTTAGCAAATATATAATTTTATAAAATCCATTTGGAGAGCCTGCGTTCATAATTCTCTGTATTGACATGCAGTCTGGCTCATCTAATTTAGAGACAAAGTTTGTTTTATGTATCAGATTGAAATGTGGCCACAAATCATCTCCATGCTAAATTATGAACTAATTTGAGTTAAATTTTGATTTTAATATGAAATCCAGGGTTTTGACATTTTAGTGACAATGTTAAATAGTATACCTTAGGCATTTAAAGTTTTTGTTGATCTTTTGAGATGATGTGAGCACCATCGGCAAAGACAGTATTTATCACCCTTTATAACAGAGTGGCTTGGAGTTGAAAGTTGACCATAATGCTGCTGTTCCAGACCTAGGCCAGACAGGACAAGGATAGCAGATTTCCTTCCCTAAAAGATAGTGAACTAAATGGGTTGTAATAATCATTTATAGTTCCATTACTAAGACTAGGTCAAAACCAGATTTATGAGCTGCCATGGTGGGATTTGAATCCCTGTTCTCAGAGTACTAACCTAGTCCTCTGAGTCACGAGTCAAGTAGTATTATCACCTACACTACCATCTCCCTGAGAAGGGTGCTGTTTCTTTTTTTAAATGGATCATATAGTTAAAAGGGTGCTCCCAGCACTTCTCATATATATATATATACCCTTTGGTATTGGTCACAAATGTTTGTAGGATTGAAGCTCATATTGTCAAGAATCCTTGCTTTCTGACACTGACGGTAACAGTGCTTGGTGTGTGGAAACTGGTTTGTGAATAAATTAACATTTAAATTTGAATAAAAGCCAAAAGAATTGTGGATGCTCTAAATCAGAAACAAAAAACAGAAATTTCTGCAAAAACTCAGCAGGTCTGGCAGCATCTGTAGAGAGAAATTCGAGTTGAGGTCGAGTGACCCTTCCTCAGAACATTTAAGTTGAAGCTTTATGTCCTGGAATCATTAATCCAACTGCAAAAATTAGTTTATTGATCACATAAATTAAAATTTGATGTAGCATCTGGTTTGTTTGGTTAAAATATGTTTACTGCACAACTTTAATATGAATAGATCACAGCAGTGGAGAAATCCAAAATGGCTCACCACAAGTTGTTTCTTGACTCAACCAGGTTAGAACTGTAGACCTTTATCATATTTTATAATGTATCTCTGAATTCTAATTCTACTATTCAGATTAGCATCCCTGTGTACTGAAAATGTAGCTTTCAAACCAGAAAATAGCAGAAATTGAGGTTTGCAAATGAAGTAAAATGAATGGAAAGTAAAATGTGCTGAATTTGTGACTTTTTTAAAAAAACATAACTACTTGGTTTGGTAAAGGAATAATCTATGCAGAATTTTCTCTATAATAACCAGAGATAGAGATAGGGCGTATTTGATGTAATTGGATAACAGCTCTGTTTTTCTATCAAATTTGAGGATAGCAGGTGTGCAAAACCTATTGGCCAACTAAATTAAATAAAATAGAACAGTTGTAAGAAAACCTCTGGCTGTGATTTATATTTTTGAAGCTTGTAGAAGCATGGGTAAATGGAAAAGCTGAAAAAAAACTTTTTGAGCATTATGATGGCGTACTGGTATTTTCTTCAACGAACTCATTCTGCTTTGAGATAAAAAGAAATGCTAAGAGGAAATATCTTGTTAAAACTCAGATCAAAATATTTGCTAGTGTAAAAAGAGAAATATTTGTTTTTGAATGACTGGATTCAATATTTAGCCCATCTGGCTCGCCCTGCCTTCCTGAAGAATCCACAATCTTGCTGCCTCTTTAATTACTCCAGGCTTTTACATTACTACTGTCCCCCGAAAGTCATTCCATATTCTGATTGTGAAGACGTACTTCCCAGGAGGATGGGAAGTAGGCTGTTCAGTCCCTCAAGCCTGCTTCACCATTCAACTAGATTTTCACTGTCAGATCAATGACTCATTTTTCTGACATGCCAGCAAGGTTACTGATGGTAGTTAAATGTCTCCATGAGGTTATCATTGAACCAAAACATTCATTCAAACAGATTTATTTTAAAATCCAACTTTGAAATTTGATACTGCATTGCTATTATGTTTGAATTCTGTAGGTCTCCTGAATTATGTTATTTTTATGAAGCGGACAACGTTGGTCTGGTTCTCACTTCATGTCAGGAGTTTGAACGTCTCAATCTTGCAGGTTAAATGTACTCGCACAGATTTCCAACTTCCATGAAAAATAACTTCCTACGATTGAGTATTATTCTGCTGCAATTTCTCATAAATTGTGCTTAAAGGTTGGAAAATCATAAGTGGAAATTGGGTTTTACTGTTCAAGTTTAATTTGAAATCACACCTGTAGGTTGACTGCATATATATTTTGACAGACATTTGCAATGGCAGAGAAGTATCACTGGGAGTCCATGCTGGTGGAATGGGAACATGAGAAACAGAAGATCCTCCATACACTTCTGACATCAGGGGAGGATGCTCTTGACTTCACTCAGGAAGCAGAGGTAAGTTGAGAGGTAGCTTGAGAAATTTAGCCCATCTAGCTCACCCTGCCTTCCTGAAGAATCCGCAATCTTGCTGCATCCAACTGCCTCTTTAATTACTCCCAGGCTTTTACATTACTACTGTCCCCCGAAAGTCATTCCATATTCTGATTGTGAAGACGTACTTCCCAGGAGGATGGGAACAGGAGTAGGCTGTTCAGAGATGCTTTTAATTCCACACTAAGAGTCATGATTTTGTTTAATTATTTATTCCTACATGGGATGAGGGCATTCATCTGGCTGGGCCTATTCCTAATTGCCTGGGAGAAGGTGGTGGCTAGCTGCCACCTTGAATTACTGTAGTTCTTTGGATACAGATATACCTACTATGTTGTTAAGAAAGGAGTTTCCATGATTTTGACCCAATGACTGTGAAGAAACGTTGATGTAGTTCAAAATCGAAGCTGTTTGCTGATGGTATCCACTGTGCGTTGATAGTGGAAGTAATGAGCTGGAATGTTTGCGGATGGGATGCCAATCAAGCAGATGGTTTGGTCCTGGGTGGTGTTATTGGAGCGGAGCTGCATCCAACCAGACAAGGTGAGAATATTCCATCACACTCCTGACTTGTGCCTTGTGGATGGTGGAAAAGCACTGGGAGATTGGCGATAAGTTACTTGTTGCAAAATTCCGACTCTCTGAGCCATTTTTCTCATTTTTGATAATCTTCAGGTATACTTTTAAACAATTTATTGTGATAAAGTATTTTGTCCCCGAAGCTGTGTCGTTCTGCTTTTATGATACATTCTCACAAAAATGAAGATAGGCAAGAAAATCTCATTTACGATATATTGAAAATAATGCACCTTTTTGCATTATTGAAAATAATGCATCTAACTCTTTGCATCTGTTATGTCAAAATTGAATTGATATTAATAATACATTTGTGTGTGAATCCTTCACGTAAAATTTTAACAAAGGTATTTACCTCTTCTTTTCACACTGAATTTGTTTAAGCAGCTAAGATGCTAATTAAGCAAATCCTTCCTAATAAGAGTAAATAAAGGTAGCAGTGAACTGTAGACATCACATCAATTCCCTGCTTGTGATGGGCAAGCTGGTATCTCCTGCGGCCACCACTAAATTGCTGTAGTGGATGACGCTATGTTCTGGCTATGAAAGGAAAGATAACTGCCCAACATCCTGTACCTCTGTTGCCTATCAAGTGACCTTCAGTTAACAAATGTGTGGATGTTAGGTGGTGTTTTGAGCTAAGTTGCAGTGTCTTGTATCTTGCATCTTACAGTTTATGCAAACATGAAGTATGGGTCAGTTTTCATGTTCTTGTTCATTTCTGTGAGATTTGCCTCAAAGATTACTTAGTTTAGGAGAGGAGCAACGACGGTCTACATTAAAGGGGATGACCTACAAGAGCAGTGTAGTGATACATTATTGCTAATCTTTCAAATGGCTCTCACTTATTAATTTTAAATTAAGAGAGGACAGAATATGAATTCATTCATTTAAAAAAAAAATGTTTCTGGTTGGTGATGAAAAACTTGTTTTGTTTTAGTGAAGCTTTGTTTATGTTTCTTATTTTTTATTAACAGCCAAGTTTTGTCAGTGAAATGGGTCCACCAGGACGGAGTGCAATGGACAGTGTGGAAGTGGCATATGCACGGCAGGTGTGTATACGTTATTTATATATGCAAATATTCACTTTTAATGTCAGGAACATGTTTGAAGGTTCGCACTAAACTTTGCTAAAAGGAAAGTTTGCAATTAACTTAGTAATTTTCACATGGTTTAAATTTGTCTTGAGATATGTCTACAGACGTTTCTTCACATGCATGTAGTCTTTTCAGATCCAGTGTGATATGTGCTAAACTTTAAAAAATGGCCTAGGACGTTGTGATAAATACGTTTGGGAAAAAAGCAAACGTTTTGTAGAAAATGCAGTGAATGTTTGAAATACAAGTTCAAGGTAGAAGGTGAACCATCAAAACTGTGTTTTTTTTAAAGCAAAGTGATTGTTTTCAAGATCTACTAAAACATATCACTGAGTTCAGAGCTTTATTAATCCACTAAATATAAAATTAGCTTTTCAAGGTCTAAGAGATTGATCAGCAAAATTCATGACTCGGTACACTGTTTTTAAAAACTCTATCTCACCTTATTCAACAAGACATACTTTATGATTTGTTAAAAAGGAACTTTGCAAAGTGGAGAAGTGTCAAATCAATGATTTGAAAGTGTTTCCAATTGTGGGGACTGCATTGGTGCACCCTGTGCAGAAAGAAGGATGCACTGACAGAAGTTTCTGGATTTCTCTCATTTACTGTGCATGATTTAGATTAGATTAGATTCCCTACAGTGGGGAAACAGGCCCTTCAGCCCAACCAGTCCACACTGACCCTCCGAAGAGTAACCCATCGAGACCCTTTTCCCTCTGTCTAATGCACCTAACACTATGGGCACTTTAGCATGGCCAATTCACCTGCCTACACATCTTTGGACTGTGGGAGGAAACCGGAGCACCCGGAGGAAACCCACGCAGACACTGGGAGAATGTGCAAACTCCACACTGACAATCACCCCAGGCTAGAATTGAACCTGGGACTCTGGTGCTGTGAGGCAGCGGTGCTCACCACTGAGCCACCGTGCCGCCAATTCTATTAATACTAGTAAACACTGATAATTTCACTGTCACTACAAATGCATTCAAGAGGTGATAGCCTAGTGATATTATCATGGACTATCAATATGGGAACCCAGATTTGAATCCCACTGTGACAGATGGTGGAATTTGAATTCAATAAAAGTGAGAATATAACGATGATCATGAAACCTGGGAAAAGTCAGGAAAGTGACTGTTGTTCTTACTTGTCTGGCCTTTGTGTGATTCCAGATCAATACCAATGTGGTTGACTCTTAACTGCCCTGTGGGCATTTAGGGATGGGCCTGGTCAGCGATGTCCACATGCTGTAAATGAACAGAAAAGAAATCCAGGCTAAAATATAGTCTGCAGCTATAAACAGTGTGTAATTCTGTACGTTTTAAATGTAAAAATAAACAAAATTCACCTGCCTTAAAACTGCATTTAAACATGTGGAAAAATTCTTTTGCTTATTGTAGATCTATATATATAATGAGAAAGTGGTGAATGGACATCTACAACCAAACTTAGGAGACCTTTGCAGCACTGTAGCTGAGTCTTTGGATGACAAGGTACCCAAATATAAAACTTTAAGCTATCATATTAATTTGCATTTTGCGATTCATAGTTAAACATTACCCACAAATTGGCTTGCTTTAAGCAGCCGTAGATTTCCAAACTTTATTATTCATATTTTTAAAGATTGGTGTCACTGAGACTTAGAGATAATAGATCTTTTCCAAACCTGAAGGAATGCAGTAGCTTTATTGCACTTCCTTTCATATGATTCATTACAACCTCAGAATCTTTTAACCTTTTGGAGACTGCTTGATTTAGCTTACAATTGTGCTTTTTTAGTTATTCACCCTCTCTGCAATGTCTTGTACCTTAAGACCTTTTATTCCATTAAAAGCATAACCCGTATAACTATAAGCTCTTGAAATAGCTTGTTTGTGTTTTGGTTACCAAGTCCACTTAATGGCTCAGAGTTCCAACTGTGGAATGAATTTGTGTTGGAGTTTTGTTGCATCTTAGATAGTGAAGACAGAATAATCCCATTACCAACCCTTTGTACCATTGTATCCTAGTTGTTGATTTAAGAGGTTGCTATTCTTCCCCTTTGCTTAGAGAATAAAATCAAATGCTATGTAAAGGAGTTTAAAAAGTTATAGAAATAGATTTTAAAACCTCGGACTGGGGAAGGTATTATTTTGCCTGTTCTTGAAATTGATTTTGTCTGTAATTGTGCAACATTGCAAAAATCTGGGCATGTAATGGAAAAACATCTTTTGGGTATGGTATACATAATTCAATACAAAACACCTGTTAGGATAATATAATGTTTCCAGGAAGAAATAATGATACATTATTTTCCAAGAATGTATCTGCCTCGAGCTCGTTGTTTCTGAAGCGATCAAAGACTTTGGTACTCATTTGACTACTTTCTTGATTGCAGAATGTTTCCGAACTGTGGGCGATGGTGAAGCAAATGACTGATGTGCTGTTGGTACCTGCTGCTGATGCACTGAAGAGCCGGACTAGTTTGGAAATGCAAATGGCGTTTGTACGGCAGGCCCTAAATTTTCTGGAGCAGAGGTGAGAGAGAGCATATTGAGGAACGGTTAACATCTTGTTGCTAATTTGACATGTGCCTGTTTATGTTATCTCTTAGGATTACTAATTAGAAGCAGTTCTAAGAACTATTTTGTAGCTGTTGATTATTAATTTGTGACAAACTAGCTTAATTTGATTACTGTTTCTCTAAGGTCTTATGAAAGAGTTGGAACTTAAGCTTCAGTGCCACCCATTGTCTAACTGATTTTCTTTGTTCCCATTGATAGCTACAAGAATTATGTAATGGCAACTGTCTATGGAAACCTGCACCAGGCTCAATTAGGTGGTGTACCCGGAACATACCAACTAGTCCGTAGCTTTCTTAATATTAAACTGCCAGCTCCCTTGCAAGGGCTTCAGGTATTTATTCTCAAATGGTAATCGTTTCTGTATTTTTTTCAATATTAAAACGTAACCAGAAATCATGCATTTTAAGGTTCAAGATTTTTTAAATTTCCTAATCATTTTCCTTTTATTTGTTGCTTATGATAAAAGATCTTATGATAAAATATTTCAAGTTAGCAGCAGAGTATCAAAGTTCATGCCCGGGGTTTGTCTGCCTTTCTTTTTTCTTTCTTCCCACACTTTCTTTTTACTTTTGCCTTTCTTGGCTGTTTCGGTCTCTTTCCCAGAGTGTCGGCAGTGGCAGGTTCCTTTGCTAAAATGACGGTCCTAGGAGGCAGCAGTGGCTGCAATGTAAGCCAAAATGAGGCACCGGCAGCTTTGGTGTTGGGTTTGAGCCCAGTTTGGGATACTGCGTCTTCAGCTGTGGCTGTATTGCCGCGATCGGCCCACCATGGACTCATGACAGCAATGACGTCAGTGGGTTCAAGATGGCGCCGATGAAAGCTGACATGGTTACAGCACGGTAGCGAGGCTCCAGGACATGGCTTGGCCCAGCTACCTGACTGCTGAGGTGACAGCATGTGGGGACTTGGAACACCTGATTTGAGGGATAGGCTTTGTAGCTTTGTTATTCTGGTGACGAAGACTCCTGCCAGAGGCATGGGAGTGATCTGGACGTTTCCTTTTCTCTTGGATGTTTCTTTTATTTCTGCTTGTGTTTTTAATCCCGTCTTTTGTATACTAAGATGGTGCTAGAGAATGGCAACTTAACGCTTTTGTCACTGTACTCAGATGCACATGACAATAACATCTAAATTTAAAAATGTTTGGGATATTCGTAAGCAACTGTGGCATAGACTTAATATAAAAATAGAGATTGCTGCTGATGGTTCTGCAAGCTACATGAGTGTGATGGCCATTACCACTTCCAGTTAGTGCACATTTTTGGCTGGAGGATGAATCCATGAGAGTCATAGAGTCATACAGCATGGAAACAGACCTTTCAGTCCAAACAGTCCATGCCGACCATGTTCACAAACTAAACTAGTCCAACCTGCCGGAGATTGGCCCATATCCCTCCAAACCTTCCTTATTCGTGTACTTATCCAAATGTCTTTTAAACTTTGGACCTGCATCAACCATTTTCTCTGATAGTTCATTCTATACACTAACCACTCTGTGTTATAAAAACATGTTACCCCTTGTGTCCTTTTTAAATCTTTCTCCTCATAATATGCCCTCTAGTTTTGAACTCCTTTTTCACCCTAGGGCAAAGACCCTTGTCATTCACTTTATCTATGCCTCTCATGACCTTATAAGCCTCGATAAGGTCACTCCTCAACCTGTTATGCTCCAGTGAAAAAGGCTCCAGCCTTTCCAGTCTATTTTTTTTAATGTCCTGAACCTTCCATTCCCAGAAACATCCTTAGAAGTCTTTTCTGAAATCTCACCAGAAGAGGCATCACTATCCTCAACATGACGATCCAACTCTGATACTCAAAGGTCAGATCAATGAAGGCAAACACTTTAACCACCCTACCGACCAGTGACAAAAATTTAAAGAATGATGTATCTAAACCTCTGGGTCTCTCTGTTCACCAACATTGCCCAGGGCCCTACAATTAAGTCCTGTCCTTGTTTATTTTACCAAAATGCAATACCTTGCATTTATCCAAATTAAGCTCCCATCTGCCACTGCTGAGCCAATTGACCCAATCAATTAAGATCTCTTTGTAATCTTAGGTAACCTTCCTCACTGTTCGCTGTACCACCAATTTTTACTAACCATGCCACCTATATTCATATCAAGTAATTTATGGAAATGAAGAACAAAAGTGGACCCAGTACTGATCCCTGTGGAACCTCACTGGTCACAGGCCTCCAATCGGAACAAAATCCTCCCCCACCACTCTGCCTCCTACCATTAAAGCCAATTTTGTATCCAATTGGCAAGCTTGCCCTGAAACCCACGTGATCTAACTTTACTAATTAGTCTCCAATGCGGAACTTTGTCAAAGGCTTTACTCAAATCCAAGCAGACTACATCTATTGCTCTACCGTCCTCAATCTTCTTGGTTGCTGCCTCAAAAACCTCAAATCAAGTTTGTGAAACAATTACCCCCTCACAAAACCATGCTGACTATTCCTAATCTCTCTCCATACCTCAATTAGTTTTCGACTAATCTCTCTGATTCCCTTAAGTACCTTGACTACACTCCTTACTAAGCTTCCTTTGAGAACTCTATTTCATGTGTCCAGTTTCTCTGCTGCATCTGTTCTGGCAATGCCATCTTCCATAGCAGTACCTCCAAAAAGCTTCCATTTTTCTTTAACCAAGGATTTATTTCAGTGCAGTTGATAAGGGCTTTGATCATGGTCTTTTGATTTCCTTTCTGCTCTCTTTCTTACCCTGCACCTCTTCCCCCCAGCGCCCCCAACTACAGGAGTAACCCTTCTCCTCCTCACTTCCCACCCCGCCAATCTGTACATTCATTAGATTGCCATTTGCACCCCTTCCCAGCATGATGGCACTCCGATACATACCTTGCCCTTTGAAGTAGTCTCATGAGGTAGTCCCATCCAAGATACCCAGTCCATTCCTTAAACGCATGCAATGATCTGCCCCATCCCACTCCCAATCACAGCACTTTCCAGAGCAAATGAAGTTGTTGCAGCTGCTGTCCTAGCACTTTTGTCAATATTTGGGATCTTGGGGCTGAGAAGTGGCAGATGAACTTTAATTCAGATAAATACGAGGTGCTGCATTTTGGGAAAGCAAATCTTAGCAGGACTTATACACTTAATGGTAAGGTCCAAGGGAGTGTTGCTGAACAAAGAGACCTTGGAGTGCAGGTTCATAACTCCTTGAAAGTAGAGTCGCAGGTAGATAGGATAGTGAAGGCGCCATTTGGTATGCTTTCCTTTATTGGTCAGAGTATTGAGTACAGGAGTTGGGAGGTCATGTTGCGGCTGTACAGGACATTGGTTAGGCCACTGTTGGAATATTGCGTGCAATTCTGGTCTCCTTCCTATCGGAAAGATGTTGTGAAACTTGAAAGGGTTCAGAAAAGATTAACAAGGATGTTGCCAGAGTTGGAGGTTTTGAGCTATAGGGAGAGGTTGAATCGGCTGGGGCTGTTTTCCCTGGAGTGTTGGAGGCTAAAGGGTGATCTTAGAGGTTTATAAAGTCATGAGGAGTATGGATAGGATAAATAGACAGAAGTCTCTTCCCTGGGATGATGGAGTCCAGAAGTAGAGGGCATAAGTTTAGGTTGAGTGGGGAAAGATATAAAAAAGACCTAAGGGGCAATTTTTTTCATACAGAGGGTGGTACGTGTATGGAATGAGCTGCCAGAGGAAGTCATGGAGGCTGGTACAATTGTATCATTTAAAAGGCATCTGGATGGATATATGAATAGGAAGAGTTTAGAGGGATATGGGCCAGGTGCTGGCAGGTAGGACTCGAATGGGTTGGGATATCTGGTCAGCATAGACAAGTTGGACCGAAGCGTCTATTTCCATGCTGTACATCTCTATGACTATTCAGGATTTCAAATATCCCATCCAGTTGGAATAACCATTTACTTATCTTAAATTATAAATTTAAATTATAGGCAATCCTGTAATTGCCATTCCTTATAGATCTCTGCACTGGGGACACCATCCGTTGGGTGGCTGTTTTTAGGAATACTTGAATTCAGCCCACAAGGGAGACCTTGAGAATCCAGTCACTTATTGTAATTTACTGCCCCACTTACACTTTGTCATCGTTGACTCTGCTTCCTTTGCTGTTCAAGTTAAGTTCAAAGTAAGTTTGAAGATGCACACCTCCTTATTATAGACGCATGAGCATTGTGGTGGCTCTACTATTTCTATTTATCTCTTCTCTTCACACATCATTTTGATTCTTTACTTACCCTATTATCATCTCCACTTGCATTGCATCTTCACCCCTTTGTCATTTTATCCCTTTTGTTTTCCCATCCCCCCCCCCACCCCGCCCACATTTGCTTAAACCAGTTTCAGCTCTTAACATTTTCCAGTTCTGCCAAAATGACATCTGAAACATTAACTTTGGTCCTGTGTCCTTAGACAATATATAACCAATTTTTAAAAAAATTGCTTCTATCCTGTGATGTTTTTAAGTATTCAAGTTTTTAAACACACGCAGTTGTTGTGTATTTGAGTTAATTTGAGGTTGAAGAGAATTTGAGTCTGCATTGGGGTTACTTGACATACTTAACATTTAATACAGTGATACAAGAATCTGTGAAGGTGGAATTGCACCATATAAGCAGAGTCGAGATTAGAGTGGTGCTGGAAAAGCACAGCAGGTCAGGCAGCATCCGAGGAGCAGGAAAATCGATGTTTTGGGCAAAAGCCCTTCATCAGGAATAGAGGCAGGGTGCCTGCAGAGTGGAGAGATAAATGAGAGGGGGTGGGGGTGGGGAGAAAGTAGCATTAAGTACAATAGGTGAATGGCGGTGGGGGATGGAGGTGATAGGTCAGAGAGGAGGGTGGAGTGGATAGGTGGAAAGGAGGATAGGGAGGTAGGACAGGTCATTGGGATGGTGCTGAGCTGGAAAGTTGAGCCAGTTTAACCTAAAATAAAACTCAGAGTTCATCTGACTGGCTCATAGGATGAGGGGGCCTTGAGGGAACGTTGGACAGACTGCTCCTATATTTCTCGGAGCTGAAATGAATAAGAAGTGATCTTATTGAGACATTAAGATTCTGAGAGGAGTTGATAGAATGGATTGTAAAAATATGCTCCCGCTTGCAGAAGAAATCAGAACTGGGGCATATAGTTTGGAAAATAAAGGCACTTGCATTTAATATTGAGATTTCTTTTTTCTTTTTGACGGTAACAAATCTTTAGAATTCTCCTCCAGGGAACTGTGGTAACTGAGACATTCAATATTTCTAAGGCAGAGGTAAGACGATTTTTGACTAACAAAGGCATTGAAAGATATTATGGAGATGAGGAGGAATCTAATGGTAAGGCCATGGTCAGATCAGCAATGACCTTATTGAATGGCAGAGCAAGCTCAATGGATCAAGTAGCCTTTCCCTGTTACTAATTCATATGTTGGTACATTTTGTAGGTTGTTGGATAGAATCCAGTGATAACAATACTTATTGATGGCTGTAATGTTTGTATTATTAAAAACTCAAGATCAGAAATTTCAGTGTACATCATTCTAAAATAATTTTTTATTTTCAAATCTAGGATGGTGAGGTTGAAGGCCAGCCAGTCTGGGCCCTCATTTACTACTGTTTACGTTGTGGAGACTTAATGGCAGCACTGCAGGTGGTGAACCGTGCACAGCATCAGCTGGGGGAGTTTAGCAACTGGTTCCAAGAGTACGTTCAGAGTGATGACCGGAGGCAAGTACCAATTTCTAACAATCATTCTTGAAAAGTACATTTTGAAATTGATGCTTGCTACCTACCTAGTGGAATTGTGAGGAGGCTATTTTTAAAACAAAAGATTTTTAACGTGCAGTATGCAAAGATGCATTTACTCAGATTTAAATTTCTTTTGACCTCGATCCATTTATTAAAAGTTGAAAGGGTGTTGGGCACACAATATAACTAATTCTTTGCAGACACCTTCTCTGTGTGTCTGTAGGGGATAAATGCCAGGGTGGAGAGTGACCCTTTGTAGACCAGCATTAATTTGAATTGGAATAGTTTTCCCCATTTATATTTCAACAGCATGATGGAAAAGTCAGGAGGAAAAGTACTATATAGCTCAGCTAAAATGATTGAATATTTTTGCATATGAATGACGAGGTTGAAGGTTTAATGTGTATTTACTTGCACACACTCAAGATGTTGTTCTGCCTCTAGGCTTAGCTTTCTGTTTGAACTTACATTGTGTATCCTAGATTGCCTCCCACAACAGAGAATAAACTTCGGCTACATTACCGACGTGCTTTGCGGAACAGCACGGATCCATATAAAAGAGCAGTTTATTGTCTGATTGGTCGATGTGATGTTACTGACAACCACAGTGAAATAGCTGATAAAACAGACGACTATCTCTGGTTAAAGGTATAGGCACTCACTTCATTCTTTCCCTACCGTTCTCATGTGGCTGAAGTGTTGACTATCCTGGTGTCACAGGTTTTACTTGGGTATTACCTGATCAGTTCCCCTCCTTCAAGGCTTATGACCATTGTCCCTGTGACTACTTAGTTCAAAATTGTTGGATATATGCAGTATCTGTATTTTCACTGCAGCCTTGTAAAGTATTATTGGACTGTGGAAAATATGGCGACAACAATGTTTCAATTTCAACTACAATGTTTGATGTGATTGTGGGTATGTTTGCTGAGCTGGGAAGTTGATTTCCAGGCGTTTTGTCCCCTGTTTAGGTGGCATTGTCTGTGCTTTGCGCCTCCAGTGAAGAGCTGTTGTGTTGTGTCTTCTGGAATTTATTTGGTTCTACTTCTGGTAGTTCATTGTAGTGGCTGGTATATTGGGATCTAAGTCAATGTGTTTGTTGTTGGAGTCAATGGCTGAGTGCCATGCTTCTAGTAATTCTCTGGCTGTCCCCTGTTTAGCTTGTTCTAATATCGTTGTGTTGACCCAGTCGAATCTTTGGTCCTTGTCATCTGTGTGTATGGCCAATAGGGACAGCTGGTCATGGTGCTTAGTGGAAAGTTGGTGGTCATGGATACGGATTGCTAGTTGTCTGCGTGCTTGCCCTATTATACCATCCAACATACCAACCATTGCAATGAACGACCGGCAGCAGTAAGATCGGAACCAAATAAATTCCAGAAGATGCAGTTCAGCAGCACTTCACAGGAGGCTCCAATGCATTTAAGGTGTCACCAAGATGAGGGGCGAAATGCCTGCAAATCAACTTCCCAGTTCAGCAAACATACCCACAACCATGACTACCAGCATAATGAGTTACAAATCTTTACATGCACCTTGAATGCTTGTTTGAGTTAAATTGTTTATTAAATAGTTTCAATTTTGGAAAATGAACCAATTTATTATCATGATTGGTACCAACAGCAGAAAGCTTAATTTAGGCACACTAAGAATCTGGAATATTAATAACCTGGAACAAGCAATGGAAATTGGAACTGCAGCTTTACCTGCAATATTTTTTTAAAAACAAAGTTACTTTTGATTGACTTAGGCAGTGAAAAGAGATATCTGAAATATCTTATGCAATCATTTGAAGCGTGCTTTCAAATATATACAGGAATTAAAGATGTGTTGGAGCACAGTTATAAAAGATCCTGAGTGCTTTTGACTTGTGCAGTGTTGATCTAGTTTCTTGAGCACCGCTTGCTTAGTTTTTCACCAAACTGGTTATTTAGTGCACAATACAAGAAATATGACAATACTCTTATGGGTTTGGTTTTATTGTTGGGCTGTTGTATCTGGAGAATTATATTACTTGGGGCCAGAAGGCCCAGGCTCAATTTCTACCTGCTCCAGAGGTATGTCAAATAAAGGTTTCTATTCCCTACATGTCTTATCCAGTGAGTAAATTTCCGATTTCGGCTGGAACTTTTGTATGATGCATTAATTGTGTCCTTTCGATACGTTTTCAGCTTAATCAAGTATGTTTTGACGATGATGGTAGCAGCTCTCCTCAGGACAGGCAAACCCTACCACAATTGCAGAGTCAGCTGCTGGAAGAATATGGTAAGCTTCCGGCGCTAAACACTTGAATTATTAACCCAGCTGTTTATTGGTCCTTAACAATTCTGGTGATTGGTTTACTTAAGTCTCTGTGTTGGTCAGTATACCAAATGCTGTAACTTTAAAATATTGTTTTTAAGTGATTTGTGTTTTTTTGTAGGAAATGTCTAACTTCTGTAAATTAATATTCTGTTGCTTCTACAGGGAAGGTAGATATCACCTGCAGCAAAATTCATTTTTCTGATAACAGAAAGTGAATGCTTGCTGTAAGGCGTTCTTGACAGTTGCAAGGATTTTGGGTCTTTAAACAGTTTATATAATTTTTATTGATATAACAATTTACTCATGCCATCTCTCAATTACAGCTTTACTGTGTTTCTATTTAGGGTGATCCGATAATTATATCAATTACAGTTAGTGAATTATAGAAATAAATGCATTATTCAACTTCTGTATTAATTTTCAATGTTCTGTTAATTGTAGATCCACAAAGCTGCAGTCATTCAAACCTTTTATTATGCTCAAGCTCCTGAATGTATTGTTCTTCCTCCAGGTGAAACCCACTTTGCAGCCAACCGGCATCCTTTCCTGTACTTCCAAGTCCTTTTCCTTACAGCCCAATTTGAGGCAGCTATCGCCTTTCTCTTCCGTATGGAAAGACTGCGTTGTCATGCAGTGCAAGTGGCCCTGGTTCTTTATGAGTTAAAACTACTTCTGAAATCCTCTGCTCAGAGTGCACAGCTGTGTAAGTACAATGCTAGAACTGTCCTCAATAGGCCCTTTAACTAGTTTGTGGTTTTCTTCATTGTGATTCTCTAGTTAACATTTTAAGTTTCAGAATTCAGCATACTTAATAACAGGAGTGTGATAATTGAACATATGAGCAGGTTTAGTCCAATCAGACCCTTGAGATTCTACTGAAACTGCATTTTGCACCTTTAATCTAATACCTTCATGCTCTTTCTTAACAAAAATCTCACTTAAAAATGGCAATAAGCAGTTTTTGGGGGACAGAGTTTCAAATTTCCACTATACTTTATGTAGAAAAAGACCTTTTGCTTTTTCCTTTTGAATGACAGAATTATTACTTAAAACGGTCATCATCTTCCAGATCCTTTCATTAAGGTAAATAGTACCATTGTGCTACCCACTAGTTGGCCTGTTGATCCACTGGACCACAGTGAATGAGAACTCCATTGATCAGACAGCTGTCAGGGATCATCATTTACTGAGAACATTGTCTAGTCATGCACCACTAAAAGCTGCCCACATCATAGCCACAGAAGTGCAGGCCAGGTTAAAAGAAAAAGTCAAATTATCCACATGTGTAACAGGAAAATCTGGATGTTGTAACAAAGGAACAGCATCATGCTATACAGTCCCAGGTTGTCATAGATATTCCCGCACCTATGTTTAAGTTTTCAAGTTTGCTCCACTTTCTTCCAATGTTGATTGAGAAAAGAGCCTTCAATTGGGAGAAGCAAATTATCTACTCTTTCCCCAGCTTTTTGCATGTTAACAATTATGAAATAGTTCAATTTTTCATTCCCCTAAACCACTCCTGCACTTGTCACCATTCCTAAGTGCAGGACAGTAGCTAATGCAGTGCTAAGATACTGACACAAAGAAAATTATTTTTCATCCAGGGATTATGATCGCTAAATTTTTTATTAGCCTATTCAATGTAGAAGCTCATATTGATCAGTTTGGTGTACCACTTTCCCCTTTGGAAAGCCCCAGTTAAAAACCTGTACTCAGATACCTAAACTGTTTTTGCTGTTCCTTTTATTTGGAGGATTTATGGTAGCTGAATTGTAATTAGCTCAACCAACTCGGGAGTCGTAATGATCATTTGTACACTGTACATCAGAATGTTCCAGTAGAGCACCATTTTAAAAAAAAATGTGAGGTGCATGCCTCCCCCACACACGGTCACCATTCATAGTAGATTATTATTCTTGAGATCTTAATTAGATCACCCTTCAATTTTGTCGACTTGAGTCTGTTATCCTAACTTACACCTTTTAAACTGTGGTATCAGTGTAGTGACTCTGCACTATCTGAGGTCACTATACTTATCTTGAAAAGAACTCCCCAGGCTCTGTGTAAAAGAAGCAGAGAATTATCATAGAAATGAAGCTTTGGCTCAAGTATTTGGACACAGGCAGTTTAGTTCTGGTCCAATTTGTCACTCTTTTCCTATCGCTGCTTTTTATGCTCACTTGGGGATTAGTACTCGAAGCACACTTGAGTATTTTATTCAACTGGCCATTGGATATTAGAGTCTGTATGGTGACAGTTTGTAGTAATTTGACAGTAGGTGAGTGTTGCTGGATTTAGAACACTTATCAGTTTATCACGTTTCTACCTTGTGTGTTGAGACTAATTGGATTGATCATATTCAGGTTCAGTGACTTGGTATAGACCTTGGTATTGATCTTGGGTTCTTCATGCTTTGTGTGGCTCACCCCTTATTGCTTTAATCATTTGAATAATTTTGGAGATTTCTTAGTATAATGACATGTATGTTACTGCCAAAGGGGGAAAATTATAAAATCACAAAACACTTGAATACAGTCAGAACAGTTTTATCTCCGTATTCTTAACATGACTTGAAACTGGAGGTGTCCCAGTTTAAATTTCAGGTACAGAATAATGTGCTATTTCTCCAGTTTATCAATCCAGTGATCTGGCTGGATATCTCTTCGCAGTCAAATGATTTAGGAACTGAAGAAGTCCTGAACCAACTTAATCCTTATACAATTAGTCTAGTTTGTTCAAGAATCATTGTGTATGTTTCATTTGCTCAAAAGCTCAATAATGAAATTTTCAACATTATTGTAACTTAGGATTTTTTTCAACTCTTGTTCTGATATCTATGCTGTTTGCAGATGTCTTTGTAACATGAAGCAAAACTGTTTATTCCATCATTTAACTTTCTCTTGGTGCTTTGAAAACCAAAACATTTTGTTCTAACGATTTTATAAACGTACGACTCTACTCAGTACAATATTTCCTATAATTTATAATGTGGAGAAAGTCGTATTATCTCAACTTAATCTCTCAAAATGCAAACAATGGTATACCTTGAGTTTGATTTCCTAATGTTTAGAATCATAGAATCCCTATAGCATGGAAGCAGGCCATTCGACCCATCGAGTCCTCACTGAACCTCCTGAAGAGTGCCCCACCCACACCCACTCCCACACCCTTTTATCCCTGTAACCCTGCATATCCCATGGCTAATCTACATAACCTATGCATCCCTGGACACTATGGGCAATTTGGCATGGCCAATCCATCTAATCTACATATCTTTAAATTGTGAGAGGAAACCAGAGAATGTAGGAAAACCTAGAAGGACACTAGAAGAATGCAGATTCCACGCAGACAGTCGCACGAGGGTGGAATTGAACCAAGGTCCTGGGCACTGAGGCAGCAGTGCTAACCACTGAGCCACCATGCTGTCTATACTAGTTTGTAGCTGGCATTTCATGTTCTCTTTGATTTTACTGACCAGTCTTATACTTTTTCAGTGAGAATACTGAATTTCACTTTTTAAAATTCTTTTCTGTTTCTATGTTGTTAATATTTTCAGTCTTTTATATTTGAAATTTGTAATCTTCTAACAGTGAGTCAGGATGCTGCTGATCCCCGTCCAATACGACGCCTTAATTTCATCCGTCTGCTAATGCTGTACACCAGAAAATTTGAACCCACTGATCCTAGAGAAGCACTCCAATATTTCTATTTCCTCAGGTAATATTCCTTCATACCTATCTATTGCGATCTAAGTAAAGCCCAGGGGCATAATTTATGCTCTATTCCTTTAAGCAAGTATGAAATGCTTAAACAGCAAAACAATTTTTAATTCATTTGGGACAGTTTCAATTGTGGAAATCCAAATGTGTATTTAAAAAACACCTAACCTAGTTAGGAATACACTAAAACCAAGGCTTTTGGAATAGTAAACCATTATTGTTAAGCTGGCCTAACAATGTTGTGTCTAAGATACCACAAGCTACCTTTTTAATTAAGCTACTTCTTAATAGGTTTCTCAGACAACCAAATACTGAAACAATTATTTAAACTATATTGAATGTAGCAAACCAAATATGACTCCTCAACTAAGCAAGTTAAGCCCCACAACCTAACTTGATGATTCCCCAGTTGAAGGTGGAATTTACGATTTCAGCCAACAGCGTCTATCTCTAGATGAGTCCAGGTTTAATCCTCATGGAGAGGTATTTTTCAGAGTTCTGCTGCTAAAGATTCTTAGAGATGAATTTTTATACAAGTTTCTGTCCTTTAAGTTTACTATGTGACATTATTGATGATCGTTTTGACTCTTTCATCCACAATATTGACTACTCCTCTGGAGCTATCAAATCTGCAGCTTGCCTTCTTATCAGAAGTAGCTTCCCTGTTTCTTACATTCGACATTAACCATCTGTTTGAAGACGCACAAGTCTTCTGAGATTAGCTCCTTAAATTCTTTAGCAGGGCAATAATTTGTCCTTGTGATATAAGGCAGCCAGTCGTGAAGCAGATGTCCAAACAGTTTTGTTCATGTCGTTTTGTGTCTCTTTCCCAGGCATGACCAATTGCTTTCAATTCCTGGATAACTATTTGTCCTTGTCCCTTTTACAGTGTATTCCAGACAGTGTTATTATTGATCCTTGCACTCTGTGAACAGTTGTTAAAAGTTTTGACGTTTACAGTAACTCAACAGCTTTGAAAGCCATTATAGCCTTAGTGTCTATTTATACCATATCTTCATTTTTAGAGGAAGATTTAGGGCCAAAAAAAAATGTGCAGATATTAATTATTTGAGCTTCTTGTCCTTGGCTTAAATTGATGGTCACAGAAGGCGATCATTAATGGTGTCATTACTGCAAGTTGGTTGGAAAATGACCATCTGTTGCTCAATAATGTTTACCCTACAGAGAATTTCCACAGGATTTAATATGGTTGTGGAATTATGGAATAAGCATTTAGCTCTTGGGTGTCACGTTTGTAAATTTTGGGTGTGCAGTTGTTGCAGATGTTTCTATTTTATTTGAGAATTGAATATAAATTGGGATGCAACCTTCAATCACATGACTGAATCTACATGTTAAGTTGCTAAAGATCGTTGTTTGGGTTTGATCAGGTGTACTCCACAGCCAATGGTAAATCAGAATAAACTAAAATGCTGAAGACAAAGGGAGAGAGAAGCTAGAAATTGGCTTTTGAACCTGAACAATTCACTCTTAACTCAACTGTCACATTGGATCGACGCTTATTTAACTCTGTTTGCTGTTTCTAACAGGAATGAGAAAGACAGTCAAGGAGAAAACATGTTCATGAGATGTGTCAGTGAGCTTGTCATTGAAAGTAGAGAGGTAAGTAATGCACCTACTGAGACGTACTGCAAAAAACTGTAGCATGGTGCATTTTGTTTCTTTAATTGCATGCATGTGTACACATGAATTTGAGGCAGATATAGGTCACTCGGTCTCTTGAAGCTGTTCTACCTTGCATTAAAATCATGGCTGAGCTGATCACTCTACATTCCTGATACTCCCGGCAACCTTTTACTCTCTTGCTTGTTAAGGATCTACCTACCTCTGACTTTAAAATATTCAAAGACTCTGCTTTCCTCACCTTTTGAGGAAGAGTTCCACGGGCTTGCAAACCATTGAGAAAAATATTTTCCTCATCCCTGCATTATATGGGTGATTTCTTATTTTAATCAACATTTTTTTTATCCCTTGTTTCAAGTTTGACATGCTACTTGGGCGATTAGAAAAGGATGGCAGTCGAAAGGTGAGATGAGTTTTACTATGGCGCAGGATATTCCTTTCTTTTTCCCTTACTGTCTTTAAATGTGTTACTAACGTGTAAGAAGGTGTTTAGACTGGTCAGTTTTGCTGCATCCTACTGCGTAACATAGATATAAAAGTTGCCTGTAGTTCCATCATTGGTTCACATTGGTGGTGCTTGTTCTGTTGCTTCGTTCCCTTCCTGTTTCCTGCCTTTATGATTTTTCAGAGGGCAGCAACTAATGCTCAATACAAACGTATGGATATTGGCAGCATTCAGGCTGCATGTCCAAGCAGATGTGGCAGGTCTAGTCAGAGAGTTTAGACGTTACTAGCGAGTCTTCTGACCTTCTCGCACTCGTGCAGTGGTGTTTGCTCCGTACCAGAAGGGCCATGGATTTTTGTTGCCACTGTGCAAGCCTTCCTACTACCCTCTGCACTTTACAAAACAGTGTATAAGGAGACTTAGGACTGACATGCATAGAAGCCTGGCTTAATGGCTCAGTAACATATCGATTGGTATGAATCTGTTGAATCATTAATGTACTTCGTGATCTATTATTACAAGATGAAGTCACAAGGGAAAGGGAATTCTCACTGAATATGCATTTATATCAGGTGATCAACTTTATGGAGAAAATGTTATTTGCTGCTTTATTTTCATAGAATCCCTAAGTGTGGAGGCAAGTCATTTGGCCTGACAAGTCCACACCACCCCATCCACCTTTTTCCCTGTAACCTTGCATTTCCGGTGGCTAACACACCTAACCCACACATCCCTGAACACTGTGGACAATTTAGTTTGGCTAGTCCATCTAACCTGTTCACCTTTGGACTGTGGGAGGAAACCAGAGCACCCGGAGGGAAGTCACGCAGACACAGGGAGAACATGCAAACTCCACACACAGTTGTCCCAAGGGTGGAATCAAACCCAGGTGCCTGGCGCTGTGAGGCATCAGTGCCAACCAGTGCACGAGTGTGCCTATAATCAATAAAAATGTAGTATTTTCGTATTGTCAAATGGTTATTAATGTAAACTTTAATCCTATTAAGAAACCCTATTCTGTGTAACAAAAAACCTTATCCTGTTATGTATTGATATTGCACTATTATAGGATCAATATAGTTTTGTCAAAATAACTTTGGCCAGAGCTTTAATTTGGAGTTATTTATCTTGGAAGATATCATGGTTGATAGATATTTTAAGTTGTCCAGTATTCTTTACTGGTAAACTGAATATTCTTTGTATTGTAATGCATCAATCTTAAACCTTGCACACCTGTACTACTCTGCAGTAAGTGTGAAGTGTCCTCTGGGTAAAATTATTGACTAAACAGGAATTCTAGCTCTATAAATTTCTCCATTGTTTATTTAAAAGACTGCTTAGCAAGTTGATGTGTTTCAACCATATATATGGTTGACCAAAAAACTTGCTTAGTACACCTATTTTCAAGAAATGCCTGAGTACAACTTTTGCAGAATCCCAAGTGTTTAATTAGGTGTTGGAGCTAAACTGTTTCTTCAGTAATAGTATTGTGGTTGTGAGAAAAGTTTCATATTTTACTTGAACTCTTTTTAAAACTGTATGATTTTTTTTGCACTCTGAAAATGCTTTATTGGAATTGATTTGTATTCAGTCCCCCAGTGATTGAGTTAAGCAATTAGCAAGGCTTAGATGTCGAGCAGTATTTGCTTCATTCTCACTTCAATCTGTTTACCCCCAGTCTCAGAAGATGAATAGTGCAGCAGCAGAGATCACAATATTTCCATTTCCTGGGGTAGATTTTCAGTTACTATCCCAAATACGGTTTCTTATCGAGCTTTGGTACCTGGTTGCTGTGGAATATTTCAACAGATTTATGTAAATACTTGAAGCAAATTACAGAATGTCATTTCTCACCTCTTCAATTTTGTTTCCTTGCACAGCCTGGTGTAATTGACAAGTTTGCTGGTGACACGAGAGCTGTCATCAGTAAAGTAGCTTCAGTGGCTGAAAATAAAGGCCTATTCGAGGAGGCTGTGAAGCTTTACGACTTGGCTCAGGTAGGCAGGACCTACAAAGTATCTAAGTGAAATAAATGAGATGTCCGCCAAACTGTATTCAATCTATAGTAGTATAGTATAGATTTTATAACTGTTTAAAATTGTTGGGATAAATGTGCAGTGTGCAATTTGTATTTTCTAACTTTTTGGAATTTTTTTGTTTTGTTTTGCTATCCTTTCCAGTTTAGAATTCCCCAGATATTTTGATTTAACTCTATGCTCTTTTGGGTGCCTTATGTCAGTTTTTCCCAGCTTAGGAGTGATGTATTGGAATGGAGAATGAGTGGGTAAATTCTGAAGGCTCAGCCACTAACTGTGCAGTATGTCTTGCAGTGAGAATTAATTTTATTGGTCCTTTTCCTATCACTGTATTATTGAATAGTATCTTATAGATTTTTATACAAAAGCTCTGAGAATAAGTGAACTGTTCTGTCTGACTGTTTGTCCTTTTCTACTGGTGAACTAGTTTGTTGTCCATCTAATGCCCTGTGTACTATATGTTGAAAATACTAAAAAGTTCTGATACAGAATCAATTTTAAGAGTATTTAAAACACATTTAAGTTTATAATTGACTGATCTCAGTTTTCATCAATCGGACATATTTTTTGATTTGTCTTCTCGTTTTTCTAACAAGGTAATCTAGTCCACCAGTACTCTCCCTGACATTTATTTGGGTGCTTGGCCTGATTAAAATAATTATTATTGGCATCTCACCATTTTGAATGGAGACACAGACAGACATAATTTACTAGTGACTCTCCAGTTCATTTAATTTTAATAGTGCAGTCTGTATGCTTCACTGACATCAGTTTTTGCAGCCTTTAATTTTCCCAGGTATAAGGATCTAAATCTCACAAATGATCATTAAAGGTAGATATCCTTGGCAGAGCTGACTCTGATGTTTCTTGTGTCCCTGAACTTTGGAATAGGCTGTAATTGAAGAGCGGATCAGTTCCTTCGCTGTATATAGCTGCACATTTATTTCAGTCCTTTTTCACCAGGAAGGTTCCATCAGCTTTAGTAAAGTGCTAAAGCACTGAGTCTGCTATTTGTGAATTACTATAATAAGAGCTTCTTCAGTTGGTTACAGGCATCTGCAATCATTCTTCTTTTGTGACCTGTAGAGAAAGCATGTTTTACATTTGTGCAGCAAGATCCATGAGGTTGTTAAGCACATGTGAGCCATACTCAAGCAGCAGACTGTTGGAGCCCCTGTGTATTGTGCCAAAGGATATCAGAACATAGTTTTGTGCCTGCACTTGGCTATTCCCAGCTCTCAATTTTCCCCATACTGCTGTGGAAGCGGGCAAGGTGAAGGAATTACCATAAATTATCCTGGTATCTGTTTGTCACTGGCAGTAAGAAACTGGAGCCAGTTTGCTCTCACCTACCCACTTTATAAATTTGAAAGAATTACCATGATTTAGACTGCTGGTGAAATGGAAAGATAAAAACAAAACTCTGCATTCTAAAACTGGCCAATCACCACTCTTGGAGTCAGTTTATCTTTATCAATGTCGGCAGCTGATGGGGTCAAATTTTCACTTCCATTTTGTGGAAAACCAGTGATAGTGACCTCCTTGATCTGGATGGAAATTCAATTCATGACTAGTCTCCTGCTCTGGTTTACCACTGTTTGTTATAAGTGAAAATACTTTCATGATGTTGCAAAGTTCCAGTGGATGTTACAGGGCACAATTGTACAAGCCTTTAGGGCTTATGGCTGGACCGTAAAACTGGTCACCTCAGTATTCCAAATCACTAGAACATTCTGTCGTTTTATGTTAAGGTAAGAGCATTCTGCCATATTTATCATCTGTGGCAGGCACAGGTCGAGAGCCTAGTCAACCAATAGAGCAAAATTATCTATCACAATTTTAATGTATGGAAGCTTTTAACCAGTAGATTAATATTTTGTTAACATTCTGTCTGTAGAATCCAGACAAGGTCCTGGAGCTAATGAACAAACTGTTGAGCCCTGTGATACCACAAATCAGCGCACCCCAGTCTAATAAAGAACGATTGAAAAACATGGCACTTTCAGTAGCTGAGAGGTAAGAGTTGTAGGTTCTATGGATAGTTCTGTCTTTACTGTAACTCCTGTGTCAAGGTAATGGAAAATGCCTATTTAAAAGTAGAGTGTAAATTATTTACCAATGCATTATAACTTTTTCTCCCATGTTCCATTAAAAATGCATTGCATGCTTGTTCAGTTGGGTTTAATTATCTCAAGCAGCTCATAAGCATATTTTGAGTTGAGGTTTCAGCAATTTAAAACTTATCTGATTTAAAATGGCTAAGAATCGATTTTTGTTTTAAAATAAGGTGACTAGAAGGAAATGTCTTCTGAATGCTTGATTTGTCAATATAGACCACTTTTAGAACAGGTCAATAGCTTGGGCTCTATATTGACCTGTGGTAAAGCTTAATTGCTAAGCAATTCTAGATTTTATAACATACCAGTAAACTAACTACATTCAGTAATTGTAGTAATTTTTCAAACAGTTCATGCCAGTGCTTGTGTATATGAAAAGATTTTGTTTCCACACAGAATATATTTCTTTAATTTTTACAAAATTAATTTAATTTCCAGATTGTTTGTTGCATAAAGAAAAGCATCAAAAATAATTTTGAGAAACAGAGTATAAAATTGTTTTGATAGATCTTCTGGAGAACAGGAGCTTGTTCACATGGCTATGTGCAGGCTAGCTATGGAGTAGTGGCAAATCCAGGACTTGTTTAGAAAGGTAGGATTGCAAAGGCTTTAGTGGAGGAATGAGGGGTGAACGGGTTTATTGACTTGAATTCTGCAGAAGAAGGTCTGAGTATTTGAAAGCATGAAAACACTTCACTCAACTCCTGGTAGGAGTGGCTAGAGTCAGGTGCACAAAAGAATTGAGGGGTTTCTGTGGGCTGTAGGATAGTGCCTACCTTTTTGACTAATTCTGTCTCTGCAAACTACCAGCTAGTCTCCAACTTTTGATGTTTGTGCATATAATTTTCTTCCAATGCCTTTTTTACTGTCATCCAGCTGTCTGGGACTCTGCTCTTGGACTGTGATTCTATTTCTATGGACCAAGTTGTAGCTGCAGAATTGCTTCAATAACATCTCTTCCAACTTCCAACTTGTTGGGTCAGATGTGGCCCAAGGATCTATCCTTTGTTCTCTCATTTCTTACAGACATGCTGCTCCTCAATGACACCATCAAAAAGCATGTCATGTTTTTCTACATGTGTGTTGATGATGTCAGATTTTTCCTCATCACCCCTCCACCCCTCTTCACTGTCTCTAAATTAAAAGACTGCTTAGCTGTATCCAGTACTGAATGAGCACAAGTTTCTTCCAACTGTATTTTTTTCCCAAGCAAATGTCTGAGGCTAAACTAAACTGTGGGTAATCTTGGCATCCTTTAATCTCAAAATGTGGTTCTGAGCCCACTTCTACAACATCACTAAAATCGTTGGTTTCTACTCTGTTAACATGATCCATTTCCAGGTACAAAAACCTGCATCGTTTTTTTTTAAACCTCTAGACCTGCCTAGTTAACACACTGCTGCTGGTTAACCTTCCATGGTCTACTCTTGCAAACTTGAATTAACCCACTAATTCTGTTGTATCTGATGCCAAACTCAATTTGCATATTATTCCTGTGCTCACTAATCTACATTGGCTCCCATTTAAGGAATACCTCAAATTTAGAATTCTGATCTGTTTTCAAATCCTTCATGACCTCTCCCCTCCCCTAACTCTAATGTCCTTCCGTTCCACAATCCAGTAAGCTATTTGTGTTCCTTCAATTCTGGATGCTTGATCATCCCATTGACAGCTAGTCCTTTAGCTGCTGAGGCCTGAGCTCTGAAATTCCCTTCCTAAATGTGTCTACCCCTGTCCCCCCTCAGTCCTCCTCCTTTTAAAGCGTTTTTTAGAAACTGTTTCTTTGATCAACATGTAGTTCTAAAACCTCTTGTGGCTTGGAGTCAAATTTTATTTTGGTACTATTCTGTAAAGCACCATCAGATGTCAGTAAAAGTACTTATGAGTCATTGTTGGAGGCAAGAAGATAATGTGATGCTTTGGAGAATTTAGGCAAGATAAGCTGGCACAGACAGCACAGTAGTGATCTATGAAACACCAACGTCCAGATAATGATTACATTTTCCTTTTTCGGTAGGTATCGGAATCGGGGTGTTGCTGCAGAAAAGTCAGTTGACAGCACTTTCTACCTCCTTCTGGACCTAATTACCTTTTTTGATGAGTACCATTCTGGCAATATTGACAGAGCAATCGATGTGAGTTCCTTGTGTTTCTTAAATTACAAGTGACTAGCTCTTCAAAGATTCCTTAACTAACTATGTGAAACACTTTGAAACAACTGATGGTGTGAAAACAGCTATACAAATACAAGCCATTTTTCCCCCAATTCCCCTTCCATAAACCAACAAGAGGATAAAGATTTATCACTACAAGCTATTTCTGCCCTCACACTGGATGCTCTCTCTTGTAGTTCAAACATTAGTTAAGCAGTAATTTCAACAGCAGCCTAAGGAGGGCAGCAGTAACATGCTGCTCTTTCTTCCTGAGTTCTGATTAATTCCATACACACTCATACTAGCAAGTTTCTTGTTGCATTTTCTGTTATGTTGATCAGATTTATTTCACTGGGTATTTTTTCATTTAAATTATAACACAAACTCATACTTCTCTTACTCTCTCTAATGTTTAACTTCTATTTAAAATACCATTTTAAATACCATTTTCTCTATCAACTTTGTCATGTTTGATTTTAATGTTCTGCCGAACTGCGTTTGCCCTTTTTCCCCTATAGGTCATGGAGAGACTGAAACTTGTGCCTCTCAGTCAAGAATGTGTTGAGGAGAGAGTGGCAGCTTTCAGAAATTTCAGCGATGAGGTGAAAAGCTTTTGCTAGGGGTAGTTTCCTTTAATACAACTGTGCATGCTCCTTAAAATTATGTGAAATTTATGGCCTGTCATTGGGATTATGTTGCGAAAGCTATGCATAATAAATTCAAAGTCCGAATTTCTGTAGCTTTTTCGGAGATATTTGAGAAGGGTCTGAATTTAACATGGCATAGAATTCAGTTATATTTGTTTTTGATGGAGAGACTCCACCTTATTTGTGATATCCAGAATAGTAAAAGATTGCAATGATTATGACTGGATTAATGCTGTTATCCATTGTCCATTCTGTTCTGGGACACGTGTCTAAATTCAGAAAGAATCTCCAGTCTGCTAGTTGTAAAGGCCCTGTATGAAATAAACTTGAGCTTTCCTCTCCGGCAGAGGATTGTAGCATTCATTTACCTACCATTTGGACATTGTTGTTGAGGCAAACTGACACCAAATATGAGAAATGGGGGAAAATTAACTTCTTTTTGAGGGGGCTTCTCTTAGATCCAAGCAGCACATGTTTAATATGCACTAAAAGATTTTTAAAAATGCGTTTATCCTAGTACTGTTTGTAAAAGGGCAGTGGAAGCCCATTTAATAACTTTCAAATGGAAATTAGAGAAATAGTTGGGTAGCATACTGCACAGCAGTAGGTGGTAAAGGACAGAGTGGGATTGATTAAGTAACCTTGTTTGAAGCTCACAGACAGGATAGCACAATGACATTGTTCTTTCTGCATTCTCTGGTAAACCCCTTCACTGCTCACTCTTCTATCTTTCCGTTTGATACACTATTACGAAAAGCTCTCAATTGAGCTTGGTCGTTAACAGCCTGTGATGGTAGCAGTTCTTTTTAAACCATTTAATCTTCAATATTATTGACATTAAGAATTCTGTTATGAAAAAAGTAAAATCTGAAGAGCTGCCATTTGTATCTAGGCAAAAGTGAGGGCAGCAGATGCTGGACCCCAGAGTCTAGATTGGAGTAGTGCTGGAAAAGCACAGCAGGTCAGGCAGCATCCGAGGAGCAGGACAGTATTCTTGCTGATAACATTTGTATAGCAACAAATGGCATTGCTAATGAGCAAATCTCTTCTATACAGATTCGACACAACTTGTCAGAAGTGCTGCTTGCCACCATGAATATTCTGTATACCCAGTACAAGAGATTGAAGGGCAAAAGCCCAGCCACCCCAACCAGACCTCAGCGTGTGATGGAGGATAGAGACTCGGTAAGATTTCATTAGAGAGCTTTAGGATGTGTTTGAGCTGTTGAGAAATGTTAAACAATTTAAATGACATGATGTCAAACTTTCATTTTCATAAGCAAAATAGAATTTGCTTTTGTAAGCTTCACAATGCATAAAAGAAATAGAGGGAGGCTAAATTTTTGGTGAGACATAACTGAATTGAACAGAAATTGCAGACCAAGGAATAGAATTCCAGAAGTAAATCTTCTTTCTCCATCAGTATACCTATTTAGATACTTAGATGACATTTTGAGAGTATTATATGTTAATTTTGACCTTTTTCATGAGAGTAGATACCACTACTATGCCAATTGTGGCTAGGGAAAAACAATGTGTGGAAACATGTACCATGAACCTAACAGCCATTGGTACTTTCATTTCAATACAGGGAAGCAGACAGTTTGAGTGTCATTTCAAAAGAACACAAGAAATAGTACCTCACAGTATCGCCTGTGTGGTGCTGCAAGTAATATTTTTGTGGATGTAAAACTTTCTATTGATTGAAATTAGTGAATTGTATTTGCAGTAACAAATAAAAAAGTCCATCTTGCTGTTTTTGTTTCATTTTGCTTGATGCCTTGATGGAGTACCTCTAACAGTTTGATTTGTTTTTTCGTCAGCAACTCCGAAGCCAGGCACGTGCCCTGATAACATTTGCTGGAATGATACCATATAGAATGGCTGGTGATACAAATGCACGCCTAGTACAGATGGAAGTCCTCATGAACTGACAATTGTGGGGAATTCTAATATTGGAGCAGTAACCCAGTGGTGTAATAATAGATTTTTATATTCAGAATTCTTTTTTGTATTTTTCAAATTGGAAATAAAATTATCTTTCCTGCTTAACTTATGATTTTTGGAATATTTTGTTCATTTTCATTTAAATACCTGGAGGTGAATCAGAAGCATTTGGTTTGAATTTTGGTATCTCAATAATGCAAACCAAGAGACTGTGATTAATTTTATTAAATTACACACAGCTGTGAATTGTTTCATGAAAGTGTCGTCAACTCTTGTGATATAATGTTTTTTGATCAAAAATGTAATTGTCTTTTTTTTGATCACTTCTTTGATCAGCTGTTGGTTTTTGTGGATCATTTAACTCTGACCAAATTGGCAGAAAGAAATGGGATTATCTACCTGAGAATTTGTCTATGAAAATTGGGTGACTGCTATTCTGTCTAATTTTGTTTATTAAAACGAAAGTTAGCCTTCTTGGGTGAGTTGGATATGAAATTTCAGTGCTGTCAAATAGGCTCAATAACGTTTCTTTGCCCTTTGATCTTATAAAAGCACTAATATGCCTCCTGTAAGAAACTGATTTTCTTCAGGAATTTCATTCATTCCTATAAACCTTTTGACACAGAAGCAGGCTATTCAGCCTGTCATCTTGCCCAACAGTTTGAAAAAAAAAATTCAATTAGTCCCACTTCCTTGCTTATTCCCCATGACTATTGTCGATATTTACTTTTCAAATGTGTCCAAATGTTTCATCGTCGTTTATAACAGTGCATGTTGAATTAACATGACTCATTTCAAAAACAAGCTCTTAAGTAAGATTTCTCCTAATTTCCCCTCTGGTTAGACAAGGAGCAGTCTTAATGCTCTTATTATATTTGTGTTTAGATGCAGATTGAACAAGAGTGGCTGGCAGAAGCTTGGCATCTGTCCTGTACTGCCACCTTTAGCAACATTCTTTGCTTCGGCTGGGATGCTACTACAGTTTGGAAATTTACTTGTGAGGGTTCTTATTTCTGTCAACTTTCATTCAGTTCATTTTCCTTGCCTTCCTGAATGCTTTGACTCCTTGCTGACAAATCTACCTAGCGGTGAACCTTGCAATCTCTGCAAGTTATTCTTTGGTCCCACGCTTGGGTGGTTATTATTTGTGCTTTGAGAATAAATGTCTGGCTAATAGGGCATGTGCAGTGTGCCTCTGCACAGGATTCACCGAATAGACAATAGGAGCAGAAACCATGCCTATACTTGGACCCCCCACAAATCTCCTCCAGCACTGTCTTCCAAACTGGGATGCCAAGGATCATTTTGCACCTTACTAGAGCTTCAAATTACAATACCTTAAACTGGAACTAAAGCTCAGAATTTTCCTGAGTTGTAGAGTGCAGGAACTCACTGTACAAACTTTAAAGTTATCTGCGAAGTGTCAATTATGTTATTATGAAGAATATCTTGGTTTCAACCCTTCAAGGTAAGATCCTGCATTAAACTGGCCTAGTGCTGAAGAACATTAAACTAAGCTGTAAACTAGATCTGATAAACTAAAGACTGTTAAATGGAAACTGCTTTTAACTTGAATTCAGTTGTGTATTTTAGTTATCTGGAGGGATGTATTTGATTGTATTTTTCTTACATTTAGAAAGATTTTTTTGCCCTTTTTATCTTTAAGTGAATAAATAAATTTTGTTCAAATAAAATGTGTATTTAGATAACCTCAGTTTTATAGCCGCCTTGGGAGAGACTTGTGGAAATGTCAGGATAGCTGGATGACGTGCCATTGCCATGCGAAACTTGGTATCGGTGCAGCAGCTGGTGTTGTGAATCAGGCCGGTAAAAAGCAACTGCTACGATCCGGCTATTTCACAACACCAGGGTTGCTTCATACCACTGTCTTCAATGAAAAACCAACCACTCTGAAAATATGTACATACCACATGGGTAAGTAGAAATCACAAAATTCAGCTTGTAAAAGGATGTTGTTTTTTAAAGAACAAACAAGTTGTACAATGAATTGGAGAGCAGTAGGTTACAATTTCCAGACTGAGATTATCCATCTCAGTTTTAGAAAGGGGATAGAGAGTATAAGTCAGGTTCCTCAAGCATGCTGGAAAGGTCAGTGAGTTGCAGTGGCATGTCTTTTTCAATCTGGTGGGAAGCCACAGAACTAAAGTGAACAGATGGAATGGGATGGGGTGGAGCCAGCAGCCATGGCTCAACTGAAGTATAATGGAATAGCAATGGAAACTGTAACTGTAGTATCATTTCTGAGATCTGTAGTAAGTGTCTTTGGCTTCAGAGGTTGATCAAGAATACAAGATCTTTATTGGATAAAGGGCAATTATGGATGGCTGTACATCTCTATGACTCTAAGAGGGCAGTTCTCTCCAGGCAAACCTTGTTGGCAGTGGTCCTCAGCTGTCTTCAATAAATGCTGACCTATACATTCCATGAATAAGATTTTTTTTAAAATGCAGTTTATCATGCTATTTACTTAAATCGTTTTGGAAATTAGACTCCTTTAAAAACTGAATTTACCTAGTATTTACTGTGAAGTTGGAAATTTTCATTTACAGCTATTACAGCAGCAATAACTTTTCTAAGCTCTTTAGCATTTCCTTTTTAAAAATGTGAAGAATTACAAGAAGCAATAAGGTCACGATGCCCTTTGAACTAGAGTCCACAATTTCAGCTGGCATCCAGTATACCCTATTATAAGTGTACTGTTTGGGAAAAATAAATATTTGTTCTTAGAATGATAAACTGATGCCCAGATGAAGGTGGGCAAGGAGACAATGGTCATGCAAGCATCACAAGTAGCTGTCCCATGGGCATTGGCCAAAAGAATTCAAGCAATTGATTGACAGAGTAAATGTAGAAATAGAAATGTTCCCTCTAAGCTGCGTGGATGCACGTGCACAGCAGTTCCGATGCATTCTGATTATGGTATTGTCTTCTGGTTCCTGCCACTCTGAACCTATGCAGCTGTAATGAAAATCAAAAGGGAATATTGTCACAAGTGTGCGGCATGGTGGCACAGTGGTTGGCACTGCTGCCTCACAGCACCAGAGACCCAGGTTCAATTCCCGCCTCAGGCAACTGTCTGTGTGGAGTTTGCATATTCTCCCTGTGTCTGCGGGGTTTCCTCCAGGTGCTCCAGTTTCCCCCCTCAGTCCAAAAATGTGCAGATTAGGCCATAGTGTTAGGTAAATGTAGGGGAATGGGTCTGGATGGGTTGCTCTTCAGAGTATTAGTGTGGACTTGTAAGTAATCTAATCAAGAGGGCAGTTCTCTTCAGGCAAACCTTGTCGGCAGTGGTCCTCAGCTGTCTTCATCAGAGGAAGACTCGGAAAGAGTTCCCTAACACCTCGGCAGGAGAGCAGGATACTGCCTCCGCAACTATAGACATACTAACAGCCTGTTTATCTTTTGATATCAATAAACCATCCCCAGTAGTCATGGTTGTATATCTGCCTTTGTCTAATTTACTAATATATAATTTCTAAGCTGGATAAGACGCTCAATAAACTATCAGAAAACTGCCTGCAAATTTAGACTGCCTATACTAGGTAGTTGGTCATGACGTCGACCTCCTCCAAAAATCAAGACTGTTTCTTTCTATGGCATCATTACTTCCTCAGCCCTATATCAAATGACAGTCCATTTTATTGAGCTTTATAAAATAATGCATTGATAAGGCCTGTTTTTGATTTTGATAAGCCAGTCTGAAATAATGCATTAATTAACCTCTCCTTGTCATTGCATTGTTAAATGTTATGATAAATACCCTCTTCTTTCCTGAGGTAATATCCTAACACTCTGATCTATTCCTGCACTGTTCCACTGCCAACCCTCTTGAAATCATCTGGTGAGAGAAGATGTTTCCAATATAGTGTAGTTTCCCAATTCTTTTCTGGTATCTGGGCATTGCTATCTGGGCCAGCATTTATTGCCCACCTTGACCGAGGTGGATTACAGGGGCAGAGAGCAGTTTGGAGTCAAGTGTAGGCCAGACCAGGAAGAACAACAGGTTTATGCTCTAGAGAACACTGGTGAACCAGATGGATTTTTGTCCATCACCAATTTCTTGCTGAACTATTGACTAGTTTTCAATTCCAATTGAAGTTAAATTGCATCAGCACTTGTGATGGGATTCGACCTATATCCTTAGAGATTTAGCCTCTGGATGACCGGTTTTGTGACATTATCAATACATCACTATCATTCCTCAATAAATGTTTACAAACATCTACCTTCATCTCTAGATTTATTTGCATCTGAAAACCCTCTCTAAGTTAGACACTTGAAACGATGTGACAGTCTATTCTGTTTAAAGTTGGCTACGCTGACCTATTTTTGAAAGCAGGTGTTCTTTAATAGTTTAAACATATTTGAATGTAGAAGAAATTAGCAGTTGTTCATGCCATATCAAATACTATGGCATAGAAAATGTATGGATGTGAATAGATGAAAACTAGCAGTTGGGTTATTTTTAATAAAATGGTACCAATATACGTTATGCTTATATGAATCTTAAGCAACTTGAAAATGTATTTGGTCAAGAACCTCCAGCTTGGAGCAGGCTTGAAGAGCCAGATGGCCGCCTAGTTCTTATGTTCTGATGTAGAGATAAGAATTGGATATTATTTACAGTGCAATATAACATCACCACCTGAGTTGTTTCCTTTGATTTCAGAGTAACATGGAAAAAAGAATTCTGTGACAGCATCTGTTAAGCAAACTTTCTGCTACCTAGATGAGCTGCAAGAGAGCATCACAACCTCTGCAAGTTCTCCTTCAAGCCTCTTGCCACCCTGATTTGAAAACGTAACTTCATGATTTCATAATCACTAGGTCAGGATTCTGAAACTTGTGCTTTAACAGCACTGTGGATGTTTCTGCTGAGAAGCTACAATGGTTCAGCATTACAGTTCCACCGCTACCTTCTCAAGGAAGTTGAGTCCCAAGCATGAATTTAAAGTATTCTCCTGTGTAACTTGTATTTTCTTTTAATGGTTAACCATCATCCTCCTCCATTGTATTTGCTAGCTAATGTTAAAATAATTTTGGTAGGGGACAAGTGCTGCAAGAATTAGTTTAATGGTTTGTTTTTCGAGGAAAAGAAAATTACATTCATAACATGAGATGTCATTATTACTGATGCAGAACACAAAAGAAATTTATGCCTACATAATCAGCTGTTAAGTAGTTTTACCACGGCTTTGTTTCATAATTGCTATCGTCCTTGAATGTGAAGTTCTGAAACTTCTGCATTGAATGCAGCAATCAATTAATCCTGACTTCCCAAAGGCAAATTGCAAAGGTTATAGGGCTTGTTTTCACATTGTTCCCATGTGAAACAGCTCTGGTCCCGTTCTTATGATGTATATTAGATGATTGTGCTTCTCTGTTTTAACTGGCCTTCGTGCATCAGGATAAGTACTCTCACAGACCAAAAACAAGCAAAGTTCAACTCTGAGAAAAAGAATATTCATGAAACATTTCGATAAAACAATTAATTCAATAACAAACACCATTTCATGAAAATGGTATGCATAAATCCAGTCAAATGCTAGGATTTTTTAAAAGACCGTAAGAAATAGGAACAGGAGCAGACTGTTTAGCCCCTTAAGCCTGCTCTACTGTTCAATAGGATCATGGCTGTTTTCCCATAACCCTCGATTCCCTTCCCAATTGAGAATCTATCTATCTCCGTCTTATACAAGGACTTTGTCCCACATCTTTCGGTGGCAAAGAGTTCCAAAGAGACACAACCCTCAGAGAGAAGACATTCTTCCTCATCTCAATCATAAATTAGTGCCCCTTAATTCTGAGACATTGCCCTCTAATCTTAGACTCTTCTATCAGGAGAAATATCATCTTGGCATTCACCCTGTCAAGCCCTTTAAGAATCTGATGTTTCAGTAAGATTGCCTTTCATTCTTCTAAATACCAGTGAGTACTCAACCATACGGGAGACCGTCCCTGTGAACTGAACTGCTTCCAATGCAATAAGATCTTTCCTTAAATAAGGGGACCAAAACTGCTCTCAGACACCAGTTGCAGTAAGCCCTCTTTTCTCTTAGACTCAACAACCCTTGAAATAAGGACCAACATTCCATTAGTCTTCCTGATTACCATCTACCCCTGTGTATCCTCAAGTCCCTTTGCATTGCCATTTTTCTCTATTTAAATAATACTGTCTTTTATTCTCCCTTCCAAAGTCACATTTTCCCACATGATATTCTGCCAACTTTTTGTCCATTTACTTTATCTATCAATATCTTTCTGTAAACTCTTTGTATCCCTCTTGCAACCTGCATGTCCACTATTTTTGTCATCTGCAAATTTGACTCCAATATATTCACTTCCTTCTTCCAAGTCATTGTTATATATTGTAAACTGTGCAATCTCAGCACTGATCTCTGTGGAACCCCACAGGTCACAGGTTGCCAACCTGAAAACCCTTATTCCCACTCTGTTTCCTGCCCGTGAGCCAATTTTTTTTTATCCATGCCTGTATACTGCCTCCAACAACATGGGCTCTTAGCTTCTAATTTAGCCTTTTGTGAGGTACCTTGTCAAACACCTTCTCAAAGTCCAAACGCAAAACATCTACTCATTCCTTCTATATACTTTGGTGAGACATCTTCAAAAAACTCCAATTAATTATCAGACATGATTTCCCTTTCATAAAGCCCATGGTGACTCTGCTTAATTAGATCATGATTTTCCAACTGTTCTGCTATTACTTCCTTTAAGTGATTCCAATACTTTTCCAGTAAGAGTAGGCTAATTGACCTACGTTACCCACTTTTTCTCTTTGAGTAAGTGTGTCACATTAGTAGTTTTCTGATTCTCTGGTACTTTGCCAGAATGCATGCATTTTTGTTAAATTACAACAAATGCATCCACTATCTCTCTAACTACTCTTTTAGGGTCCTAAGATGCAAGCCATCAGGACCTGGGACTTCTCTGCCTTTAGCCCCATTAGTTTATCTAATACTACTTCTCTAGTGGTGATGACGGTACTTAATTCTTCCACCATATTCTTTAATATTAATGCGATGTCTGATGTATCTTCCACTGTAAAGACTAATACAAAATATCTGTTTAACACCTCTGTCATTTCCTTGTTCCCCGTAACTGTCTCACCATATCCATTTTCTAAGGGGCCGATGTCCACTTTGACCTCTCTTCCTCTTTTATATATTTCAAGAAGCTCTTCTTATCAGTTTTCTTAATATGCCTCGTTAGTTTGCCTTCATAGTTACTTTCTGTCTTTGTCTTTTAGCTCTTCGCTGGATTCTGAATTTATCCAAGTCTTTGACTTTTGCCTCCTTTATGTGCCTTTTCTTTCAATTTAATGATCTCCTCAACTTCCTTAAGTTAGTCATAGATTCTCAGAGGATAGATCATCTTTCTTCCTTACTGGGATATAGTTTTAGCAACAGCCATCAAGTGTCTGCCGCAGTTTGCATACTGAGGTTCCTGCTAACCTATTCACTCCGTTCTCTTCAGCTAACTGTAGCATTGTAACTCCCTTTATTTAAGTTAAACACAATTGTTTCCAACCCAAGTGTCTCACCCTCAAACTGATTATACAGTTCTATCATGTTATGATCTTGTCATGTTGTTTGCCTTCTCTCAAGTTGTCATTGTTCATCCTATTGATCTGAAGAAACACAGATGAAATACATTTGATATTGCCTGGAAAATTCATTCTGTTCTAAATGATTACATTAATTAAAGAGATAAAGTAATATTTATTTTGGTTTTTTTTAAAAGCATGTCACACCTTTGGCTGTTGTTCTATAGGCAGTGTCCATCTTTCAAACTAGTGTTTGCTCAGCTGGTCTGTGAGCATTGAGTTATGGTTATTTTGGTGGAAATGTGAAGGTGAGTACAGGTAAATAAGTTTCTGTCTATGTGCACTTTTTTTAGTGGAGGATGCTGTATGTGTTCTTTAGTCAAAGATAATTGTATCATTGCTCAGTCTGAGATCAGCTAACAAGAAAGCAGAGATATGGAACCAAGTTTACTTTTTTCTGGGAGGGACTGCTTCCTGATTTTACATTTCTTCCAAAGTCCCTCATGAGGCTGTGAAATTGAGCCACTCGTAATGAGTAAATTCTGAAACAAAGCATTGGAGCTGGATGTTTGGAACCACAAGGTGGCTGGTGAGCCTATCTTAAGTAGTAGGTTACACGACGCTGAAGAGGAAATCAGTTATGTAGCTAATAAGCTTTACCAGGACCATGGTGGCTGTTGTTCAAAGGTATTGCATGATCACCAATCCCTGTTTTGGTGCTTACAATGCTTTGAGTTAAAAAGAGGCAGGAACCGCGACTAAGCCTTCACCTCCAGTTGTTAACGAGTTGGGACAACACTGGTGTCAGTTCACTAGTGCCCTTTTTGATACGGTGACATATTAGATGCCCTCTGTAAATTTCTGCAGGTATGTAAGAACCTCTTGAGTCTGATGCCACATCTAAAATGTACATGGATCAATATTTGTTCATAAAGGGAAAAGCCGTTGCGTCTCATGTTGGGAAATCCACCCAAATCCACTTATTTGGGTGGCAGCATCTTCATATTGTGGTGGGTTTCGATACATGGTGATCCTCAGTGTAAAACCACTCGTAGAGACAGACTTTTGGATTTGTCCAACAGGGCCAGCCACTTCATTAACTGTGAAGTGTCTTAGCTGTGGCTGATTCAGTAACACATCTAAAGCACAAGGATCCAGGTCCAACTTCTATTCCAAGAGCTAGTGTGTGAGAAAGGAAGGATGAGTGTCTAGTGCAGTGGGAATGAAACCACCTGTTCAACTGGATGGCCCATGTGGAAGAGTGGACATATTATCCTGTGTCCTGGCCATAATCTGTGCCTCTTCCAACATCCCCTTGAAAAATATTATTTGGTCATTCTCACATCAATGTAACCCATGTTGTTGGTCAGTGGTAGCTGAATGCATTAAATATCACGATTGTCCCTGATGTGGACTGGACCAAAGCACAAGTTTTGAGAGGCACTCTGTAAATGCAGATTTTTGAGGGGGGTGGTTGGAACAACTGAATTAAAGTCACTTTTTAATTAACTTTGAGTCAGCACCATTTGTGTTCTCTTTCCCCTCAAAAAAGCTTTCTTCCAGTTGGCATTTCACTTGCCTTTACAACTCCAAACAAGTTCAATGGAATATACTGAGAGGGATGGCGGAGGCGGTCACCTCTGGCTTTTTTCCAAGATTACTCTCCTCTCCTTCAGGCGATCGTTGTAATTATCACACCACCCCCATCCTGAAATAGTTGGAGCAAAGAAAGTTTAAACATCAATTAGTGGTTTCTCTGGCGATGTGAAAAAAAAGTTTTGTCAGATGAATGATCGAAGCTTGCAGCTGACTTTTGCAATAAAATGTCTTCTTGTTTTTGCCAGCTACCAATGCCCTGTATGGCCGGCTACATATCCGTCCGCTGAAGATGTGCGCTGGTTCCCTGCTCTGTTCTATAAAATAAGGTACGGTTTAGCTTCACATGGCACTCCCTTCATTTCCCCAGCAGCTCCCTCTGCCTGAGTCCCCCTGACTTCATGGAAGTTTTTTCTACAGCCTGCGAGAGCCCAATGGAAGTCCCTAGCCCGGCTGTAGGAGACATGACCCATGGCAGATTCACCATCAGTGCCCATTTTGGCCAGGAGGAGGACACAAAGGACATCCTACTGCCTGCCTGAACCCACCAGCGACAGCATGAGTGTCAGTAGACTGACCCAGAACAACACCTACCTGAGAACCTTTGACTACAACACCCTTGATGCAGTGCCCAATTACCAGCATTATGCCAACACGCAGGTGCCAGGTGAAGAGAAGAGGGCCAGACCCAGTCTGGTAGATCTCCACTGCAACATGATGGTAAGGCACTCCCATCCTCTGAGAAAGCCAGTCCATAATGTAACATTCCCCCTAGACCTGCATTCTATCTCTTTCAATTATCCAACCATTCAGTTGCAACGTGTATCACTTTAAAGACTGTCAGCATTTCATTCTCCATTCTAATTTTCAAGATTCTTTGGGCATTCCCCTTCAATATTTATTTTAGAAACTTCCTTGAATACAGTTTTCCAGTTTGTCAGGAATTTGTCTTTAATTCACAATCTCGAAACGTTTCTGTCCACTTTCTTAAAGTGCACCTTTTACACTGAGTTTTGTTGCGAGTTTGTCTTTAGGATCTTTACCCTCCAACACACTATTAAATAGATAATTATTCCATAAATTGCGCCTATTTTAATTAAATGTCAGTTGTCCAAACAGGTGTCACGGTGATTTCCAGCAAACCTTGCATTTGTTTAATTCATTCATGAGATAGGGATGTCACTGGATCAGTCAGCATTATTGCACATTCCAAATCATAAAATCCCTACAGTGTGGAAGTAGGCCATTCAGCCCATCAAGTCCACACTGACCCTCTGAACAGCATCCCATCCAGAGCCCCTCCCCAGACACTATAGGCAATTTAGCATAACCAGTTTACCTCACCTGCACATCTATGGATGTGGTTAGAACCTGAGCAGACATGGGGAGAATGTGCAAACTTCATATGCAGTCGCCAGAGGGTGGAATCAAGCCTGAGTCCCTGGCACTGAGAGACAGCTGTGCTAACCACTGAAAACCATCATACCAATGAATGGAAGGATTTTTCTTGAGAAAAGCAGTTGAGTAGGTTAGGCCTGTACTCATTGCGTTTAGAAGATCTTACTGAAATAAATAAGATGCTTTAAGGGCTGAACAGCGTAGATACAGAGAAGTTGTTTCCCCTGGAAAGAGTGTAGGGCCAGACAGCATAATCTCAGAGTAAGAGGTTGCCCACGTAAGTCAGATAAGGAGGGGTTTTTTTTCCCCCTCAGAGGGAGGTGAATCTGTGGAATGCTTTACCCAAGGTTTCAAGGCTGTATCATTACATATATCAAGGCTGAGGAAGACGTTTTCATCAATAGGGAATCAAGGATTATGGGGGAAATGGTAGGAAAATGGAGTTGCAGATTATCAAATCAGTTGTGATCCCTCAATGCTGGAGTAGATTTGGTGGGCTGAATAACCTACATCTATGTCTTATGGTCTTGGTTGCCTCAGGGATTGGTAGTGAGCTACCTTCTCATGTCATCCATCAAATAACTGAAGCGCAGTGTGAGTTTCACTGGACAAGCCATCCATCTCTTTCTGATTACGCTGAGGTGCACACTCATTGCATTGTCACCCAGAGGTGGCTTATTTTAAATATGGTTTAAAATATGTTTCTTTGACATGGGCCGGGCTTTTAAAATTTTCAATCCTAATTCTGTTATGAAGACTTTCATCAAATCTTAAAATCAGCTCCTCCATTGAATTCTCACATTCATGCTGTTCTACCTCAAACTCCCATTCCTTCTGAAGTCATAACCTCAAGGTTGTTCCGTTACCTTACTAGTTGAAGGGCAAACCATGCCATTCTTTAAAATGGCAGAATTCTTGAGGCATTGTGGCACCCTGGAATGTGAGAACAGAACTCGTGTTTAAGAAAGGAGTAAGACCACAGTTTAAATTTCTGTATTTACTTGGGGAAAGCTCTGCGCTCACGAAGGTCATAATATAAACATGGTTCTGTCTGACCAGAAACTAGTTCAGCTCCTTTAATTGTTATCATTTAATGATCTACCTGCAAATTCCTAGAAGTTAGCAGTAATATCCAGCCCTTGCTCCAGAGAACTGGATTCACGCTCAGTTTGATTTGTAAAGGAAGCTAGGAATATGCAAACCAAGATACCATTGGGAAAAGTGTTAACTTTAAGCTTAAAATTTTACACCAGAAAAACAGATCAAATAACTTTCAGAACTGAAGAAGAATTATATCAAACTCAAAATGTTAACTCTGTTTCTCTCTCCCACTGATTTTCTTCAGCATTCTATTTATTATTTCATTTATCTTATGCTGCTTTTCTATCTTCCTTTGCACTAACTGGCTGCTATGTTTGCCTAACCCTGTAGACAAAATTCAAAAGTAATTTTTGGAAAAGATATGGGATGTGGACATTGCTGGTTAGGAGAGCCCATCCCTAACTGCCTTTAGAGCCAACCACAGTGCTCTGATCTGGAGTCACGTGAAGGCCGGAGCAGATAAGAGTGGTAGATTTCCTTCCCAGAAGGCATTAGTGAAACAGATGGGATTTTACCATAATTGACCATGGTCCCATTAGGCTAGCTTTTGGTTCCAAATTTTTATTGAATTTAATTGTCACCACTTGCCACGGTAGGATTCAGTTATTGTTCCCAGAACCTGGGGTTCTGGATAACTAATCCAGTAATACTGTCACTAAGCCGCAGCCTCCCCTGATTTTGATAACTAGATTCTTCAGGTATTGCACTTGGACCAACTGTTGCCCTCTCCACAGATGCTGCTGAGATTCTCCACTTTTTTTTTTCAAAAGTAGATTACTGGTTGCGAAGCACTGTGGGGACATCTGAGGACGTGAAAGTCACTATAAAAATGCATGCATGGTCTTCCATTTAACAAAGCTGATTTTGTTTGTTTTCCATATTGTCAAACGTTTTGAAACGCAGCCTATTATTGTTGAATTATCCAGCAGATATCCAAACCAACGTCATGGAAACCAAATCAGTAGAATCTTCAGCAATGCGTTCGGGTCCCCAGTTAAAGGAATTAAAGGCCAATATGTTTAGTAAATAAAAATAAAAAATGTTTGAAGAATGCTAGAGATCAGGCAGCATATGTGGAGGCAAATTGAATTAATGACCCCTGAATATCTGAACTAGGTTGTCAACAAGAAAAAGTGGGAAGAAAGAACCAAAAGGAAAGTTTGTGACCAGGTGGAAGGCAGGAGAGAATAAATTTAAAAAAAAAAAAAAGCCAAAGGGAAAGGTGTTAGTTAAAGTACGCTTATAAAAGATATGTCCAGCTAAGATGTCAGTGATTGGCTGGCAGCCATTTACGGCCAGTCATGAGGTGAGGCCTGGGTGTGCCCTTGGCAGGTTGCAGGCTTGTATCTCACCAAACAGTGGGCAGTGTGAACGCATAAATAGATTACCATCATCCGACTGTGGTGTAAATGAATAAATAATGCAGCCCTGGAAATATTGGCAGGTTCAGAAGCTAATTGAAAAGAAACAACAAGTTCGTGTTTTGTATCACACCTCTTAAAGCAGCATTTTCTGGTCCTGTTTCTGACTTTCAGCCTTTGCATTCTTTTGTTTTTCTTTAACATGTAGTGAATGCAGAATAATGTTTGTTTGGAATTCTGTGTTTATGCTTCATGCCGTCCTATACCCAATGTCCACTGAAGGAACCTGGATAGTTCTTGATATTGTGTTTGTGAACTTTCAGGAAATAAGACAACATCCATCCCCCGTGAATGAGATTAGACCTGATGATGAACTTGGCAAAGAAAGGCTGGGTTGAGCATCAATAAACTTGTAGAAGAACCTGTCCGTTTTGGCTGGATAAAAGGTGTTATGGTATGTCTAATTTATTTCTTGTACCAGCGCATGACAAGGTTAACTCCCAAGGCATACTTTCTTGACTGCTAATTAGTTTTTATGCCTAGAATTCCATAACAACAAGTCACATCACTGGATGACACGGCAAGTTTATACAGTTGCTATGTTATGATGGAATGATCAGTCATTGCATTGTGCATCCAATGTCCAGTAATAAGAGACAACTACAAAGTTATCTCTGCTAAACTGTAAATCTCAAGATTTGTTTTTGAACTTTTTTTGTCTATCCCTGTTTAAAGGTAATGAAGCAGTCCATGCCCACATACTGCAAATCCTGGGTGACATTCAGGCTTGGGCTGATCACTGGTGAGTTACATCTGTCCTTGATATTAGCCAACAAGTGACCAAGTGTGGCACCAGGGAGCCCTCAAAAAATGTTGAAGTCAAGGGAATCAGGAGAAGGATTTCCATTATTTAGCACAAAAGAGGATAGTAGTAGTTACTGGAAGTCAATCGTCATAACCCTAGTTTCAGGAGTTCCTCCAGGATAGTGTCCTCAATACCCATTTTCAACTGCTTCGTCAATTTCCTTATGTCCATCATAAGGTCATGGATGAGGATGCTGATGATTACAGGGTGGCATGGTGGCTCAGTGGTTAGCACGGCTGCCTCACAGCGCCAGGGTCCTGGGTTCGATTCCAGCCTCGGGTAACCGTCTGCGTGGGTTTCCTCCGGGTGCTCCGGTTTCCTTCCACAGCCCAAAGGTGTGCAGGTTAGGTGAATTGGCCATGCTAAGTTGCCCATTGTGTTTAGGGATGTGCAGGTTAGGGTGGATTGGCCATGCTAAATTGCCCATAGTGGTTGGTGCACTAATCAAAGGGAAATGGGTCTGGGTGGGTTACTCTTCAGAGGGTAGGTGTGGACTTGATGGGCCACACTCGGGAATTTAATCTAATCTGTTCAGCACCATTTGCAACTCAGATGCAAAAACATTGTTTCTGTGTGAAGAGATCTGAGGATTGGGAAGAGGCTATGATGAACCTGTTGAAATGTTGGTTTCAGCCTTAACTAGAGTATATGTTTAATTCTGGACATCACACTTTAGGAAGGATGTGCAAGCATTAGAAATGTGTGAATACATTTTAGAGACTGGTTCTGAGTCTTTGATTGTGGAGCTGAAGCTGAGAAGACAAACTTGATGGAGATTTAATAGAACTTTTCAAAAATCAGGAAAGGTCTGGACAGAGTAGACGGGGAGAACATACCCACTGATGGAAGGATTGAGACACAAAGGGTATTGATTGAAGTTGTTTGGCAGAAGAGGCAATAGTAGCAGGAGAAGATTCTATATATGGTGAGTGATTTGGATCTGGAATACACCCCTGAGAATTTGGTAAATATGGCTTCCAAAAACTGATTGGACAATTAATTGAAGAGAAATTTGCAGGGTGCAAAGAAAAGACAGGAGAAGTAGGGTCACCTGGCTAGTTCTTAGAGAGCTACAAGGAACTGATCATTTTATGAACTCTGTTCCCCACTAAAGGAGACTTCTCCTTTAATCGGTGACAGGAGGGTGACTTTCTTCAGGCATGGCATGTTACTATTGTTTCTGTTTCTCCTTTTCCATAGATCTGATGTATGTTAAATATCTCGGGTGTTATCTTGTATTTACGATTGTCATGGATTACAGCACAAGCTGGAATAGGTAAGGTTACATTTATGAACTTCAAAATATGCCAAATTTCACTGAACATTAATAAGTATTAGTAGCAAAATCTGAATCTGTTGTATTGATAAAGGGAATAAAATGTAATTTGTTTTTGACCTGTATGTAAAATGTTAAAGACGAGGCAAATCTGGGTATTTACTGGTGATGTAAATATTGTACATATCAAGTATAATTTTTTTTACAATATAAGTGAGCATAATTCCACAGACTTTGTGGAAAACTAGTGGGTGAATAAAATGGGTGTTGTGCTACTGAACTGGATAATAGTCCCTTCTCTTTGTTGAATTAGCTGACCCTGCATAGGAAGGAGAGATCAGGTAGGATTCCCTATACTTACGAACTGCACAACAAGAAAATGCTTTATGTTTAGGGAGGACTAGGTGCAATTGAGGTCATTCATCATGTCCCTGCAGATACTGGGTTGGGGTTTACAGTCCCATTGCCGGGTATGTTTTTAAGAGGAGGTGGGGAGTAACGAGTGATTAACCCAGCACGTTCTTGCACTCCTTCCAGCCTAGCTGCCATGAAGTGGTACACAAATGAGCTCTGAAATCATCAGCCTGCCTGCCGTTTTTTTTTAGGAGAATAACTTACCTGACAACTGATCTTGTTTACAAGCCAGTGGAATTGTATATTTTTGCCCCCAGCACAGTACAGTTCTAGGTTGAGCTTTTTAATCCATCCAGTTTAAAAGCGAGAGATGGAAGGTGGGTTTTGTCCTTTTTTTTGGGGTGGTGTTTGCTGTACACTATTGAGGGCATTGTTCCCAGGGTGTTGCCCCAACTTTGCCATTTCCCACCAATTCCCACTTTGCCTCCAACCCATTCCTGCATTCTCACCCACACGGCACCCAAGGTTTCCTGATCCTTCCCCTCCAAAACCTCAGATTTGCCATTCTCGAGAGTCCTTTCGTCCCCTTCTGGGACATTGCTCCATGTAGAGCCCAGGGCTGAGGTCTGGTGCTGGGACAATCAGATTGATCTCTCGACCGTCACACTCACTCCCATTGGAGTTGTGGAATTTCAACCATGTGCTCCTTAAGGACATCAAGTATGTGTTGTTACTGGGGAGTGGGCTTGTTTAACATTGGTCAGTTTGGGACTGTCGTATTTTCTGGAGTGATGAGCACTACACTCCCTCTCCAGTGTAAAATTCAGCCCACCTATTGTAACTATGGCTTACAATAATAAAAATGGGTCTTTGATATTTGTGTGCACTACTTTGTGTGGCTTGCTCTGTGTAGCTACACCTGTGTGTACTATACTGAAAGTGAAAGACGTGCTGGGAACACAATAATGGTGCAAGAGGACATCTTTATTGAGATAAGGGACAGTTAAGAGATGCAGCATCATAGTCGGTTGATAATAAAGATGAATCAATGAGCAGCTCTTGCCAGGCCGAAAAGACAGCTGAAGAACGACTTGGAAAAGAAATGGGAAGTGAAGTGACATTTGTTTCACTGTCGGAGGATCACAGCTTTAGAGTAATTGTTGTGTGAGGCTGCTGCTATGAGGGATATCCTCTATGCCATTCCCTGGTACTTTTCTCCTGGGTTGATTTTTGCAGTATTTTTGTGGGAACTGGCACCCAGTTTCGGGCCTGAGCTACTCATTATTAGCTGCATGGCAATTGCATCTGGTCCCCTGATGGCCTGAATATGTGGAGACTGTCGCTGATTGAGACAAGGTTTATAAAGACCTGTTTATGTTATTGTGGAACTTGGATGTGGTTAATCAGGGGGTTCATTGTTGGACACCCTGCCACAGTGGCAGTTTGTCAGGTGAGAAAGAATAGCCCAAGTCTAACAAACTCTTATTTTCTTTTTTGGAGCACCTTCAGCCTAAGAATTTCACTTCCTTCCAAAATCCCACCATTACCCACTCAGAGCAACCAGAGATGCACAGCAATACATCTTGCTTGAAGTGTTCACATCACAAGAGCAAGGTTTTGAAAATAAAGTGGGAGAGATTATGCTCGAAACATCAATCCTCCTGCTCCTCGGATGCTGCCTGACTGGCTGTGCGTTTCCAGCACCACACTGTTTGACTCAATTTTTAAAAAAAAGGCAGAGCAGAATTTGGGAGAGACAGTCGTAACTATTTCCAAGGCGATTAGTGCCTTTACATCTTTGACAATAGGCTTAACACAAATTGTTTTGTCAAAAGCCATCTCTGGCCATTACTTACACCCTGCTGTTACCATGCTGTGTCCAAGACAAGAAAGAACTGATCACTCAACCAGCAGCTTCTATTTTAGTTATTTCATCTGTTGCTGGAGCCTGTCTTTGATTTACTTTCACTCTTTTAAAGAACAGTCAATGCTTCAAGTTAGTCAATGGAATTACATGTAAAAGGCCTTGCAGTGCCACATTTGATGATGCCAATTTCCTTATATGTTACTGCAGCTTTTCTGAAATTAATACCAGCTATTCAGTTCAAATGAATAGTTTCATCTTGCATTAGATAGAAAAGATTTTATTCATTCATATTCTTTCAAGGTATAAAAATCATGTGGTGTCTTCACAGATTGTGTTTCAAAAGAATAATGAAAATGTCTATATTCCCATTATAGTGATAGAAATCCATGGACATATGTATTTCTGATAAGGTGAGAATGTTAAATAGGGTATACAGCACAGATACAGGCTATTCTGCCCACTGACTCTGTTCTGGTGTATTTGCTCCTGTTAAAATTCAACCCTACCCTTGACATGCTGAACAGATTCTTCTGTAGCAGTGATTCCAGAAGAAGTAAATAACTAGCACAACGGTCTTTTTAATGAAGTACAGAATAAAAATAAATTACTGTATCTAAGTGGCAGAGTGATCTCTGAATCCAAACAATTAACAGTAGTTCCTCAGTCATATAATTGGGCAATCAGTCAAAGCAACTGTGGGCCTAATGGACTTAATTGAGATCCTTTGTCGCAAGCATTGAAGTATGATACTGTGTATTTACCAGTGGTGATGAAAACACAAATGATTTTGGTTTTGTTCCCTTCCATTGCAGTTTTAACATGGTTAATCATCATTATGTCCATAATTGTAACCAGCATTACAGGTCTATCCATATCAACAAATGCCAAAGTCAAATCAGGTATTCTTTAGTTCTTGCTTCTTCACAATACTTCATACTGTTTCATCCGCCAGAGCTTTCTATTTCCATGCCTGCTATTCAGAATTTGTAGTGAATCAAAGCCAGCAATGACAGGATTCGTGAGTTTAATAGTATTTCCTGCAGGATTGGATATGGTAGTAGAGTTTTGATTCAGCTGAAGGTAGGTAATGAATGATGATATCAATTGTCAGCCATGTCTTCATTGGGACACTCTTGCCTTTGGGTCTCAGGTGGGATTGATGTCCCACTTTAGGACTTGAGAACTAAAACCTTGACATGGGACGAGTGATGGAAGTGCTTTTTTGGATAAGAAATTAAACGAAGGCCACATCTACTGCCAAGGTGGATGTAAAAGATTTAACAACACTATTTTGAAGCAGAACAAAGTAGTTATCCTCAGTTCCTGGCTAATGTTTACCCTTCAATCAACATCCCAAAATCAGATAAACTGCCTATTAGCATATTGCCATTTACAGAAGTTTGTGCACAACTTGGCTATTGCATTTCCCACTTTATAGCAGTTCCAATACTTCAAAAGTTCTTCATTGGCTGTGAATTGTTTGAGGCATCTGTTGCTTGTGAAAGGTGCCACATAAATGAGAGATTTATTTTCCCCCAGTTGATCTGTTATTGGTGCAAAAAGGGTTGATGTTACAGAGATAGGTAGTTGGGGGACATTTAAAGTTAGAATAAGTTAAGAATTGAATAGAGTACTGAGATTGCTGAAAACAGCGGCTAGGAAGTGGGGTGGATTGGCTGAAGTACAAAGCTTGAGAGAGAGGTTAATGCTAGTGATTTTTGTCTTCTCACTGCTTAACTAGAAAGGAAATTGCAGTCCATTCAAGATTCAGCTTTGGACAAACCCAGCCTAACACTGTAGCAGTTAGAAAGATGGAGTTGGATGTCATCAGTGTATAGATAGGAACAGACTCCACATTTGTCTGTCTTGAAGCTGAGGCTGAAGGTTGAAGGAAAGACTTTGACAATTCGGAGAAATGGCTCAAGGGCTGGAAACTAAACTACAGCAGGAGGTGATCTGATCATTAGTTAAGATTGGAACGAAGCAAAGACAGTGAAACAAGCTGAGGGTGGTAGAGGAGTGGCAGTGGAAAAAAGTCAGAGCAGGAGTGGGCCATTCAACCCTTTTTAACTTGTCCCACTATTTGCTCACGTCATTGCTGACCTTAACATTTGTTTCTGCAAACATGCTCGCCTTTGTCAAACAATGGTGCATTGAATGTAGTTTTGAGATTTTTCAACTGAGCCCCAGAGCCTCCCAACATCCTCTGCATCAGGAAACGTTTGCTGATATCATTTCAGAGTGGCCTGACTCTAATCTTATGTTTATTACCAGTGTTTCCAAGCTCTTCAGCCAGAGAAAATAATTTCTTAGTAGCTACTTTAATGAAAAAATTCAACACTGTGAAATGCCTAAATTAGGTCGCACTTTAATTGTCAACGTCCAGGGGATGCAAGCAGTGTGACCAATCCTCATAATTTCACACATTTTTAATCCAGTTTGTCCAGGATGGTATAGCTGAGCATGTCAAAGGCTAGAGACCCCTTGAGAAGAATGAGATGGGATAAGATCTCATAGTAAAATTGTTGATGGGGTTGGGCCCTTTTTGTGCCGTGGTTGGATAGAAACTTGATTGGAAGGATTAAAGATGGAGTTGCAGGGCAAATGGGCTCAGATTTGGAAAGCAACAACAGATTCAAGGAAGTTAGAGTTGAAACAGAGACATTGGTGATGATTGCTTGACTGTTTGCAAGTGTAAAGGAATTGAGGGTGATTTTGCTGAGGGATAGAAACAGTAATGATAGTTACGAAAGGCAATTAGGCAATATCTTGAGAGTGAACTATTGCATATCTGCTAACAAGGTAGTGGATGGCAACAGCAGAAGAGGTCTGGGTGGTCAGCAGTTTGACCATGGAGTGAAAGTAGCCGAAGGTGTGTCTCCTTAATGAAAAGAACTTGCGTGACAGTGGGGAGTGAATCAAGAAGGCCATGTGTTCAGAGTTGTGGGGAAGCGGTGGGAGGGGCAGGTTTTGCTGTTGAGAGTTAAGTCGGGTTTCATAGAAACATTCAAGTAGCGTGTTATGTCTGGGACAGGCAATGGTCTAGAAGTATTATCGCTGGACTGTTGATCCAGGTTCGAACCCTGCCACGGCACATGGTGGATTTTGAATGCAATAAAAATCTGGAATGAAGAATCTGAATCCATTGCTAATTGTCAGAAAAACCTATCTGGGTCACTAATGTCCTTTAGGGAAGGAAACTGCCATCCTCACTTGATCCAAAGATGTTCAGGTTAGGCGGATTGCCTATGCTAAATTGCCCCGTAGTGTGCAGGATAAGTGTAGTAAATATGGGCTTACATGGATAGGGTGGGATACTCTTCAGAGGGTTGGTGCAGACTCAATGGGCTAAATGGCCTATAACTGGGCTGTAGGGATTCTATGGTCTGGGCTACATGTGACTCATACCCATAGTGATGTCATTCATTCTTATCTGCCCTGTGGCCAATTAGAAATGGGCAATAAATGCTGGCATAGCCAGCTGCACCCTTCAATGATTTTTTTTTTAACAAAGAGAAAAATATAGGTCAGGAACATCAGGTTTTTCTTGTTCCTGTTGCATTTGGTAGGATCCCTCTGTTCTTGAACAGTAGTTTAAAAAGGGAAGGCATAGTAGGCAGAGAGCAGAAATGAAGCAAATTACTGGTTCAGTTTAAATTAAGTACAAGATTCTGCTGAATAAGTGCAAACTGGAAACATGGGTGTCTTCTGCCATTTCCCAAAGACTAAATCCATAAGTATATTTTTAGATCCGTTCCCTTGTGTTCTTCTGTGTTTACAGTAAACTGGCCTTCCTTTCTGTGTTGTTCAGGTGGTTCATATTTTCTTATCTCGAGAAGCCTTGGCCCAGAACTTGGAGGCTCCATTGGTCTCATCTTTACTTTTGCAAACGCGATGGCAGTTTCCATGCACGTTGTTGGCTTCGCTGAGACTGTGAAAGATCTCCTTGTTGTAAGTTGGATTCATTTCAATCCTTTGTCACAGTACTTTCGTGTTTTGAAAGAACTACATGTACCAATCGTTGCCTTGCTCAGGCCCATTCTTTTGAATACATGAGCACGGCCGAGATACCAAATGAACACGAGGATGGAATTCAGCACTCATGGTCTCGCTGACCTTGCCTGTAAGGTTACAAACCCACATTTTCCACCATAGACTGTTCCTCAGTGAAGACCAGGTATTCCCCCAAAGCCGAAGAGAGGGGAGATACTATTAGACCAATTGCTTTAATTGCTTTCCTGAAGAAGGGCTCATGCCCGAAACGTCGATTCTCCTGCTCCTTGGATGCTGCCTGACCTGTGCTTTTCCAGCAACACATTTTCAGCAATTGCTTTAATAGTCATGCAGCGTGGAAACATACACTGAAATAAAACTGAAGGTTTTTTTAAATTCTATTGTGTTACTGTTTGGGGAGCTGGATTAGCCCTGCTTCCAAACACACTTTCATTGCTTGCTTTTAAGCAACCAATAGAGGCAGAATAATGACAAGTTTCAGCTTTGTCAACATTTTACGCCGGGCTGGGTTCTGAGTGAAAACCCCCGAGAGGTTGGCAGATCACAGGTGAGGGGCAGGTCAGGGTCTATCACAAACGCATTTACTTTGGGTCGTGCAGAATAAAGATTCCACGCATTCTTTAATTCACATAGATAACCCAGAATTAAAGGACTGTTAGTCATAAACATAACAAATCTTTGAGTGATGACATCCAGTCAGCTTGGGAGACCATGTACTGTCCCTAGTCTGTCACTTCCGAATTACTGTGTTCTGCCTGTAGAGGCTCACTTGCAATGACTTGAAGTGCATTGGCCTGAGGTTGACTGAGGAGCATTCCTCCCTGAGTTGCCTGTCTTTTCTGTCTTCTACTTTCCTACCCAGTTCCTGATAGATGGTCTTAGAGATACTGAGCCACGGCAAGCACTTTCCACATGCCGATTCCAAATTCTGGAGCCCTGTGGCAGAGATGGTGGTGTTTCAGATGGAGGTGAGCAATGATAGAATAGAAGATCCTTTTAACATCACCTGCAGTCAGGTACAAAAGTACAGTGAAAGGTTCACAATGTTGTTCCATGTGGCACCACCTCAGGGACAAAGTAATAGGTGCGATCTTAAATACAAAATACAGAAATAAAGAGAAAAAGAAAGGGGAAAATGTTACATTACTTATAGTTGTCCATTGTACAAGTTGGAAGAATGAGAATAAAGTTAAAAAGATGAGTGTTACAGCCTTTCCGTAAAGTCTGCAGTGGATTGGCAAAAGGGGCTTCCATATGTGGTCTGCCTGGGCTTGCAAGCCACTGAACCCGCCCCCCGCTCCTGCCCCCCGCTCCTGCCCTCTGCCCGCTGTCCGTCCCTGGCCCTGGCCCTGGCCCTGGCCCTGGCCCACCTCAGCAGAGAACATTAAGATGGGAAAAAGGCACAAAAAAAGAGAAGAAAACAGGAAATAAACAAAAGGAGCAGAGGAGTTCCATTTGGAGCGTCCTGCTCCACAGCCATCTCCACTGGATAGACCTGTGTGTGACAGTGAGTTTATTATCTAATCTATCTTTAGGAATGCAACACTCATCCTTTTGCTCATGAGCCAGCCAATGGAGTTACCACTGATTGTAGAAGGCAAACCTGTTGGGCATCGCTGCATCCTGATGTGCTTGCATATTCGGCACTTTGTCTTGCCACAGGATGCCCAGGAATGGCTTACTGAAGTTGTCCACACCTCCCTGCTGTAAAAGACATTGTTCAGGACACAAACCTAGTCTTGTATCTTTAGTTAGTTTGCTATGTCTCAACTTTACACGACAGTGTTGCTTCGGCAATCCTGGTGCCAATTTCATTTTCACAGGGCATGTAGTTGTTGATCCAACGTATGTAAGGCTGTTAGTGAGCTCCAATGTGAGCTTGTCCTGTTGTTAGAAGGTGGAATATCTACCTCCTGGTCCATAACATTGGTCCTTCTGATGCCAATTGTCAGCTCAAGCTTCTCTCTGTCCCGGGAGAACCAATCTACAAGCTGGCCCAGATTAGCTTCAATGATGGCTGCCAGTGCCATTACACTGTTTTGTCTTGACACACAGTTGCATAGCTAGCTGTCAGCTCTGGTGTGCAGGTTAACAGCCTCCCCGTAGAGCAACAGAAATGTAGAGAAATTGGCTGAAGAGAGTTGGTACCAGGACACAGCTCTACCTTGACCACACAGCTGATCTGGAAAGTCTCCTATGAGGCTGTATTGTAACTTGTGATACTCTGCGTATTAATATGGAATTGAAGTAAAGGTGTCCACAAGCCCACATAGGTAGCTTATTTACCGTACCAAAAGGTTGAAGTCTTTGTTGAGGTCTATGAGGTCTTGTCCGCACACTTCACACCACTTCCCCTCTAACTGCTAAAGTGAGATGATGTAGACTGTCAATCCACCAAGTTTGAAACTGCGCTGAGACTCAAGGTCAATACATCATTACTTTTCATCATTTATATAAATTATTTGGATGTGAGCATAAGAGATATTGTTAGTAAGTTTGCAGATGACACCAAAATTGGCGGTATAGTGGACAGCAAAGAGGGTTACCTAAGAGTACAACGGGATCTTGATCAGATGGGCCAATGGACTGAGGAGTGGCAGATAGAAGTTATAGTCATGGAGTCATAAAGACGTACAACATCGAAAGAGACCATTCGGTCCAACCTGTCCATGCCGACCAGAAATACCAACCCAATCTAGTCCCACCTGCAGCAGCCAGTCCATTTCCCTCCAAAGCCATCCTATTCATATACCCATTCAGATGCCTTTTAAATGTTACAATTGTTCTAGCCTCCACCACTTCCTCTGGCAGCTAATTGCACGCATGCACCAGCCTCTGCATCTTTCCCCTCTCACCCAAAACCTATGCCATCTAGTTCTGGACTCCCCATCCCAAAGAAGATACTTTGTCTATTTCTCCTATCCATGTCCCTTATGATTTTATAAGCCTCTATGAGGTCACCCCTCAGCCTCTGATGCTGCAGGGAAAACAGTCCCAGCCTATTCAACCTCTCCCTATAGTTCAAATCTTCCAGCCCTGGCAACATCCTTGTAAGTCTTTAACCCTTTCATGTTTCATAACATCTTTCCAGTAGGAAAGAGATCAGAATTGCACGCAATATTCCAACAGTGGATTAGTGGTGCTGGAAGAGCACAGCAGTTCAGGCAGCATCCAACGAGCAGCGAAATCGACGTTTCTGGTGTGTCCTATGGTGGAACTGGTCCTCCTGGGAGCAGATACGGCGGAGGCGGAAAAATTGGGAATACGGGATGGCATTTTTGCAAGAGATAGGGTGGGAAGAGGTGTAATCCAGGTAGCTATGGGAGTCGGTGGGTTTGTAAAAAATGTCAGTGTCAAGTCGGTCATCACTAATGGAGATGGAGAGGTCCAGGAAGGGGAGCGAGGTGTCAGAGATGGTCCAGGTAAATTTAAGGTCAGGGTGGAATGTGTTGGTGAAGTTGATGAATTGCTCAACCTCCTTGCGGGAGCACGAGGTGGCGCCAATGCAGTCATCAATGTAGCGGAGGAAGAGGTGGGGAGTGGTGCCGGTGTAATTACGGAAGATCAACTGTTCTACATAGCCAACAAAGAGACAGGCATAGCTGGGGCCCATACGTGTGCCCATGGCTACGCCTTTGGTCTGGAGGAAGTGGGAGGATTCAAAGGAGAAATTGTTACGGGTGAGGACCAGTTCGGCCAAACGAATGAGAGTGTCAGTGGAAGGGTACTGTTGGGGACGTCTGGAGAGGAAAAAACGGAGGGCTTGGAGGCCCTGGTCATGGCGGATGGAGGTGTAGAGGGATTGGATATCCATGGTGAAGATGAGACGTTGGGGGCCGGGGAAAGGGAAGTCTTGGAGGAGGTGGAGGGCGTGGGTGGTGTCTCGAACGTATGTGGGGAGTTCCTGGACTAGGGGGTTTAGGACAGTGTCAAGGTAGGTAGAGATTAGTTCAGTGGGGCAGGAGCATGCTGAGACAATGGGTCGGCCAGGGTGGTCAGGCTTGTGGATCTTGGGAAGGAGGTAGAACCGGGCAGTGCGGGGTTCCCAGACTATGAAGTTGGAAGCTGTGGGTGGGAGATCTCCTGAGGTGATGAGGTTCTGTATGGTCTGGGCGATGATGGTTTGGTGATGGGGGATGGGGTCATGGTCGAGGGAGCAGTAGGAAGAGGTGTCCTCAAGTTGGCGTTTGGCTTCAGCGGTGTAGAGGTCAGTGCGCCAGACTACCACTGCGCCCCCTTTATCCGCTGGCTTAATGGTGAGGTTGGGATTAGAGCAGAGGGATTGGAGGGCTGCGCGTTGTGAGGGTGAGAGGTTGGAGTGGGGGAGGGGGGTCGACAGGTTGAGGCGGTTAATGTCCCGGCAACAGTTGGAAATGAAGAGGTCGAGGGCAGGTAATAGGCCAGCGCGGGGTGTCTAGGTGGATGCAGTGTTTTTCCTCCAGACCTCCCACTCACTGAGGACGAACGATCAGTCCTCAGAAAAGGACTCACCTTCATCCCCCTCCGTCCACGCATCAATGAATTTAATACACGACGTGACATCGAACAATTCTTCCGTCGCCTCCGCCTCCGAGCTTACTTTCACAATCAGGACTCCCGCCCACCTTCCGAGGAAAAACACTGCATCCACCTTTATTTCCCAAGAGTAGGTCAAGTTTGCACCTTCTCTAGTAGGTATATCCACACATTGAATTAAAAAATTTTCTTGTATACACTTAACAAATTTGTCTTCATCCAAAACCCTTAACAATGTGGCAGTCAGAGTCTGTTTGGAAAGTTAAAATCCCCCACCATAACCACCCTATTATTCTTACAGTTTAATTCAGATAAATGTGAATAGCTGTATTTTGGGAAAGCAAATCTTAGCAGGGCTTATACACTTAATGGTAAGGTCCTAGGGAGTGTTGCTGAACAAAGAGACCTTGGAGTGCAGGTTCATAGCTCCTTGAAAGTGGAGTCGCAGGTAGGTAGGACAGTGAAGAAGGCGTTTGGTATGCTTTCCTATATTGGTCAGAGTATTGAGTACAGTAGTTGGGAGGTCATTTTGCGATTGTACAGGACATTGGTTAGGCCACTGTGGGAATATTGTTTGCAATTCTGGTCTCCTTCCTATCGGAAAGATGTTGTGAAACTTGAAAGGATTCAGAAAAGATTGACAAGGATGTTGCCAGGGTTGGAGGATTTGAGCTATAGAGAGAGGCTAAACAGGCTGGGGCTGTTTTCCCTGGAGCGTCGGAGGCTGAGGGGTGACGTTATCGCAGTTTATAAAATCATGAGGGGCATGGATAGGATAAATAGACAAAGTCTTTTCCCCGGGATGGAGGAGTCCAGAATGAGAGGACATAGGTTGAGGGTGAGAGGGGATAGATATAAAAGAGACTTAAGGGGCAACATTTTCACGCAGAAGTGGTACATGTATGGAATGAGCTACCAGAGGAAGTGGTGGAGGCTGGTACAATTGCAACATTTAAGAGGCATCTGGATGGGCATGTGAATAGAAAGGGTCTGGAGGGCTATGGGCCGGGTGCTGGCAGGTGGGACTAGGTTGAGTTGGGATATCTGGTCGGCAAGGACAAGTTGGACCGAAGGGTCTGTTTCAGTGCCGTACATCTCTATGACTCTGATGCCAGGATCTGCATTCTGGTCAGAGCAACGAGAGTAAACCCCTTCCAACACCACCAGTAAAGCCGTTCCTCACTTACTGACTACAGTCACCAATGTCATGATTGTTATTGACCAAGTTGATTATTTTTGCATCTCGGATTTTGTGAGGCACAGATCCTCCCTAGATATGGAGGCATAGGACATGCTGCATTAAATTAAATTCAATTAATGGCCCATCGGCAGCAAAATACTATGTACTCAGCAGCAAAATACATTGTATGTAGAATTTCATTCTATTAGCTAAATGGATAAAAAAAAACTAACAAATTAAATAAATTAGTTAATGTTATGTTTTGATCTGTATTAAATCTAATTAACAAACTCATGAAACGGCTGCCTGGTCTGTTTAATTTCACTTGATTATTGTTGACATATTTCAGTTTTCATTTGCTAAATTAATTTCAGAATGCTGACTATTTTCAAAATTCACCACTCTCTGGTGCTTGCATTCACTCAGAAATTCTACAAAATGATCTCTGCTTCAGACAAACCCCAATGATTATTTTAATGACCAGGTTTCTGAAGCTGTCAGCAACCTCTTTTGTATAACAACAGTTTTCAGGGTTACATAGAACATAGAACATAGAACAATACAGCACAGAACAGGCCCTTCGGCCCACGATGTTGTGCCGCACTTCTATCCTAGATTAAGCACCCATCCATGTACCTATCCAAATGCCACTTAAAGGTCGCCAATGAATCTGACTCTACCACTCCCTCGGGCAGCGCATTCCATGCCCCCACCACTCTCTGGGTAAAGAACCCACCCCTGACATCTCCCCTATACCTTCCACCCTTCACCTTAAATTTATGTCCCCTTGTAACACTCTGTTGTACCCGGGGAAAAAGTTTCTGACTGTCTACTCTATCTATTCCTCTGATCATCTTATAAACCTCTATCAAGTCACCCCTCATCCTTCGCCGTTCCAACGAGAAAAGGCCGAGAACTCTCAACCTATCCTCGTACGACCTACTCTCCATTCCAGGCAACATCCTGGTAAATCTTCTCTGCACCCTCTCCAAAGCTTCCACATCTTTCCTAAAGTGAGGCGACCAGAACTGCACACAGTACTCCAACTGTGGCCTAACCAAAGTCCTGTACAGTTGCAACATCACCTCACGACTCTTGAATTCAATCCCTCTGCTAATGAACGATAATACTCCATAGGCCTTCTTACAAACTCTATCCACCTGAGTGGCAACCTTCAAAGATCTATGTACATAGACCCCAAGATCCCTCTGTTCCTCCACCTGACCAAGAACCCTACCATTAACCCTGTATTCCGCATTCTTATTTGTTCTTCCAAAATGGACAACCTCACACTTGGCAGGGTTGAACTCCATCTGCCACTCCTCAGCCCAGCTCTGCATCATATCTAAGTCCCTCTGCAGCCGACAACAGCCCTCCTCACTGTCCACAACTCCACCTATCTTTGTATCATCTGCAAATTTACTGACCCACCCTTCAACTCCCTCCTCTAAGTCATTACCTGACACATGTTGTCTATAATTCTGATGTGTGATGTTTAAATGGCCCATTTCAGCATTATTTGCTAATAGAATCCATTGTTGGAATCTTGGACACCAGGTAACTTTGTCAGTACAACATTATTTATGAACGTGTCTCTGATTTGTATGTGATCAGTGTAATTATGCCAAAGGAAGAAACCAATCTGAATTTGTTGAATTGAGTTACTCAAGATCAATTATTGAGTTTAACTTGTTGCAAAAAATAACATTTTACAGCAATGTGTTATTCTGAGATGTATCCGCTGTTAGGTATTGTTCTTGAGCATCCCAAGAATAGGTTTCATAATCAAGTTGCATACACTGAGTGTCTGTATAATGATCGGACTGTAAATCCAAAAATCACAATGTCTATTTTCAGTTTTGGTGTTATTCAGTTGTGACACTGCAAAGCTCCTATGAATCTAAGCACTTTAACCTTACAACAGGAGTACAATGCAACAATTGTGGACCCCACAAATGATATACGGATTATCGGAGTCATAACAGTGACAGTGCCACTTGGGATTTTACTGGCTGGAATGGAATGGGAAGCAAAGGTAAAGCCATGGAAATTGTAACATTACCAAAGTTTTGAGTCTTTGTAATCAGTCAGTTCAGAAAAGTTTAGGTATTGATTTTACTTTTATTTTGTAAATACTGTATTAATGAGTCCTTGTTTATATTTGCTTGTTTATGTACTTTATCCATATTTAGGTCACCTACGTACCATATTGTACTCTCCTATTTCAGGAGATTAGCAAATGTTCTCACTATCCTTGCTGCTTCTGAGCTGACTGCAGTAAGGTAGACTTAAGGTCCCTGTTGTGACTACTTGAACTTAATAACCCTTTTATCCTCTCTGCACACAGTAAAGAACCCAAGCAACGAGTGACTCTTTCAGCAGCAGAATTCAGTGATCTCACTTGTGTAGCAAACCCATGTCTGACAACTGCACAGTATAGCCATTGGAGCCAGCAACACGTACACTGTACTGATGCACTTTTAAGTTGTGGTTGCTATCGAGTATTGCACATGTGACAGTCCCAAAAGCTTAGAGACTAAAGTTATTGCCAATTTGCTGTTTGTAACATGTGGAATATTCTTTTGAATATTCGGGTTAACAGCATTAGTTTACTGATATGAGTGACTCATTAGGAATATGATCAAAAGATCCATACAAAGAATTAAAGATTTGTCTTCCCTTCCAGCAGTATGTATCCTGCCCTTTGTAAGCTCAACTAGACTTCAGATCAGAGCCTTTGCTGAAATTTTAGGTAGGATGGAGATGGGTTGGAATAAGACAAAGGCTAAACTCCAAGTAGGATGCAGCATATTGCTCCTGATGCGACATCATTTGCATTTATATAGTGGCTTTTACTGGCTGAGCTGAAAATGTGTTGCTGGAAAAGCACAGCAGGTCAGGCAGCATCCAAGGAACAGGAGAATCGACATTTCGGGCATGAGCCCACCCGAGATGTCAATTCTCCTGTTCCTTGGATGCTGCCTGACCTGCTGTGCTTTTCCAGCAACACATTTTCAGCTCTGATCTCCAGCATCTGCAGTCCTCACTTTCTCCTTTTACTGGCTGACACAAGCTCAGTGGATTTGGAGGTAGTGTTGGTCAAAAATACAGGCTTTAGAAAGATTTCTCTTGGTGCTGAGGAACAAAGTGTGAGGGCTTCGAGAATTCCACAGAGTGGATCCAAGATGTCAGAATGCTTTACTCTCTCAATAGCTGTAGGACTTTTTTTGTAGTAGTACATTACACTGTTATTCTTTAATGTCTATGATCAGATGTTATGTTTTTCTTCTACTATTTAATAAGATTTAGTAGAATAAAATTAAAACGTTTTTGTAACTGTTGATATGAAGTGAAGGTTGAGCCCCTCTTAATTAAACCAAACACCTAGAAAAGCTCACCGCTCCTCATAATCTGTTAAAATATGAGTGGCAGAGAACTCCTAAATTCCACTAGTTAAAGGAAAAAAAACAATTCATTTTCTTAACTCTAATACTGAACGTGAAACAACAACTATTCACAAATCCAAGCTCTCCTTTTCTTAACTACTTACTATCTGACCCCAACTCTATTTTTAAAAAAAGCTGTTTTAATAACAATATTTATTAAACATTGTATTAACTTAATCTCAAGACCACACGGTCTCTGTCTTCTCTTCTGGCTGATGATCTCCCTGGGTCATCTTTCTTTCTTTATACTGCGAGTATGTTTCACATGAAAAGAGACCTTTGATAGAGAGTGTTTTCTAATTTCTTTTGAGAGCGAGATATTAGCTGGTCAGTTAGCTGTCCGGCTCTACAGCAGTTGCTTGGCTGATCAATGGCAGTTATTCTCTCACCCATTTTCAAAATGCCTACATGTTTTATACCTCCCATGACACATTAAAATGCATATGATTTGATTGGTTTCTGGGTGTCAAAACAATAAATTCAAACTCTATTTAGTATCCTGGGCATAATTTAAACCGATTGGTTAAACTCGAATTATTGTCAAAACAGCAGCCAGAACTTAGGTATCCATTTTAACAGCCATTTCCTACATGTATCTATTTTGGAACAGCTCATCTCTCAGCCTTTCCATTCGAAAAGCTGAGCTTGCATTTTAAGTTTACTTCAAAATTCAGAAAATGCTTTCTATTTCAAAGTGAGCATACATACTTTCAACTTTATTACACTGTACATGTTATTTTCAGGGTTGCTTGGTGGGACTCTGCGCTTTAGCAGTGTTTTTCACCAAGTGAGTGAATGAAGCAATAATTTAGCATTATTTGCATCCTCCAGTTCATTGATCCACCATCTTTGGTATTAGCTGTACTGGTGGGGCAAGGCTACAACTTTCCCATTGTTTTCTGTGATGAAGAATGCCCCTTCTTTTTCCTTTCTGATAGGCACAGGTTGGCTTCTTCTTTGTGATCATGATTTCCTTTTCAAACTACATTGTGGGGACATTTATCCCAGGATCGCAAGAAAAACAGACCAAAGGTTTTTTCAGCTACTTAGGTTTCTAACTTGTGGAGGTTGCTTATTTTCAAGCTACATTTTCTTAAGTCCCTTTTTTAATTATTGCATCTGAATAAACATCAATGTTTTGAGGAGTTTTACAGCACAGTTGTGGCGAAATGTATGTTGGGGCACAGACTGCTAATATTTTGCAGATTGTGTGCCCAATGTGGGGAGCTTCAGCCTGTCCCCATGCCCTGGGTTAGGGAATGGGGAAATCAGATGTTTCCTGCTCCTGACTTCAGTGACCTTTGCTGAAAAATAGGTGCAAGTGGCTGTTGAATGAGGATAGAGTTGAATTTGATTCCTTGTGGATGAATACTCTGGCACTGATCACTGTCTGAGCTCACAAATGAGGAATAGGCACTTCGGCAAAGTAGCCAGATTTCATGGAGCACTACTTCAATGTGAATCACTGCCTTTGGCAGGAGAGTAGGATGGCAGAAGGTTAACGTTTTATACCATCTCTGACATCCTCATTTGATATTTCTCACCTTGGAGCCCTTTGAATTTGTTTTGAATCATATATGATAATAAGCATTTTCTCTCTGTTCATTCTGTCCCGCAGTAGAGAAAACAAGCAGCATTTTGATGAAAGGCTTGTGCCCAAAAAGTCTGATCCTCAGATGCTGTTGTGCTTTTCCAGCGCCACACTTTTTGACTCTGCAGAATTAAGCAGTGTGAACAAATGTAAAACACAATGTTGCTTGGCGAAAGTGTTTTGTATTCGGATGTGTTCACTGAACAACCTGCTGTGAATTGCTACCACATTGGGTAACTTCAAGCTATTTTGACTGGGTTTGCTTAGGTTGTTTTACAATTGGTTGCAGCACTCAGAACATGATGTCTTGTAGTTGTACTGATGCATGGTGATTGGTTGGATTCAGACAGTGGTGTCCATCTCTGCTGTTCATTCTAGTGCTGATTTTGCTTTTCAGCTGATATATTTGCCCAGAACTTTTTGCCTTGCTGGCAAAATGACTCGTCCTTCTTTGGCATGTTTTCCATTTTCTTTCCCTCTGCAACTGGCATCCTGGCAGGTGCAAACATCTCTGGCAACCTGAAGGTAATTCAAAATGTTGTGAATGAAAACATAAAATTGTAAGATTTTTTTGTCTCATCTCTTTGTGGCAAGGTCTGAGCAGATGTAAAACAGGAAGTCCTTCTTTATAGAGTCATGGAGATGTATAGCACAGAAACAAACCTTTTGTCAAAGCTATCCATGCTGACCACATATCCTAAATTAATCTAGTCCTATTTGTCAACATTTGGCCCATATCATTCTCAACTGTTCCTATTCATATACGCATCCAGATGCCTTTTAAATGTTGAAATTGTAATAGCCTCTGGCTCTTCCTCTGGCAGTTCATTCCATATATGTAGCACCCTCTGCCCCTAAGTTCCCTTTTACGTTTTTCCCCTCTCAACTTAAACCTATGCTCTCTAGTTTTGGACTCCCCGATTCTGGGAGAAAGATCTTGGCTATTTATCCTATCAATGCCCCTCACTTGCAGCGATATCTTTGCAAATTTCCCAGTCCAGAAAAATATATCAACAAAGTAAAAAGGTATACTTCAGGCTTTTACAACTTAAAAAGAGCTGTAATAAATTTAATGATCAAATGTTCCTAAGTATTATGAAGGAAGATAACTGCTTTCTAATGGTATTTCTTCTTGTTACTGGTTTTATGCTTTCAATTTCTGGTTTCAGACTAATTGTGGACTAGATATTTCTGTGACATCTTTCCCTCTCATGGCAATATGACTGAGGTGTGTCATATAATTGAGTATGTAATTTCCAGAAATTACTGAGGAGGAGAGTGTGTGGGAATTTGAGAAAGCTGGAGTCAATTTGCTTCAAAGTTTGTTTCTTTCACTTGATCCGGTGATGAATGCAAATGGAGAAAATGAAACTGATGTATCATTCTATACAGGAATTAAAAAATCATCAATCTTTTGAATTTCAGATAATAATAATTGGACAACTGTAAAATGGTTATCTCGCTAAAACTGAATAAAATTGGGGGTGTTAAATATGCTAACATGAAATCGATTACGTTTATTGGGAGAAAATGACACTCGAGGGGCTGAATACTTTGGAAAGTCAAAGTTGGGTCTGCTAAAAGAGATAAGGTTATAGGAAGTAAGGGATAAACAATTTTTGGTTGGATTTTCAGGCCATTTATGCCTGGTCTGACCTGGGCATCTCAAATCCAAATCCAAACTCATTCTGTTTTTATTGAAGGGGCATTTCCCATGTGTCTTTGTTCTGAAATTTGGCCTAGAGTGAACTATCTCAATGAAAATATTCTCTCCATTTTTATAAGACAAGCAATTGAAACAAACCTCATGAAGCCTGTTCTAACCTGACTTGATGAGACACAGTCAGAGTTGGATGAGTTTAACTTGCAATATATAGAACATGAAAAAAGTTTAGGAGAAGGTACATGCAGTTTAGCCAAACTAGCAGCTTCCTTTCTGGTTCATGTCAGCTTCCTCATCTCAGTTTTTTAAGACTATCTCTTGGTCTTTTTCCCCAAACCTATCCAGTTGCTTCTTCAGTTTGTCTTTTTGTGGCATGTCCACAATCCATTTTCCAGCTCCATAAACTCAGGCATTAAGCCCCCTTCTCTCCCCCCTTCCCCTCTTCCCCCCCCCCCCCCATCCCCCAGCTACTATGGAAAGTAAACTCTTTGCTCTTGGTACTGCTGTCCATCCATGACTCATCCCCTGCGCCCCATCACCCCCCCCCCCCCCCAAAAGTTGGACTGAGTTCATGATCAAATTCACAAATTGAATACCAAAAGAATATAGAACTTGTATTGCAAATTCATTCTCTTGCAAACGTATGTGAAAATTAATGCAGTAAAGTGAACAAATAATGGATTTATTCCTATAGTTGTACTGTCACCAGATACAAGATGTATTTCAGTAACGCTTTTTTGACAGAACCACCCCCCTCCCGCACCTCGCCCCGATCCTGCCCGTCCCGATCCCCTGATTTCTACCAAGGCAGACAAAGGTATACAATGCAAAGGAACATCACTTCAAGTTCCCCTCCAAGTCTTTCTCACAACTTGGAAATACATCTCCATAGATGTTTCACCTCTGCCGGGGTCACAATTGTTCGACTTCCTACTCAATAGTACTATGGGAGTACCTTCAACACAGATAATTCAAGAATGCAGAACATCATTGACTTTTATAAAGGCAGTAGGTACTGACTTTGCTCAGTGATGCCCTTACCCTATAGTGTGCTGCTGCCTAGTGCCCTGAACGGAGAGCAGACTTCACAGAAAACACCGAGCTCAGAGGAAATCAATTAACCGAATAATCAATTATCCGAAAAAAATAATGCCCGTCCATCTCATTCAGATAATCGAGGTTCCTCTGACTTGTCTCGTGTTAACTCATTACCATTTTCTGTCTGCAGTTAGTAACCTCCTTATATACTGAATGGGCTCATTTGCATTGCATTATACTTCTAGGACCCTGATGTAGCCATTCCAAAGGGAGCTCTGTCAGCCATTTTTTGGACAGCCTTTTCCTACCTTGTAATTTCTGCTACCATTGGTAAATTGTAGAATGATTATTATTTATCATCATTATATAACTATGATTTCTTCTTTACTTTTGAAAGTTTATCTAAAACTTGTAGATTCATTGTTTCTTATTACAAATGATCAGGTTCCAGTTTTCTGTGCTGTTTACATCTTTTAATTCAAATTGTTCATTGTTTTTGCATAACAAAAAATATTGAATTATTGGTCATTGCCTTTTATCAAGTGCTTATCCAGAATCACAAGTCATTAAAATGAGAACACAATTGTATTGATTTAGATCTCTGGGAATTCTTACTACACCAGTACAAAAGGAGCTTTTACATTTGCATGACTGTGCAGGCAGAGCCTCTGCTTCGCTTTTCTTTTGCCCAAAAGTTGTGATGTTGCAGGTATTGTATTATTGCACTGATGACACAACCTCAAGTCTCTGGAGCAAGGTTTGAACCCATGACTTAAGTGGTAAAGGTGCTATTAACTAAACTGAGGTAGCACACGTGTAGAAATGATTGCCTGATGCAAGTGTAGGAACATTTAAGATGGTTAAGTCATATTCTTTTATCTAATGAGTTGGCAGTTGTTAGCCTATTGAAATAGATGGGCAAACGCATTCAAAGAACATAACAGCGTAGTGCAGATCCTTCAGTCCTCTATGTTGCGCCGACCTGTGGAACTAATCCGAAGCCCATCTATCCTACACTATTACATTTTCATCCCTATGTTTATCCAATAGCCGTTTAAATGCCCTTAAAATTGGTGAGTTTACTACTTTTGCAGGCAGTTTGTTCCATGCCCCTACTACTCTGAGTAAAGAAACTACCTCTGACATCTGTCCTATATCTATCACTCCTCAATTTAAAGGTATCCCCCTCATGCTAGCCATCACCATCCGAGGAACAAGGCTCTCACTGTCCACTTTATCTAACCCTCTGATTATCTTAAATGTCTCAAGTCACCTCTCAACCTCCTTCTCTCGAATGAAAACATCCTCAAGTGCCTCAGCCTTTTCTCATAAGACCTTCCCTCTATACCAGGCAAAATCCTAGTAAGTTTCCTCTGAACCCTTTTCAACGCTTGCACATCCTTCCTATAATGTGGTAACCAGAACAGTACGCAGTATTCCAAGTGCGGCTGCATTAGTGTTTTGTACAGCTACAGCATGACCTTGTGGCTCCAAAACTCAATCCCTCTACCAATAAAAGCTAGCACACCATATGCCTCTTGACAACCCTATTAACATGGGTGGCAACTTTCAGGGATCAATGTACATAGACACTGAGACGTCTCCACTCATCTGCATTACCAATAATCTTCACATTAGCCCAGTACTCTTTATTCCTGTTGCTCCTTCCAAAGTGAATCACCTCTCAGTTTTCCACATTAAACTCCATTTTCGTCCTCTGTTCAGCTCTGCAGCTTATCTATGTCCCTCTGTAACCTGCACCATTGTTCAGCACTCTCCACAACCCCACCAACCTTAGTGTCATCTGCAAGTTTACTAACCTATCCTTCTACACCCTTATCTAGGTTCATTATGAAAATGACAAATAGCAGAGGCCCCAAAACTGATCCTTGCTGTACACCACGAACAACTGAACTCCAGGATGAACATTTCCCATCAACCACCACCCTCTGTCTTCCTTCAGCTAGCCAATTTCTGATCCAGACAGCTCAATCACCCTCAATCCCCTGCCTCTGTATTTTGTTCAATAGCCTACTATGGGAAACCTTATCAACTACCTTACTAAAATCAATATACACCACATCAACGTCATCCACCTGTTTGGTCATCTTCTTAAAGAACTCAATAAGTTTAGTGAAGCATGACCTACCCTTCACAAAACCATGTTGACTAGCCCTAATCAAATTATTCCTCTCTCTAGATGATAAATCCTATCTCTTATAACCTTTTCCAACACTTTTTGCCCACAGCTGAACTAAGGCTCACTGGTCTCTAATTACCAGGGTTGTCTCTACTCCCCTTCTTGAACAAGGGGGCACATTTGCTATCCAATAATCTTCTGGCACTATTCCTGTAGATAATGACGACATAAAGATCAAACCAAAGGCTCTGCAATCTCCTCAGCTTCTCTGAGAATCCTAGGATCAATCCCATCTGACCCAGGGGACTTATTTGTTCTCACACTTTTTAGAATTGCTAACATCACCTCCTTGTGAACCTCAATCACTACATTCCTTAAAATAATGGGTAACGGAATGATCTACAAATGTTTGAAGAAAACAATCTAAAACATTCATTTGAAGAATGAAGTAGTCCTAGTCATATACCAACGGCATACTAGAGTGACGATATTTGTGCTTGTTGTTTGCTGAGAGTTTTTAAGTAGTTGGTTATGTGAATTTGTTGAGCAGCACAAATGCATAAATATATTACACACAAGTGGTAAAGTGGGGTAGTGTGCCATCATTAACAGCAACAACACAACAATCTTCAACCAGTCACATGTTTTGTATTCCACAGATTCCTATCCTTTTTTTATTTACTTATGGGGCATGGGCATTGCTGGCTGCGCATGTATTTATTGTCTAAGTCAAATTGCCCTTGAGAGGGTGGTGCAGAGCTGCCTTCTCGAGCCGCTGCAGTTCCCTTGTGTGGGTATGTCCACACTGCCGTTTAGGCAGGGGGATGTTGCAGGACTTTGACTTGACAGGAGCAAGCAAACACTGTAACTGGAGTATGTGACTGAATTGTTAGTAGATCTTTCAAATCTTTGCACATCAAAGCTGACATTTTCTGAGCAAGCGATACAATTTGGATTCTGTGTGAAAGAATCCTGGATACTCAGCTGTACTGCTTGAGACATTAAAAATAGTTGCTGGAGGAACATAGTATCGGGCGTAGGCTATTCAGCCCCTTGAGCCTGTTCTGCCATTCAGTGAGATCATGGCTGATTTGTGGCCTAACTCCATATAACTGCTTTTGACCCATATCCCTTAATTCATTTATTTAACAAATGTTTATCCATTTAAAATTAACAACTGATCCAGCATCTACTGCTGTTGCTAAAAACTGTTCCAAATATTTGCCACTCTTTGTGTATTGAAGACTTTATTTTCATCATTCATGGGATGAGAATGGCCACTGGCTCAGCCAGCATTTATTGCCCATCCCTAATTGCCCAGGGGCAGTTAAAAGTCAATCACATTGCTGTGGGTCTGGAGTTGCATGTAGGCCAGACCAGGTAAGGAGGCAGTTTCCTTCCCTAAAGGACTTTGGTAACCAGATTTTTTTTTTCCCCAGAATCCAACAATGGATTCATGATCACTATTCGATTCTTAATTCCAGATTTTCTTATTGAATTCCAACCCGGGTCCCCAGAACATTACTTAGGTTTCTAGTGGTAATATCACTAGACCACTGCCTCTCCATGACAAAGTAGTCAATTTCCTAACATCTCTCCTGAGTGGCCTGGCCCTAATTCTCAACCATAGCCCCCTAGTTCTAGAATCCACAACTTGTGGAAATAATGTATCTACCTTGTATTTTCTTGAGGAACACTCTCTCCACCACCCCAAACACAAAGGCAAACTCCTTACCATACACCATTCTTAAAACTAGAGTCTTCAAGGATATAAGAATGGTCAGATGTTCGTGAAACGTATCTTTAACCTAGCTTCTTTCACCTTCCACCTTAGGATCTTGTGTGGTATGTGATGCCTCTGGTAGTCTCAATGACACCATTCTTGTCGGCTCAATGGATTGGTTATGGATGGAATTTCACTGAATGCAGTCAGGCTGGTACTTGTACTTATGGACTCATTAACTACTACCAGGTAAAAACAGATTCCTAATGAAGGGCTTTTGCCCGAAACGTCGATATTGAAGCTACTTGGATGCTGCCTGAACTGCTGTGCTCTTCCAGCACCACTAATCCAAAAACAATACAGTGGCAATTACATGTTTATACTTGAAGCAGCAAAATTATTTTTATTGACATGGTAATTTTTGATTTAAAAGCTGTAGGAAAGGAAGTAAGGAATGGAAAAGGAGAGTTTGTCAGTTCAAATTCTCTACAATATGAATAATTGCAAGTAAGTGTGGTGCATTAGAACTGCGCATATTATCTTTTGCATATTTTCTGGAATTAATTGTCAGAGCATTGAAGGGGAATAGGGATTGGTGAATTGGAACTTCAAAGTGTTGCATGGCACTGAATGGGAATTGTCACAGTGAAATTCTGTGTTGAAAAGATCACCATTTCTGGAGCTGAGTCAATCTAACAATCACTGTTCGATGTAAAGAGGCCAATCAGCCTGTCAACTTCATGCTTGTTCTCTGTTTAAAAAAAGACACTTGATTCAATTTCATTCCCATGCCCTTTCCCAATCATCCTATGTGTTTTTTTTCCATGTCAGGTGCTTACCCAGTTCACTTCTGTAAGTAAGCCACAGTAAAGTTTGCCTCCACCACATGCCGGTGCATTCTCGATTGTAAATACTGGACAAGGATTTTCTTTGTCATCATCATTTCTTTTGTCAATCACCTTCAATGTATGTTCGCAAATGTTTGACCCAACGGGAACAGCTTCCTGATAACTACTTCGTCTAACTACTTTTTCCATATCCTTCAGGCTTTAGAATCCTTTGAGGGTGGCACAGTGGCTCAGCAGTTAGTACTGCTGCAACAGCACCAGGGTCCGGTGGGGGGGGGGGATTTGAGGGGGGGGGGGATTTGGGGGGGAGTGGGGGGTGGGGGGGGATGGGGATTTGGGTTGGGTGTGGACTCAATGGACCAAATATCCTGCTTCCATACTGTAAGAATTCTATGAGTCAGAGAATCATGCTGATCACCAAGTTCCTGATTTCATGGATTCTAGGGTCTGGGCAGTACTGCTGCCTCTATGACCATCAGATCATGTTGTTCCCATACCTGAGACAGACATTCAATGAGCAGCTAGAGCTGGCCTCTGGGGCACTGCAGCTGGAGCTCAGACCTTCAGGTCCTGCCACTGGAGGTCAGGTCATGCGAAACTGTGGGTCCAGGTCTTGGCGAGTTGTCACATTCAGGCCTTGGAGGTTGCTGGGAGCACAGTCTAAGGACTGCTGTCATTTTTGGAGCCACAGAAAATGGGGCAGATATTTTACATCAGTATTTACTGTGGAAAAGGCTATGGAAGATATAGACTGTAGGGAAATAAATGGTGACACCTTGCAAAATGTCCATATTACAGAGGAGGAAGTGCTGGATGTCTTGAAATGGGTAAATCCCCAGGACCTGATCAGGTGTGCACTAGAACCATGTGGAAGCTAGAAAAGTGATTGCTGGGCGTCTTGCGAAGATATTTGTATCGTCGACAGTCACAGGTAAGGTGCCAGAAGACAGGAGGTTGGCTAATGTGGTGTCACTGTTTAAGAAGGACAAGCCAGGGAACTATAGCCCAGTGAGCCTGATGTCGATGGTGGGCAAGTTGTTGCAGGGAATCTTGAGGGACAGGATGTACATGTGTTTGGAAAGGCAAGGACTGACTTTGGGATAGTCAGCATGGCTTTGTGCGTGGGAAATCATGTCTCTCAAACTTGATTGAGTTTTCTGAAGAAGAAACAAAGAGGATTGATGAGGGCAGAGCAGTAGATGTGATCTATATGGACTTCAGTAAGGTGTTCGATAAGGTTCCCCATGGGAAACTGACTAGCAAGATTAGATCTCACGGAATACAGGGAGAACTAGCCATTTGGATACAGAACTGGCTCAAAGGTAGAAGACAGAGGGTGGTAGTGGAGGGTTGTTTTTCAAACTGGAGGCCTGTGACCAGTGGAGTGCCACAAGGATCGGTGATGGGTCCTCTACTTTTTGTCATTTACTTAGGAGTGGCAGATGGAGTATAATTCCGATAAATGTGGGGTGCTGCATTTTGGGAAAGCAAATCTTAGCAGGACTTATACACTTAATGGTAAGGTCCTAGGGAGTGTTGCAGAACAAAGAGACCTTGGAGTGCAGGTTCATAGCTCCTTGAAAGTGGAGTCGCAGGTAGATAGGATAGTGAAGAAGGCATTTGGTATGCTTCCTATATTGGTCAGAGTATTGAGTACAGGAGTTGGGAGATCATGTTGCGGCTGTACAGGACATTGGTTAGGCCACTGTTGGAATATTGCGTGCAATTCTGGTCTCCTTCCTATCGGAAAGATGTTGTGAACCTTGAAAGGGTTCAGAAAAGATTTACAAGGATGTTGTCAGGGTTGGAGGATCTGAGCTACAGGGAGAGGCTGAACAGGTTGGGGCTGTTTTCCCTGGAGCATCAGAGACTGAAGGGTGACCCTATAGAGGTTTATAAAATTATGAGGGGCATGGATAGGATAAATAGACAAAGTCTTTTCCCTGAGTTCGGGGAGTCCAGAACGAGAGGTTTAGGGTGAGAGTGGAAAGATATAAAAGAGACCTAAGGGGTAAGTTTTTCACACAGAGAGTGGTACATGTATGGAATGAGCTTCCAGAGGATGTGGTGGAGACTGGTACAGTTGCGACATTTAAGAGGCATTTGGATGGGTATATGAATAGGAAGGGTTTGGAGAGATATGGGCCGGGTGCTGGCAGGTGGGACTAGATTGGGTTGGGATATCTGGTCGGCATGGACAGGTTGGACCAAAGGGTCTGTTGTACATCTCTATGACTCTCTCTATGACTCTCTCTATGACTCTCTCTATGACTCTCTCTATGACTCTCTCTATGACTCTCTCTATGACTCTCTCTATGACTCTCTCTATGACTCTCTCTATGACTCTCTCTATGACTCTCTCTATGACTCTCTCTATGACTCTCTCTATGACCCATGGGTGTATGTGTAGGGAAGCAAGGAAAAGGGGGTAAGTAGAAAGGGAAAGGAGACCGCAAGGAGCTGACTGGAGCCTGGAAGGGAGGGTCAGCTAGGGCAGAGGGGAGGAATATTGAGGCTGAAAGTGAAGTGCAGGAGCAAGAAGGCTACACGTGAGGGGCAGGTACGATGAAGATGATGGAACATGAACATGAACATGACCGGGTGGCAGGCAGCAACTCATGAACCAGTGCTTGGATCCCAGCTATTCTCAATAATTATTACTGATGTGAACGAGTGAAACATCTGTAATATCTCCAGATTTGCAGACGACACAAAACTGGGTGGGAGGATGAGCAGTGCGAAGGCTGCAGAGATGCTTCAGTGTGATTTGGACAAGTTGAGTGATTGAACAAATGTATGGCAGATGTGGATAAATGGGAGGTCATCCACTTGGGCAGCAAAAACAGGAAGGCAGATTATTATCTGATTGGAAAAGGTTGAAGTGCAATGTGACCTGGGTGTCCTTGTACACCATTCACTGAAAGTAAGCATACAGCTGCAGCAGGCAAGAAAGAAGGCAAATGGTATATCAGCCTTCATAGCAAGAGGAAGAGTGTCTTGCTGCAATTGTACAGGGTCTTGGTGAGACAACACTTGGAGTAGTCTGTGTAGATTTGGCCCTCTTAGAAAGGATGTTCTGGCTATGGAGGGAGTGCAATGAAGTTTTACCAGACTGATTTCTGGGACAGCAACATTGACATTTGGAGAGAGACTGGATCTGTTAGGACTATATTCATTAGAGTTTAGGAAAATGAAGGAGGATCTCTCTATAAAATTCGAACAGGATGTAACAAAATAAATGCAGGAAGGATGTTTCAATGTCTGGGGAGAACCACAGTCTAAGGATATGAAGTAGGCTATTTAGGGCTGAGATGAGGAGAATTTTCTTCAGCCAGAGTGGTGAGCCTGTGAAATTCTCTATGACAGATAGCAGTTAAGACCAAAACATCGAACGTTCTCAAGGAGTTAGGTGTCGTTCTTAGGACCAAAGGGATCAAAAATGTATCGAGAGAAAGCGGGAGCAGGGTGCTCAGTTGGATGATCAACCATGAAAGACAGCAGGCTTGAAGGACCAAATTGCCTACTCCTCCTGTTTTCTCTGTTTCCATGCAAAGGAGGTCTCAAAAGAGAGAGAGCAGTTTTAAAACTGTCAACAAAAGAACATTGTCTCACTGGGATCCAAGCAAACCTGAAATCACTGAGGTAATAAGTTCTTGGCAAATGAATGTGGAATATCTCGCTTATGCAGTGGATGCAGTCAATTGTTAAATGGAAATCTGAAATTGAGATCTGAAATGTAGTAAAGAGAATAAATGCTGCCTGATTAAAATGGTCCAGCTTTGAACATACACAATGGAAATGCATTAGCTGTAACCTCACTAGTCTGTATAAGATGTGTTTTAGCTAATGGCTTTTTATGTTCAAAAGTTTGTGTAACTTATTTTGGAAAAGAAAACTTTTGCTGATATCTTACGCCTGTTATCTTGTTCCAATGTAAACTATGGTGCTTAATGGCTTTCCTTGTTTCTTGTGGCTTTAAGTTGGGATGAAGAGTTTAGTAATTGAGAAAATAACTGAATTATTCTAATTCCGCTTCTGCATATATTAACAGAAAAGCAGAAGGTATTGATACTGTGTGACTGCATCACCTAACTCATGAATTTGTGAGAATGAAAATTTAATCGCTGAAAGTCACACTCAAAGCCATTTTGGGGGGAAAATGGCTGTTTACATAATATAAACAACAGGTTGTGTGCAATTATCTGACAAAGCTCTGGTTGTAAAATGTAATATACTGGAACCGGCACTTCTGATGGGCTCAATAAATAGAAACATAGAATGCAAAAGCAAAGCTTTTTCTGCCAGTTATGTAAAACTGATTGGCATTATTATTGCTGCATGACTACTGTTTCCAATGCCATATTTCAGAAGTGTGTAAAGGTTTTGTAATGTCAAATACATGGGGAAAGATTGTGAAGAGTGGGGTGGGTAGTAGGATTCCTTGGTCCTCTTGTTGAATGACCTCTTCCTATGCTGCATTATTCTCTTCTCTAGGACTGAAACGTGTGGGGGTGTTTAACACAACCTGTGAAGGTTAGAAATAGACATAGGACAAGGGGTTTGGAAACAGGAGAACCTCCAGGACGTATACAAAGAACATTACAGCACAGTACAGACCCTTCGGCCCACTATGTTGAGCCACCCTGTTAAACCACTCTGAAGCCCATCGATCCTACACTATTCTATTCTCATCCAAATGTCTATCTAATGACCATTTAAATGCCCTTAAAGTTGGCGAATCTGCTATTGTTGCAGACAGAAGGTTTCACGCCCCTACTACTCTGAGTAAAGAAAATACTTCTGACACCTGTCCTGTATCTATCACCTCTCAATTTAAAGCTGTCCCCTTGTGCTAGCCATCACCATCCAAGGAAAAAAGCCCAGCTCTACAGCTTATCTATGTCCCTCTGTAACCTGCAACATCCTTAGGCACTATCCACAACTCCACCAATCTTAGGGTCATCTGTAAATTTGCTAACCCATCCTTCTATGCCCTCATCCAGGTCATTAATAAAAATGACAAACAGTAGTGGCCCCAAAACAGATCCTTGCGATACATCACCAGGAACTGAGCTCCAGGCTGAACATTTCCCATCAAACACCACCCTCTGTCATTCTTTCAGCTAGCCAATTTCTGATCCAAATCGCCATATCACCCTCAATACCAGGCCTCTGTATTTTCTGCAATAGCCTACTGTAGGGAGCCTTATCAGACACCTTACTGAAATCCATAGACACCACATCAACCACTTTACCCTCATCCACCTGTTATCATTCTGACCTTGCCTCTAAATATCTGTTCCCAATCTTCTTGAAGGGGAATAACCCCAGCTTCTCCAATCTGTCGATGGAATGAAGTCCCTCATTTGTGGAACCAATTCTTTTGTTTGCACTTTCTCTAAAATCTTCATATTCTGTCTAACATACTGAATTTGATACTCGTTTGAGGCAAAGCCTCTGTTTTGGAAAGGTCCAACATAACTTCATTGCTTTTATACGGTCTCCTTCTGTCTATAAAGCTTAATTGGGATTCCTACTTAATTACTTCCTTAACCTGCCTTGCTACCATCTAAGACTTGTGCACATGTACCCCCAGGTCTTGCTGTTCCTACATCCCTTTTAGAGTTGTATTCTTAAGCTTATTGTCTCACCCCATCTTCAGTACTCATCTGTATCCTGTGCCATGAGAACCCCCCACCGCCCATTCCATTTCACCAGCCTGTTCATGCCGACTTGAAATCTATCACTGTCCTCCTCATGGTACACAACGCTGCCATGTTTTGTGTCTTTTGCTCATTTTGAAGTTGTATCCCATACACAAGCAAGGTATTAATATATATCAAGGAAGGCAAGGATCCTTATTGGAGTTGTGCTTGGATAGGGATCTTTTGGTAAAGTCCAGTTTCATTTTAAATTCACAACAACAAATTAACAGCGTCAAAGAAGCCACAAGAAGTGTTCAGGAATTTCCAGGATTTGCAGCCAGTGATGTGGAGATGACCTGCCATGTCCCCTTTCAGTCAAACACAAACTAAACTTATCAAATTAATACTTAAAATAAGCATGATGTTCAAAACTTATAATTTGTCACTTCATCTCAACCTTGTTGATTTATTCTATCTCTTTGCCTTGGATCCTTTCCTCAATATTTACTGACTGCCCTTGATCTGAGTTTCTTTGGGTTCTGCAGCTTCTTCCTTCTCTCTGTGTCCTGTCTCGATTCTTTCAATTTTGGTCTGCACTGAGATGCTCCCCTCTCAGCTCTTCCTACTCTGGGGCTTGATATTCTCTTGTACTTTATATTCCAATCTTTCAGTTCCTTCTATTTCCCAGAATCATCTAATACAATGCACAGTAATGGACATCAAATTTTGTTTCAGTCCAAAGCAAGAGTTTTGCTGTGACCTTACTGATGTTGCCTGTACTTATTGCCAGTTGCAGGTGAGACGCTAGCAGGCAGTTCTGGCATCATCAAATTGGGAGAGTATCTGCCGATTCACGGTGGGAGGATATCTGCAGTGAGTATTGTACTGTGGTCGTTTTCTAGCAGATTGACATTACATTTGCAGCTCTACACTGTCAACAAATGATGTGCAGTGCTTATTTGCCATCATGCTTAGAATTAAGACAACGTGTATGAGAGTGATGTAATGCTGGTGTTTGATGAGATAACAAACATTTTTTTCCACTTTTATTTCTTTAAAGACTATGAGCCTAGTGTCTGGATTTGCCCCTTTGATTACAGCTGGAATCTTTGGAGCTACGTTTTCCTCTGCACTTGCCTTCCTTGTGTCTGCCCCCGAAGACTTCCAGGTATTGAATGTTTCTTCAGCTACCCAACTGCTGTAATTAACTTTTCTGTAATGTTTCCCAGTAATGTTATTTACTTTAAATTGTGGAACCAGTGAAAGTAAGTCCTGGAATATTAAGCATTTTTTCTCTAAACAGAGTTCCCTCTCCAAATATTAACTGGTAACTTCTCTTCTGATTTGCACACTTAAGCAATCAGTGTCTTCAGTTTCTGTAATTGAGTGGGAAGTATGTAAATGAAGTTAATCTGGTTTGACCTCAATACTTGTGGGCAATCATTTGGTCTGTACTCTGTTAACCAATCTAAAATTAACAGTGTGGTGTACAGAAGTCTGGAAATTCTTACATTGTATCAAAGTCCTGACAGCTGAGACATTATTAGTCTATTATAAACACATTGAGATGTTTTACTTTGTTACAGAAATGATATAAATGCAAATTGCTATTGTTATAATGCGCAGGGTAACGCTATCTAGTGACAAACTGGATCAGTCAAAAAAAAACGTCTATTGAGCTACTGGTTCTCATAACATCCATGAAACCAATAGAATTCAGAATAAAGAAACATTGGAGCAGAATCCCAGCTTGACCAGGAGAAGGAAACAGTGAAACAGCTGTTCCTCATACACTCCTCTTGATTTACCTTCCCATTTAGAAAATAAGACTGGGAGGAATGTAAAACAGGCTTCCAGTTCACTAATATCCATTCCACACTATAGTCCATGACCAAAATCATTCCCATTTGTTTTTTGCAGCTTTTCCCAAAGTCTGCATTCTTAATTTTGTTTTCTTCAGAATGTCATAAAACATCCATTTTACATGCTTTGACTTAAGTCTAACACACACAAACTTTGACTTGTTGGTGCAAAACCATCGAGTCTGATGCAGTCCGTGCTGAATTGGCTTCTGATAGACAAAGGAACAGGCCATCCTTCAATAAAAGACATTGTAGAATCCTTCGATATGAAGCTCTATAACATATATGTTTAAGGAAAAGCAAATAACTTAACCTCAAGTTCAGACTCCAAACCATGATATTTATAGCAATTAGTTTGTGCTTTTACTTCATCCACTGAGATGCTAAGCTTGAAATTCAATTAGTTCTATATTGTTTAATTTTTCTATGTAGTGATTTAGTGATCATCATGGGGTGAAGATTCCTGTAGTATAAAATGTGTCAATAGTACCAATGTTCCAAGTTATTTGTTGCCTAAATGGTTCAACTGAACCGATATTTTTTCACCTTTTTCACAACAGCGTCTGTGCCAGGACAAGCTGTATCCTGGTATTGGTTTCTTTGTGAAGGCTTACGGGAAGAACAATGAGCCCATTTACAGTTACCTCCTCACTTATGCCATCGCTATTGGTTTCATTCTCATAGGTAAGTAACTCCAAATATCTGTCTTGTCCTTTGGTAAGATTGAAAATTCAATCTGACTAAGTTATATGCAGAATGGCCAAGTGTGGCAAGGTGTTTTCGATCCAACATATTAGAAGTGAATAAGGAATCCCAGATTATTTAGCTTTGAAGAAAAATATCTAATAACATGCAGTACTTTATATGAAAAAAAGGAATGCTTTTCTTTAACTTACTGATAATTATGAAATAGTTTTCATGGCATTTAAGCTGTTATTTGTATACAGTGTGTCGAGCATTCTAGAAGACCAATCGCTATGAATAATAGCTACAGGGTTGCATGTCAGTATCTTCTTGTCAAGCTGTTATTTAGAGTCATAGAGATGTACAACATGGAAACAGACCCTTCGGTCCAACCTGTCCATGCCATCCAGATATCCCAACCCAATCTAGTCCCACCTGCCAGCACCTGGCCCATATCCCTCCAAACCCTTCCTATTCATATACCCATCCAGATGCCTTTTAAATGTTGCAATCGCACTAGCCTCCACCACGTCCTCTGGCAGCTCGTTCCATACATGTAACACCCTCTGCATGAAAGTGTTGCCACTTAGGTCTCTTTTATATCTTTACTCTCTCACCCTAAACCTATGCCCTCTAGTTCTGGACTGCCCCGCCCCAGGGAAAAGACTTTGCCTATTTATCCTATCCATGCCCTTCATGATTTTATAAACCTCTATAAGGTCATACCTCAGCCTCTGATGTTCCAGGAAAAATATCCCTAGCCTATTCAACCTCTCGCTATAGCTCAAATCCTCCAAACCTGGCAACATCCTTGTAAATCTTTTCTGAATCCTTTCATGTTTCACAACATCTTTCCGATAGGAAGGAGACCAGAATTGCATGCAATTTTCCAACAGTGGCCTAACCAATGTCCTGTACAGCTACAACATGATCTCCCAACTCCTGTACTCAATACTCTGACCAATAAAGCAAAGCATATCAAACAACACCTTCACTACCCTATCTACCTGTGACTCCACTTTCAAGGAGCTATGAACCTGCACTCCAAGGTGTCTCTGTTCAGCAGCACTCCCTAGGACCTTACCATTAAGTATATAAGTCCTGCTAAGATTTGCTTTCCCAAAATGCAGCACCTCGCATTTATCTGAATTAAACTCCATCTGCCACTTCTCAGTCCATTGGCTCATCTGGTCAAGATCCTGTTGTAATCTGAGGTAACCCTCTTTGCTGTCCACTACACCTCCAATTTTGGACTCCATTTTCAAGGAGCTATGAACCTGCACTCTAAGGTCTATTTGTTCAGCAACACCCCGTTGGACCTTACCATTTAAGTGTGTAAATCCTGCTAAGATTTGTTGCATTGGTCTTCAAATCCATAAAAGTTCCACAAAAGAGACTATTACAGTAGAAATTTTAAAGTAGCATTGTCCAACCTGCTGAGGGGTTCTATCCAAGCTACTGTTCACAATACAGCTACAGGTAACTGGAGGATATTGTATGGAGCTGCTCCTTTGATCAGAGGCCATCTCTATCCTGCATTTGTGCACTATGTAGTGAATGTGCCAGAGGAATAATCTGCGATCGGTGGAGCAACACAACATGAATAGTTTGGAGCCACTTATGGTGAATCTGCAGGGAGGGGAACTGGGAAGGTTTCAGGGAGACCCTGGCTTGGGAAAGAGGCAGGTGGCCTGGATGCGACAGGGAAGCAAGGAGGAGCAGTGGTTGCTGCCGTAACACAGCTCAGGACAATTGGTGGGTTGGACTGGGAGGGAGGAATTGTGTGTTGCCACCTTCAGAGCTGCTCGTGAGTGTTATTAACCCCAAACCTCCCAGACCTGAGCTGGTAGTGCTGTGTGTCTGTCTGTTTTGTGGAAGTGGGTGAGGTAGTGGGATTGAGCTGGACACAGACCTACCTTCCCCAAAGCATCGATCCACAAAGCAAGCTGGAAGACAGGGAAAATCCAGGCTTCAAAGGAACCCACTTTCACGTTCCACTTTCTTGAGAATTCTACCAAAGCCATCTCACAGGCAAATGCAAGGTTAGTTACTCCTTAGCGTGGTCCTAACCCCATACCATCGTCTGGGGCTTTTTATTTAGTTAGCTCTGCTGCTTGACCCTTTTTAATGGTTATTTTTATTAATTACTCTGCAAAACAATCAATTTTTGATTCAAGCTCACTGGTGTAGCAAGCCTTCCCTGTGTGAAATTTTCTCACTGGCCCCTCATGTGAGGGAAAAACTTGATGTGGCTCCTCGATGTGGAAAAAGTCAGGTAACCCTGTTTTAACAGAAGTGTTTTGGAGAGAGAAATTCCTGAAGAGACATACCACAGATTCCTTCAAAGTCCTGAGATGCATCAATTCGACTGTGTTTAGGGTATTATATGATGCCTTTACATATTGGACAATGGTCAACAATGAAATCTAACATCACCTGTAACCTGGGTGGTTCTGTTTTCTTACAAACAGCGGAACTGAATAGGACTGCTCCAATCATCTCCAACTTCTTCCTGTGCTCATATGCACTCATCAATTTTAGCTGCTTCCATGCTTCACTTACCAATTCTCCAGGCAAGTTTTTCACTATTTATTTCTCAAGAAGTTTGCATGTGGATTTTGTCATTATTGCTGATATCAAGTACAAATAGGTATCAGGGCCAATAATCTGTTGGAGACCAGAGATAGGCAGCGTGCAGTTATACATTCACTCCTGCCCTTCACTAGACTGTGCTTTCTTATGTATTATTCCGGTCCTCATGAACTTTTAGCACCAAAGGCATCCGGTTCCTTGATGTGACTGTGATTGAGCCAAAGAGTTTTTGGGTTCAGAAGCGCTAAGTCTTTCTGGGAGTTGAGAGAAAATACAGCTTTTCAATATACGTTACAGGTTATTCTGCTATAATGCAGCAGTTATGTTCCTCTGCAACCTTGTGTTACATAGAATTTCGCATGGGCGACCCACTATAACCACTCAACAGAAAGTTCACACTATGCAAACAACATCCACAATTCATCAATCGTGTTAAAGCCAATTCACGCTGATGAAATGTGTGTTATAGCAGAACGACATGTAAAATTAACCAAATATTTGAAGGAAAAGTATTTTTTGAGAACATTTCGCAAAATAGCAGTTAAAATAGGGAGTGAGAGCTTCAGAAACAGTATTCTGACAATGACCTGACTCTTCTGTCAGTGGATTATAATAGTTCCTGTAGGTGAGCTTTGCCCTCAATGAACTGCGAGGTGTAATTTTATCATGAAGTCTTCTTTATAATGTAATCCATGCACACTGCCAGTGCTGTTTATTTCATTGTACTATGTAGACATTGTTGAAGTCGAATGCAACTATTCATAGTCTTGTTTCTCTTGATTGTGAGGTGACCTGAGAGAGTCTACAAAATTATAACAGGCATAGTGAGTGGATAGTCAGAGGCCTTTTCCCAGGGTGGAAAAGTTAACCACAAGAGGGCACAAGTTCATGGTGAGAGGGGGAGAGTTTAAAGGACAGGTGCAGGGAAAACATTTCACTCGGGGTGGTAGGTGCCTGGACCACACTGTCAATGGAGATGGTGGAAGCAGGCACATTAGCAACATTTAAGGTGTATCGTGATGGACACATGAATGCGAGGGATAGAAAGCACATTTGGGCAATAAGAAGTGGGTCCAAATAAGGATTTGGAATCGGCGCAGGCTTGGTGGGCCAAAGAGCCTGTTCCTGTGATTTATTGTATTATATTGTACTGTTTAATATAAATCTGCTATACATTGGGAATGTCCCTGTGGGCTTCGGTCAGAGCACCAACAACGCAATAGAGAAGTGTATGTGTTTCACTAAAATTCTGGTCCTAAAGCGTAGCCATACTGACAACATTCACAGAATATCAGAGACTGGATATCACTCATATCACTTTTAAATTTTGCTTTATGTTTTAAAAAGGTTGGCGACCTTCATTCAGATATTACAACAAGTGGGCCTCCCTGTTTTGTGCAGTAGTTTCCATGGTTATCATGTTTTTACTGATGTGGTGGGCAGCCCTCATAGCTATTGGCATTGTTGCCTTCTTCCTGGCATATGCCTTGTACAATAACCCTGGTAAGTGACAGGAAAGCTGCTACTGTTATGTATTATGAGTTTTTCACCAAAGGTTAAAGCATAGAGATACTAATGATGGGTTCACTGGTTTGACTATACTCTGAAGTCTGACACAGTTTGTTGATTATAGTCAAAGAGACTGCCGCTGGAAAAGCATAGCCGGTCAGGCAGCATCCGAGAAGCAGGAGAATCGACAGTTTGGGCATAAACTCTTCATCAGGAATCATATGCTCGAAACGTCAATTCTCCTGCTCCTCGGATGCTGCCTGACCTGCTGTGCTTTTCCAGCATCACACTCTTGACTCTGATTTCCAGCATCTGCAGTCCTCACTTTCCCTCTTGTTGATTATAGTAATGGTTAATCATCTTTGTGGTTGGAGGAAGATGTTTAAATAAAATCACACTCTGCTTTTTAATGAAGGTTTAACGTGTTTGGAGTTGTAGCCCTGTTAGTGCATCTAAATGGTTGCTGTTATCGTATGAACCTAGGCAGCAGGGGTCAGCAAGTTAATCAAGTGTGGCAGGTATCGAAGTTGACTATAATTGTTTTACTGCCCAATATGCAGGTGTACATATTTTAGCAAATGTCACTAAGCTGCATTCAGGAGCAGGAGCCATCACCCCGCCTTTCCTCAGGAATACCTATGTCTGTCATAGCCAACAAGGTTGTTGCCATACTGTGCCAGTCTATATGGCTTGAAGTCCAAAGTGATTGCTACAGTTTGCCTGCATAGAAAGGCCATTGTCTGAGGCTTTTCAACCTTACTTTACAAAGGGACTGGTAACTCTGAGACCCCCTCAAGCTTTACACTTGTCACTGAGTGTTTTTTGTGAATGTTACTGGATTGAGTCACTTCATGGTGCAATGTGTTCAATGGAGAAAGGCTGTATTTTTGTTCTGTTTCCATAATGTTCATTGTTTTCTAATGTATTTTGCAGTTCACTTCAGAACCCTTTGAGAAATGTTTGAGATGCAAAATGAACCGCAATGATGTATACACAAGTTTTTTTACTTACCATCTGAATGATACACTCATTGCAGTTCCTGAGCCAGTGGTGAATTCTGTTTAAGTATTTATTTTAGTTTGTGATTAAATGTGATGTGCAGTGCCATTTTAACTGCAATAGCTCCAAATGATTGACAGTATTTTTGTTTTTCTGGATTAGTGGTGCTGGAAGAGCACAGCAGTTCAGGCAGCATCCAAGGAGCTCCTTGGATGCTGCCTGAACTGCTGTGCTCTTCCAGCACCACTAATCCAGAATCTGATTTCCAGCATCTGCAGTCATTGTTTTTACCTAGTATTTTTGTTTTTGTAAACCGAGGAATTCAAACCCTAGTGTGATGCAGAAATGTTCAAATAAATAATGTACGTGTTTCTGAATGTCAGTATTTCCCCTTTTAGCTGTAAATTGGGGTCGTCTGTTCAAGCTGGTTCCTATAATATGGCCTTGTCCTATTCTGTGGGACTTAATGAAGTGGATGATCACATTAAAAATTACAGGTAATTATGGGTAACCAAGCAATTTACAACAAGTGGCCACAGTGCTCAACTAACTTTCATTCAATAATCATTTATTCTTTACAAGAGAGTAGCCAATTTATTTATATGACAAAATTAAATTGTTGAAAGCATAGAAGGTTCTGCCTCTTGAGTTTGACTGCTGCCCCATCTTAAAGTTCAAATGTGTTGTCATAGCTTCAAATCCTGGTCTTTTCTGGTGAACCAGTTGAGTATATTTATTTCTGTACACAGACAAAGTCATTCATATATCTCACTCCTAGCCATCATTTGGTATATTAGATCATCATGGTCATTAGTAGATCCCAGCAGTATCCTGAGGTAATAACAAATTAAAGTTTAATCTTCTAGACACTAAGCAACTGTGAAGAACAATCCTTGGAACAGTTTTTTAAAAAGTCGTTATCGTTTGTTGATTAGTTTTGAAAATATTGTAATTGAGGCAGGGTACAATTAATGTTTGACATTCTCGAATTCAAATAAAATGGCTGCTGACATATTATCTAATCGTAAACGATTACTCCAATTTATTTAATGCTGTAGCATTTGTCATAATCCTGTTCTACATCCTACAATCTTTTGTTGAGTATGACTGTTTTAAATTTGTTGTGTATCCATTGACAAGTATTAGTTCATGTCTATTATTTTAGGCCGATCGACCCCACCTTTACGAGTTTGATAATGCCACAGTTAGACAATGCTGTTTCTCTTAACACAAAACTTTATTTTCCAGGCCTCAGTGCTTGGTTCTGACTGGTCCTCCCAACTTCCGTCCGGCACTGGTAGATTTTGTGGGGACTGTCACCAAAAACCACCGTCTGATGGTGTGCGGGAATGTGCTGATCGTCAGTGTGATTGAAACTTTAGATTTGAAGTTAATTTTCCAGAAATATCTGCAGCAGTGACCTTGCTTTTTTTTAAGAAAAGCTATTTTTGGGCATTTTATCATCTTCTATGCACTTTTCTGCACGCTTTCTTTATAATTTATTATGTTTTTTTTAAATCTGTAATAGATACATGCATGCACAGAATTTGAAAACAATGGCTGATCTTAAATTGTATTTTCTTCTGATAAACATGTAATTGTTTGTGCAGTTTTCAGCTGCTCTTGCCCTATGCAGCTTCTAAGTGAGTTATGGATTATCCAAACTAGGAGATTGTTAACTAGAATTTAAAACTTCCCAAAAAAACACTGCTTTACAGATTGCTGGCAGTGAATGTGGAATGGACTGGATAGGGTGTCTGGAATTCCTGTGAGATCTAAACAGATGGCAAATGGGAAATTTCCACTTGATATCAGGCTGTCAGTCTCTCTGTCTCTGTGTGTGTGTCTCTCTCTCTCTCTTTTTCCTTCTCTCCCTTTCTGTCTTTCTGTGTCTCTCTCTTTCTCTCTCTCTCTCCCTCTGTCTGTGTGTGTCTCTCTCTCTCACACTCTCTCTCTCTCTCTGTCTCTCTCTGCGTCTGTCTGTCTGTCTGTCTCTCCCTCCCTCGCTCTGCCTCTCCCTCCCTCCCTGGCTCTGCCTCCCCCTCCCTCCCTCCCTGGCTCTGCCTCCCCCTCCCTCCCTCCCTGGCTCTGCCTCCCCCTCCCTCCCTCCCTGGCTCTGCCTCCCCCTCCCTCCCTGGCTCTGCCTCCCCCTCCCTCCCACGCTCTGCCTCCCCCTCCCTCCCACGCTCTGCCTCCCCCTCCCTCCCACGCTCTGCCTCCCCCTCCCTCCCACGCTCTGCCTCCCCCTCCCTCCCACGCTCTGCCTCTCCCTCCCTCCCTCCCTCCCTCCCTCCCTCCCTCCCTCCCTCCCTCATTCTGCCTCTCCCTCCCTCATTCTGCCCCTCCCTCCCTCATTCTGCCCCTCCCTCCCTCATTCTGCCCCTCCCTCCCTCATTCTGCCCCTCCCTCATTCTGCCCCTCCCTCATTCTGCCCCTCCCTCCCTCATTCTGCCCCTCCCTCCCTCATTCTGCCCCTCCCTCCCTCATTCTGCCCCTCCCTCCCTCATTCTGCCCCTCCCTCCCTCATTCTGCCCCTCCCTCCCTCATTCTGCCTCTCCCTCCCTCATTCTGCCTCTCCCTCCCTCATTCTGCCTCTCCCTCCCCCTCCCTCATTCTGCCTCTCCCTCCCCCTCCCTCATTCTGCCTCTCCCTCCCTCATTCTGCCTCATTCTGTCCCTCCCTCATTCTGCCTCATTCTGCCTCTCCCTCCCTCATTCTGCCTCTCCCTCCCCGGCTCTCTCTGTCCCTCGCTCTCCATGTCCCTCCCTCCCTCGCTCGCTCTCTCTGTCCCTCCCTAGCTCGCTCGCTCTCTCTGTCCCTCCCTAGCTCGCTCGCTCTCTCTGTCCCTCCCTCGCTCGCTCTCTCTGTCCCTCCCTCGCTCGCTCTCTCTGTCCCTCCCTCGCTCGCTCTCTCTGTCCCTCCCTCGCTCGCTCTCTCTGTCCCTCCCTCGCTCGCTCTCTCTGTCCCTCCCTCGCTCGCTCTCTCTGTCCCTCCCTCGCTCGCTCTCTCTGTCCCTCCCTCCCTCGCTCTCTCTGTCCCTCCCTCCCTCGCTCGCTCTGTCCCTCCCTCCCTCGCTCGCTCTCTCTGTCCCTCCCTCGCTCGCTCTCTCTGTCCCTCCCTCGCTCGCTCTCCATGTCCCTCCCTCCCTCGCTCGCTCTCTCTGTCCCTCCCTCTGTCCCTCCCTCGCTCGCTCTCTCTGTCCCTCCCTCGCTCGCTCTCCATGTCCCTCCCTCCCTCGCTCTCCATGTCCCTCCCTCCCTCGCTCTCCATGTCCCTCCCTCCCTCGCTCTCTCTGTCCCTCCCTCTGTCCCTCCCTCGCTCGCTCTCTCTGTCCCTCCCTCGCTCACTCTCCATGTCCCTCCCTCCCTCGCTCGCTCTCTCTGTCCCTCCCTCGCTCGCTCTCTCTGTCCCTCCCTCGCTCGCTCTCTCTGTCCCTCCCTCGCTCGCTCTCTCTGTCCCTCCCTCGCTCGCTCTCTCTGTCCCTCGCTCGCTCTCTCTGTCCCTCCCTCGCTCGCTCTCTCTGTCCCTCCCTCGCTCGCTCTCTCTGTCCCTCCCTCGCTCGCTCTCTCTGTCCCTCCCTCGCTCGCTCTCTCTGTCCCTCCCTCGCTCGCTCTCTCTGTCCCTCCCTCGCTCGCTCTCTCTGTCCCTCGCTCTCTCCCTCCCTTGCTCTGTCCCTCCCTCCCTCGCTCTGTCCCTCCCTCCCTCGCTCTGTCCCTCCCTCCCTCCCTCCCTCCCTCCCTCCCTCCCTCCCTCCCTCGCTCTGTCCCTCCCTCCCTCCCTCCCTCCCTCCCTCACTCACTCCCTCCCTCACTCACTCACTCACTCACTCACTCCCTCACTCCCTCCCTCCCTCACTCCCTCCCTCCCTCCCTCCCTCCCTCCCTCCCTCCCTCCCTCCCTCCCTCCGTCCGTCCCTCACTCCCTCGCTCTGTCCCTCACTCCCTCGCTCTGTCCCTCACTCCCTCGCTCTGTCTCTCTCTCCCTCGCTCTGTCTCTCTCTCCCTCGCTCACTCTCTCTCTCCCTCTCCCGCGCACTCTCTCTCCCTCGCGCGCTCTCCCTCCCTCGCGCTCTCTCTCTGGCCCCGCCCGCTCTCTCTCTCTGTGGCCCCGCCCGCTCTCTCTCTCTGTGGCCCCGCCCGCTCTCTCTCTCTGTGGCCCCGCCCGCTCTCTCTCTCTGTGGCCCCGCCCGCTCTCTCTCTCTGTGGCCCCGCCCGCTCTCTCTCTCTCTGGCCCCGCCCGCTCTCTCTCTCTGGCCCCGCCCGCTCTCTCTCTCTCTGGCCCCGCCCGCTCTCTCTCTCTCTGGCCCCGCCCGCTCTCTCTCTCTCTGGCCCCGCCCGCTCTCTCTCTCGCTCTGGCCCCGCCCGCTCTCTCTCTCGCTCTGGCCCCGCCCGCTCTCTCTCTCGCTCTGGCCCCGCCCGCTCTCTCTCTCGCTCTGGCCCCGCCCGCTCTCTCTCTCGCTCTGGCCCCGCCCGCTCTCTCTCTCGCTCTGGTCCCGCCCACACACACACTCTCTCTCTCTGGCCCCGCCCACTCCCTCTCTCTCTCTCTGGCCCCGCCCCCTCTCTCTCTGGCCTCTCTCTCTGGCCCCGCCCACTCCCTCTCCGCCCCCGCCCCCTCGCTCTCTCCGCCCTCGCTCTCTCCGCCCCCGCCCCCTCGCTCTCTCCGCCCCCGCCCCCTCGCTCTCTCCGCCCCCGCCCCCTCGCTCTCTCCGCCCCCGCCCCCTCGCTCTCTCCGCCCCCGCCCCCTCGCTCTCTCCGCCCCCGCCCCCCCCGCTATCTCCGTCCCCGCCCCCCCCGCTCTCTCCGCCCCCGCTCTCTCCGCCCCCGCTCTCCCCGCCCCCGCCCTCTCCCCGCCCCCGCCCTCTCCCCGCCCCCGCCCTCTCCGCCCCCGCCCCCTCCCCGCCCCCGCCCTCTCCGCCCCCGCCCCCGCCCCCTCGCCCTCTCCGCCCCCGCCCTCTCCGCCCCCTCCGCCCCCGCCCCCTCGCTCTCTCCGCCCCCGCCCCCTCGCCCTCTCCGCCCCCGCCCCCCCGCCCTCTCCGCCCCCGCCCCCCCGCCCTCTCCGCCCCCGCCCCCCCGCCCTCTCCGCCCCCGCCCCCCCGCCCTCTCCGCCCCCGCCCCCCCGCCCTCTCCGCCCCCGCCCCCCCGCCCCCTCCGCCCCCGCCCCCCCGCCCCCGCCCCCCCGCCCTCTCCGCCCCCCCGCCCTCTCCGCCCCCGCCGCCTCGCCCTCTCCGCCCCCGCCGCCTCGCCCTCTCCGCCCCCTCCGCCCCCGCCCCCTCGCTCTCTCCGCCCCCGCCCCCCCGCCCTCTCCGCCCCCGCCCCCCCGCCCTCTCCGCCCCCGCCCCCCCGCCCTCTCCGCCCCCGCCCTCTCCGCCCCCGCCCTCTCCGCCCCCGCCCCCCCGCCCTCTCCGCCCCCGCCTCTCCGCCCCCCCGCCCCCTCCGCCCCCGCCCCCTCCGCCCCCGCCCCCTCCGCCCCCGCCCCCTCCGCCCCCTCCCCCTCGCTCTCTCCGCCCCCGCCCTCCCGCCCTCCCGCCCTCTCCGCCCCCTCCGCCCCCGCCCCCTCCGCCCCCTCCGCCCCCGCCCCCTCGCCCTCGCCCTCTCCGCCCCCGCCCCCCCGCCCTCGCCCTCTCCGCCCCCGCCCCCTCGCCCTCTCCGCTCTCTCCGCCCCCGCCCCCTCGCCCTCGCCCTCTCCGCCCCCCCGCCCTCTCCGCCCCCGCCCCCTCGCCCCCTCCGCCCCCGCCCCCTCCCCCCCTCCGCCCCCGCCCCCTCCCCCCCCGCCCCCTCCCCCTCGCTCTCTCCGCCCCCGCCCTCCCGCCCTCTCCGCCCCCGCCCTCCCGCCCCCTCCGCCCCCGCCCTCCCGCCCCCTCCGCCCCCGCCCTCCCGCCCCCTCCGCCCCCGCCCTCCCGCCCCCTCCGCCCCCGCCCTCCCGCCCCCGCCCTCCCGCCCCCTCCGCCCCCGCCCTCCCGCCCCCTCCGCCCCCGCCCTCCCGCCCCCTCCGCCCCCGCCCTCCCGCCCCCGCCCTCCCGCCCCCTCCGCCCCCGCCCTCCCGCCCTCTCCGCCCCCGCCCCCTCGCCCTCGCCCCCTCGCCCTCTCCGCCCCCGCCCTCTCCGCCCCCGCCCTCTCCGCCCCCGCCCCCTCGCCCTCTCCGCTCTCTCCGCCCCCGCCCCCTCGCCCTCTCCGCCCCCCCGCCCTCTCCGCCCCCGCCCTCTCCGCTCTCTCCGCTCTCTCCGCCTCCGCCCCCCCGCCCTCTCCGCCCTCTCCGCCCCCGCCGCCCCCGCCCCCTCGCTCTCTCCGCCCCTCGCTCTCGTTTCGGGAAAGAAACTGCCATTCTTATCTGGTTGGGACGACATGTAACTCCAGATCCGGAGCTGTTGTCTGGGCAATTAGGGATGGGCAGTATATGCTGGCCTAGGCAGAGGTGCCTACATCCTGTGAATGAATTTGAAAAAAGACGTTTTTGTATTTTATTTATTTTGTGAAGGTTACAATGGCGCCCTCTGTGGAAGAGTAGAGTATCTCTGACAGCAACAAATTTATTCCTTCACTGGACTTGAGCATCACGAGTCAGCTAGCATTTGGTCAGTGATGTTTCTGAATGAGTAAACTGGCGGTTAATACTCTGGCGACAGGAGTTCAAATCCTGCCATGGCAGCTTGTGGTATTTAGATTCAATTAATTAATTGATCTGGAATTAAAACCTCGTCTCAGTAATGGTCACAGCAAAACGATTGGATTATCATAAAAACCCATCTGGTTTGGTCATGTCCTTTTGAGTTGTAAACTTTGCCCAGCCTGGTCTTCATGTGACTCCAGACCTGCAACGGTGTGATTTCATTCATAACTGCTTTCTGTAATGGCTTGGCAAGTCAATGCAAGTTGTGTCAAAGTCAAGCTTCCATGTTTGTGCCTTTAACTGCATGTGTACAGATATCAGTTTTACCCATTCCTTCCTAAGAGTATTGACACCACTACTGCCACAGGACATTGTGTTCTCTTTGTTTAAATTAACTCCTGATTTCTCCCCCCTCTTTCTCTCCCCCCCCCCCCCCCCCCACTCCAAACCACCATGTAAAATTGTTGATATATATTAAAAGGAATCATATTACTTATTTAATAGGCTGTAGGTCTTGGGCGGATGAAGCCCAACGTGCTTATGATTGGATTTAAAAGGAACTGGCAATCTGATCAGCATTATCTAGTGAGTATCCAATTACTATATCAATTATTGTGCAAAAAGCAAATCATTTTAAAAGGAGAGGTAATGTGAGATCTTAAATAATGTACATTACAGATTGTGTCATGAACTGAAAATTAGATCTTTGCTAACCACTTATTGTAGGAGGATGTAGGTCTAACATTGAATGCTGAATTGTGGTAAATGCTTGCTGGAGAGTATGAGCCATATACATCACTGTCTCCTGTCACTTAACATGACTATCAGCAGGACAAAACTAACATCACCATTTTTAAGACAGTATCTGCTCATGTAGGTGGGAGGTGGAGAGAAGTGAGGATCTGGCAGCTCTCCACCCTTCTGCGTCTGGTCTCCCCCGTCAACCTCGCACGTGGTTGTTGCGTCTGTACCTCCGAGCTAGGAAACCTGGGTTTAAGTCTCACCTGCTCCAGAGGTGTGTTATAGTGTCGCTGAATAGTTGATTTACAAAACAAAAAAGCTGGATTCTTCTTCAGTAGCCTCTGTACAGGGAAAGGTGGAAACTGATGTTTGTGGTTTATAGATTTTCAATAAAATCCTTAACTCTCTGGAAGCTATTTTGTGCCTAGATCAACATGTGAAAATCAATCTGTTTAACAAGGGATACAATCAAATGTCTCTGCTAAAAGGTTCTGCACCACCAATAGTTAACAAAGTGATAGGATTCTGTGTTGCTCTTGGTAATTTGAATTAATGTCTGGTGCAATAGTTAACATCGGTATTTGAATTATAGTGACTCTTTTGACTTGAATTATGGTGTGTGTGTGATGAGAATGAAGCAGGGCTTCGATATTTTGAGAATGATGCAAGCACACAGTGAGTATAGGACAGACATTTTAACTCCAATAATATATTCTGGGCCCAAAAGCTAGTACCTGTGGGTTTTGATGCTGTCAATTTCATTAATTTCTCAGCAATAAACACAGTATGACCGCTGTGTGGTGAAGCATAAGAAATTGGATCAGAAGTAAATCATATGGCCTTGAGCTTGCTTCACCATTCTGTAAATTAATGTTTAAGCATCAGCCTGAGTCAACTTTCCCATTTGATCCATGTATCCCACCCAAACTGATATTAATATCAGCCTTGAATGTACTCTGTGGTTAAGCATCCACAGCTCTATGGGAGAGAGAATTCCAAATATTCACAACTTTCTGTGAGCAGAAATATCTCCTGTCAACATCTAACTTCCGGAGCCTTCTGGTCATTTTGAATGTCTCAGTGAGATCACCTCCCATTTTTGCTCAATTGCACAAATGATAGGGTTATTTTATTCAGTCCCACCTCACAAGGCAACTCTTTCATCCCAGGCATAATGCCACCCTCTCGAAGCCCGGTATGTCCTCCTATCAGCATGGAAACTCAAACTGCACGTGGAAGTATGATCTCATCAAAGACCTGCATCACATTTTATCTATCTGCCTTTGTCTCCCCTTCTTGTATCTTTGTTAGTCTTAGATCGCGGATTTTCACTTTCTTGCTCCTTTTGGTCTGTGTTATCATCTGTTCTACCTCTCCATTCCATATTTCTCCTTTTTATCATTCTATTCCTCTAGGACCTCTCCCAGTTCCCTCCATTCGGTCTCTGACTGACTGCTGGGTGCTTTCTTTATTTGCCATGTGAATTTTTGATTCTCCTCTTCTGCCTCTGGCTTGATCCTTCCTTTCCTCTGTTCCATCAATCCTAATTCCAATCCATTTCTAAATTTCTGATTGCATTCTTCATTCAATATTCCAACTGTTTTATGATAACCTTCAACAGTCACTGTCACTGCAGGGCTCCTGTATTTGAGAGTTTCTTTAATTGTGCATGAAGGACCATTTCCCTACTTATGCCCACTATTTGTTGATTATCTTTTATTTACATTATTGAATTTATAGTTTTTTTAAAGAGACTAATAATGGATGGAATGAAAATGGAATTTGAAGTCTTGAATGATCACATATCATAATGTTTCTCAATACTGCTAAGGGTTGATGCTTCTCTGAATTTTTCTGTTGTAGGCTGAAAATATATTATCTTTATTATTTCATTCTTGTATGTTCGCTACTATTAAAATCAAGGCTTAATGTGCTATCCTTAGGCTCTGAAATATCTTTCATAGATTGCAATGTTATCGTTAGATCACCTTGCTTTCTTTCCTTATAGAATCTACAGATACACACATGTTAGTATTGCCAGATTTAACTTCTCTGCTCCTTCTTTCCTCTAACCTTGGTGAATCTGTCCTACACTGTACACATTGGCCTTTCTTTCCTCCAAGTTTATGAATAAAAACACTTGGCTGTGGTGATGGTGCGGAAAGTGGCAGAAAACGAGAATAATTGGCCCTCGAGACCAGGGCTTGGGATATTAGGCTACATCAAGGCGCAATAGCCGAAATCTCGAGAAGTTAGGGGTTCCACTGCACTCAGGTCAGGAGCTAGGATTCTGTCCTTGCCCCTGCAGGAGAGACACTAACCCCCTTTCTGGGTGAGAGAGGCCACAGACTTGATTAGTGAATTAGTGGCCAATGAAGGGCCCCGACTTGCCAGTGGGTACAAGCATTTCCCTCCCGACATGTGAAACAAGGGAGGAATTCCAACTGGGGAACCAGGGCATCCTGCCTGTTGTTGTGGGGTTGAGGTGCCTCCATTTGCTACATTTGAAGGGGAAGGGGTGGAAATGACCATGACCTTGCCTGTGATACTCTGACCTCTCTCTGTCCATAACCTCCATTCCGCAAGACCAGAAAGTAGAAGATTTATCTCCGTGCATTAAAGCCTTGGCCTCTAGCAGAAACCATTAGGACCTAGAGGCTGCCAGCCTCTGGGGCTGGACTGGACCTGAAACTGCTCAGGTAGGTGCCTGATCACTTTGGAGCATCAGTCCTCCCAGAGCAAAGCAACTCACATCAGCTTCCCACACCAGTGCCAATATTACATTTCACCCATTTGGTCTGTGACCTTACATTCCCCCAGATCAGGATGTCTGGTACAATCTCAGCTATTTGCATAATATCATCCCTTCAAGAGAGGAATGGAGAAAAGTGCAATGAAACAATATTACTGAAGCCATCTGCAATGGGAAGTTATGACCAGATACTGGCAGTTCACTGCGGAATATTTAAGATTGTACTGAATGATGGTTCTGCCGCTTGTCTATGCTGATCAGTTTTAAAGAAAAGCCATTATTATTTTTGCTTTAGTGGACTCCAGTACAGTCGTTGTTGCTCAGCAGACCAGTACCATTTTCCAGTTGGAGCAAGGCAAAAAGACCATTGATGTCTATTGGCTCTTTGATGACAGAGATAACATTCTGAATTGTTCACGAGTAACAGCTAGAAGGAGGAGCTGCAGATTTTCCTTTGTCACCCTTTGTAACTACACTAGTTAAAACGTAATGATATAAATTGTTTATTCCAGTTGGAAAAGTCATAAACTACAGTACATTAACTACAGCCAACTCCTGTTCTCATTGACAGAAGTGAGCGTCCACTCTGGGATTATATTTCTTTTATTCATGAGACATAGGTGTTGCTGGCTTGGCCAGCGTTTATTGCCCATTCCTGATTGCCCTTGAGAATGTATTGGTGAGTGCTGCCTTTATCTGCTGTGGCCCACGGAGACAGGTACACCCACGGTGCTGTTAGGCAGTGAGTTCCAGAATTATTTCCCACCTCGACATTATCCTGAGGAGCTCTTGCAGACAGTGGGCAGCACAGTGGCGCAGTGGTTAGCACTGCTGCCTCAGAGCGCCTGAGACCTGGGTTCAATTCCCGCCTCAGGCGACTGACTATGTGGAGTTTGCACGTTCTCCCTGTGTCTGTGTGGGTTTCCTCCGGGTGCTCCGGTTTCCTCCCACAGTCCAAAGATGTGCAGGTCAGGTGAATTGGCCATGCTAAATTGCCTGTAGTGTTAGGTAAGGGGTAAATGTAGGGGTATGGGTGGGTTGCGCTTCGGCGGGTCGGTGTGGACTTGTTGGGCCGAAGGGCCTGTTTCCACATTGTAATCTAATCTAATTCCTGGAGTTGAGATGACTGGCCTCCAACAACTGCAACCATCTTCCCATGTGCCAGGTATAACTCCAGTCAGTGGAGAGATTTCCCTGATTCCCAATGGCTCCCATTGATGCCCTGGATTGCGACACTCAGTCAATGCAGCCCTGCTATCAAGAGCTGTCACTGTCACCTCCCCTCTGGAATTCAGCTCTTTCATCCATGTTTGAACCAAGGCTGTAATGAGGTCAGGAGCTGAGTGGCCCTGGTAGAACCCAGACTGGACATCATTGAGCAGGTTACTGTTCAGCAAGTGCTGCTTGATAGCACTGTTGATGTCACCTTCCAATACTTCATTGATCAAGAGTTGACTAAAGGCAGAAGTTTCTCCTGCATTTTGTGTACAATGTTCCATATTGTTGAGTAGCTGCTAGTGTTGTAACTGTACTGAAACAGCTTGGCTAGGGGAGCAGCAAGTTCTGGAGCACAAGTCTTCAGTGCAATAGCAGGAATGTTGTCAGGGCCTGTAACCTTTGCAGTATCCAGTGCCTCCAACTGTTTCTTGATATCACATGGAGTGAATTGAATTAGCTGAAGACTGAGGTGGATCATCCTCTAAGCACTTCTGGCTGAGGATTGCTGCGAACGCTTCAGCCTGGTCTTTTGTCTGATGTTTGCCAGGTTTCATTTCCTTTAGCAAATGATACAGCTGAATGGTTGGTTAAGCCATTTCAGAGGGGAATTAAGAGAAAACCCCATTGCTGTGTGCCTGGGGTCAGGTCAGCTGAGGATGATATTTCCTTCTCTGAAGAACATTAGTGATTCAGGTATTTACAGCTTTTGGCAATGGTTTTATGATTAGTATTAGACCTGTTTTAATTCCAGATTTATTGATTGTATTCCGGTTACAAATTATCTGTGGTGGGGTTTAAGCCTGTGCCCCAACAGCATTAGCCCTGGGCCCTAAATTTCTATTCCAATGATTTTATAAAGGTAAGGTGTCACTTGGTCTTACATATCTTCCTTCAGAAAAATATCCCATCTTCTTAGCTGTCGTGGTTTTTGTTCGGCAGCAGATCTTGCTGCAAGGAGTAAAATTTGAGGTCATGCTGTTTCTCTTGTGTCCAGGCCCCTTATTCTCTGCTCCTTCTCTTCCATGTCCCCCTTTCAAGATTCGTCAAGCAGTTCCCAAAACAATTGCAGAAAGGTCCTGGTAAATGAAATGCCCATTATTGTCATCTGGTTTACATACATACGTGTGTAATAACATCTCTGAACAAGTTGATTAGAAAATACCTACAGCATAAGTGGCTAATATCAGCAGCTGTACTGATAGAATGCAGTATTGATTTGTGTGTACTGTGATGATGCTGCTCCTTTAACAAAGTTATGTTGTCCTTGGGGTTTTTTTTTCAAGACGGGTTGTAAAAGGCAGAGGTTCCGATTTGTCTGGGAGATGGAACTTGCTAATGGCTAACAGGTTTTTTTTAAAACAGTTGTACAATGAAAGGGGAGTGGCTTATTCTACCAGTTCAGAGATGTTTCTAGTTTAGTTTGGTTTGGTTTTAGCAAGCAATCTGTTCGAAGCTGCTGGGGTAGAAAGGTTCCCTGATTCAACTGATGTGTCTCTCTCTCACATATACATACTCTCACTCTCATACTCTCACTCTCATACTCTCACTCTCATACTCTCACTCTCATACTCTCACTCTCATACTCTCACTCTCATACTCTCACTCTCATACTCTCACTCTCATACTCTCACTCTCATACTCTCACTCTCATACTCTCACTCTCATACTCTCTCACTCTCATACTCTCTCACTCTCATACTCTCTCACTCTCATACTCTCTCACTCTCATACTCTCTCACTCTCATACTCTCTCACTCTCATACTCTCTCACTCTCATACTCTCTCACTCTCTCACTCTCATACTCTCATTTGTGTTTAATTTGGTGGTGTGTAAATAAATTCTGTTTTATATGAAACCCAAGTGATTTGACCAGCTGCATCACTCCTGGGATATCCACCCTACATCTGCCTAAAACAACTAGAAAAGTTAGGGTCTGGGCAATCATCTTAATACGTTTTGAGGGGGTCTGGCCTGGTCTATAACAGCACACTATAGCTGATCTCACTTTGACTATTAAACAAGGCAGAAGGTACAAATTTTATTTTAATTTCCTCGTGCGATATTGTTAATTTGATAGGAAAATATTCCATTAATTATTTCTAGCACTCTGTAAACAGTAACATTGATTTTGGTCACTTGTTCATTAATATGTTCTGCACATTCCACCATGTGTGCACGGTTATAGTAAATTCATATTTGGGGCAAAAGTTTGTTATTTGCAATCTAGAAAAACAGCAGAGTCTAGAAGACTTTCTCCTGCCTGGTATGTGCATGTTATTCAATATCACTATTTTGTAGATGGGTGCAACTGAATTCCATTTTATCAGTAACCTTGCAGAGTAGAAAGATCAACTGATTTCAAGCAATTAAGTGAAACTCAAAAAAAACCCAGCGGTTTTCACACTCAGTTGGAGCCTTCGGGTGTCTCTTTGCAATGGCTAGAGGACAAAGATTGAGTGTCCCACTTGTATCTGCTTTCTTGATCAGTATCTCGTACACAACAAATTTTACCATGAGACTTCAAAAAACCCTTGAAATTGTAAATAAGTCGACAAAATTAAACTCCGTAGAAAAGACTCTTGACAATTATATGTAGTGTAAAACAGGTCACTGATTCACTCTGAGGCCACTATGAGTCCTCCTGTCTTGGCAATTCTGCAAAGTCTGATCACAGTGTATTCCAGACCCTGTTAACTCACTGCGTGAAAATGTTTTCCTCCCATCACCTTACTGTTTCTTTCAGTGATTATTTGTTCTCAATCCTTTCACAAGGTGGCAGTGGGGTTTGCCTCTTCAGCCAGAGCGTGTCTGCAATGTTTTGAAAGAATTTATTTTTTCCCTTTTCATGTTTTTTTTCTCCTCCTTTATTCTTGCCTCCTGCTCTTGGGCGACATTGGTGATATCCTGACCTCAGCGTGGACTCTGACTCCAGCTTCAATGCCTCTGCCTGGTATGGAATGGGTTGGAAGGACTGTTATTCTGAACTACTTATTGCTTTATTTTTCAAATTTCTATCTATGATCTGTCATGCTGGAGCTTTGATTTTCTTTATTTTTCTAATTTTTTTTGAAAAATTTGCACTTAAGAATCTGTATCTGGGTAGCTTTGTATCTAAGGTGACTTGTAAACATTTCACTGTACTCATGAGCTAATTCTAAATTCTCTCTATCTACTCTATGCAGATCCCTCATGATTTTGAATATCTCTAGCAAAACTCCTCTCCTTCCTTTCTTATAAGGAAAACAGTTATAATTTCTCCATCCTAACTCATAACTGAAATTCCTACTTTTTGGAGCTAATTTTGTGCATGTTTTCCACACATCCTGTTAATGCTTTCATGTCCTTGCTAAAGTGCCTCACCCAATAAAATGGACGATAGTGAGTCAGCGTTCTGCTTTGCACCACTATCGGTTTTTACTTTGTCACATGTATTTTGATGAGGGCTAAGAATATCAAGCATCAGATCCGTCAATGGCAGCATGTCAGCAGAATTGTCCTTGCTTCAGGGCCTGATGAAAATGTTGGCTGCTATTTAGGTGCTGCTTTAAACTCGAGAATTTTGAGAAAGGTATTAACATTTGTAGGCCTAAACCTCCAAAGTGGCCCTGCCCTTCCCTCCCCAATGCAGAGATAACTTGCAATTGGCTCCAACATGGTTCCAGCATCTCACTTTACCATTTTTCAACCCAAAGTATTCTGATAGTTACTGCCAGAAGGAACTGTTGTAACTGACCTTTGGGTGACTATCTGGATTTCTGGGGTGGGGCTGGGCAAACCATTTTTTTAAAAATTGGGTCCATGAATGTCTGAAGTTTGGAAGATGCAACAACAGTCACTGAAACTGACCTGAAGGACTGACTTTTAAAAAGCCTCTGGAGCTGTCAAGCGGACACATTAGATCTGTATAAAAGCTGGCCTTTCAGCTCTCAATTTCCGGCTACTCGATGATGAGAAGTCGCCCTCCCCCCGACCTCCTCCATTCTCAGGCCATGCTTTTTGGCACAGTACACCATCTGCTTGCTAGGGCTTACCAAATACTACTGCTGAGCGCAGTTTCAGGGTGCAGCCAGCATTATCTCCTGGACACAAGTGGGTTAAAAGTGAGAGATAGCGATACATCAGCTGACGGGACACACAGATACATCAAAAGGCATAGAATGATAGGCAAGAACAACAGAGGAGAGGACAGACAGTGAGTTGTGTTTTAATAAATGTAATTGTTTTTGAGTAAGTTTCCCTCTTATCATAAATATTCCATCAGTTTTAGTGAGAAACAACATTACAACAAATTTCCTCCCACGACATGGCTCGTTTACTCCAAATTAGATAGCTGCACATTTTAATCTGCCATTAACTGTTCTTAATTGGAAATTGTACCTAGAACTTGAAGAGGAGTAGGTGAAAGGTCAGCATTATGACAGACATTCTCCTGATTGTGTTCCTTGCTGTTTGCTGCTACTGGTGATCAGAAGGCAGCCATGACTCAGTGGTTGCATTGTCATAGGTTCACTGGTTCAAGTACCACTCTAGACACTGTTACACAGTACTGCAGGATGACTGTGACTGCAAAGCTTTCAGCTGAAATGGTAAATCATTGCTTTCTAAGGTGACCGTAAAAAAAATGCTGCGAAACTCTTTCAGATAAGAACAGGAGACTTATTCCTAGTATTCTGGCTAATATTTAATCCTCAAACCTGTCACCAAGTCATTGCTATACGTGGGAGCTCACTGTCACAATTTGACTGCAATTATTCCAACATTACAATAATGATAACAATTCGTACAATAATTCATTGACCCTGTACAGTGCTGTGGGATATTCTAAGAATCACCGACTTGTACAATACAGAAGACTCCCTTTGGGAGCCTGCACCAAATAAAACTTCTCCAAATCTACATTAGTCCCACTGACCAGCATTTGGCCCATATCCTCGAATGTTATGACATTTCTAGTTGATCTGCATACTGGTAGCCCCCAGGTTGAAACAAATTTCTTTCCCAAGTTGATTCCTATGCAAGTCGGAACACAGTGCAAGATAAAATAAAGCAACTATTTGTAAATACAGGAAATGTTTTCATGTGGAATATTAAAATTTATACCCCTGTTTAAGCGCGCTTGTAAGTTGGACATTTGTAAATCCCAAATCTTGAAGATTGTGAGGTTTCCTGCCTCAACTACTCTCCAGGTTTCTCACAACCCTCTGGGTGAAAACATTTTTCCTCAAACCCCCTCTCAACCTTCTGACTTTCACCTGATAATTTCCCCCTTTTGTTAATGATCCTTGAATGAAGGGGAACAGCTGCTTTTTCACCTTGTCCATGCCCCACATAATGTTATGCCCCCAAAACATTCCCCCTCAGCCTTCTCTGGGCTAAAGAACACAACCCGAGTTTATCCAGCCTCTCTTCATATCTAAGCTGATCCAGCCCAGGCAACATCCTGGTGAATGTTCTCTGCACCCTCTCCAGTGCAACTGCATCCTTCTGAGAGTGTGGTGACCAGAACTGCACACAGTACTCCAGCTGTGGCCTAGGCAAACGTCTGTACTGCTGCTCAAACATTTCTGAGTGGGTTGTGTTTGATCTCTCCAGTCTTCTCTTTTCTTGTATAAATCTACTCTATTTAATTAATTACATCTTCCTTCTGTCTGCCTGCCTCCAGTTCTATGTCATTTGCTGACTATGGGCAGGAGGTAGGTGAAAATGTGTTGCTGGAAAAGCGCAGCAGGTCAGGCAGCATCCGAGGAACAGGAGAATCGACATTTCGGGCATAAGCCTTTCTTCAGGAATGAGGAAAGTGTGTCCAGCAGGCTAAGATAAAAGGTAGGGAGGAGGGACTTGGGGGAGGGGCATTGGGAATGCGCTAGGTGGAGGGAGGTCAAGGTGAGGGTGATAGGCCAGAGTGGGGTGGGGGTGGAGAGGTCAGGAAGAGATTGCAAGTTAGGAAGGCGGTGCTGAGTTCGAGGGATTTGACTGAGACAAGGTGGGGGGAGGGGAAATGAGGAAACTGGAGAAATCTGAGTTCATCCCTTGTGGTTGGAGGGTTCCCAGGCAGAAGATGAGGCTCTCTTCCTCCAACCGTCGTGTTGCTATGGTCTGGTGATGGAGGAGTCCAAGGACCTGCATGTCCTTGGTGGAGTGGGAGGTGGAGTTGAAGTGTTGGGCTACGGGGTGGTTGGGTTGGTTGGTCCGGGTGTCCCAGAAGTGTTCTCTGAAACGTTCCGCAAGTAGGCGGCCTGTCTCCCCAATATAGAGGAGGCCACATCAGGTACAGCGGATGCAATAGATGATGTGTGTGGAGGTGCAGGTGGAAGTGGAAGAGATGCGGTGGAGGACATCGTAATTCCTTCGTCTCCGCCGCATCTGGTCCCAGGAGGACCAGTTCCAAAACCGTACCACCCAGAAACATAGTCGACGATGCCCTCCACCACATCTCTTCATCTTCCCGCTCCTCTGCCCATGAGCCCCGCCCCTCCAACCGCCACCAGGACAGAACCCCACTGGTCCTCACCTACCACCCCACCAACCTCCATGTCCAGCGTATCATCTGCCGTCATTTCCGCCACCTCCAAACGGACCCCACCACCAGGGACATATTTCCCTCCCCTCCCCTGTCAGCGTTCCGAAAAGACCACTCCCTCCATGACTCCCTCGTCAGGTCCACACCCCCCACCAACCCAACCTCCACTCCCGGCACCTTCCCCTGCAACCGCAAGAAATGCAAAAAGTGCGCCCACACCTCTCCCCCTTACATCCCCCCAAGGGACACTTCCATATCCGTCACAAATTCACCTGCACCTCCACACACATCATCTATTGCATCCGCTGCACCCGATGTGGCCTCCTCTGTATTGGGGAGACAGGCCACCTACTTGCGGGACATTTCAGAGAACACCTCTGGGACACCTGGACCAACCAACCCAACCACCCCGTAGCTCAACACTTCAACTCCTCGTCCCACTCCACCAAGGACATGCAGGTCCTTGGACTCCTCCATCGCCAGACCATAGCAACACGAAGGTTGGAGGAAGAGCGCCTCATCTTCCGCCTGGGAACCCTCAAACCACAAGGGATGAACTCAGATTTCTCCAGTTTCCTCATTTCCCCTCCCCCCAATTTGTCTCCGTCAAATCCCTCAAACTCAGCACCGCCTTCCTAACCTGCAATCTTCTTCCTGACCTCTCTGCCCCCACCCCACTCCGGCCTATCACCCTCACCTTGACCTCCCTCCACCTATCGCATTCCCAACGCCCCTCCTCCCTACCTTTTATCTTAGCCTGCTGGACACACTTTCCTCATTCCTGAAGAAGGGCTGATGCCCAAAACGTCGATTCTCCTGTTCCTTGGATGCTGCCTGACCTGCTGTGCTTTTTCAGCAACACATTTTCAGCTCTGATCTCCAGCATCTGCAGTTCTCACTTTCTTCCAGGAGGTAGGTGAATACCTGTTCCTCACTTAGACACTTCAGAGTCACTTTCAATAGTACTTTGAACTGGCCCCCTCAGAAGTGTGAGAGAAATCTGATCTTCCTTCCTGTTGTTTATAGGTACAGCACAATGAATATTGTCATTGAAACAGCGTGGGTGCAGTGAGAAGCAGATAGGAAAGAAAGGGAGAGAGACTGATGCAGCTGCAACAATATTCCAGGACTGATCAGAATTGGAATCCAACATGCCAACTGCTATTGCACTAATCTGTTTTTGTTTTCAACACTGTAGGCCTCACTCTCTTAATCCCATATTTGCTCACTCGCAAGAAGAGGTGGCGCAGTTGCAAGGTTCGTGTATTTGTGGGAGGTCAGATTAATCGTATGGATAAGGAGAGGAAGGCGTAAGTACACCTGAATCAGGCGGGGACTTTCATGTATCAAGCATCCCATTATGATGGTTCTGAGTTGTATGATTATTGTGCAGTCTCTTTTTCACAAGGTTAATGGCTCAATTTTATGGTGATCAATGATTGAATCATGGATATGGGTGTCATTGACAAGATCAGCATTTGTTATCCATGCCTAATTAACCCTGGGGATGCACTTGTAACAGTGGAGTGGCTTGCTAGTCAATCTCAGATGGCAGTTAAGAGTTAGTCACATTGCTGTTGATTTAGGCACACAAATAGATGACATTGACATGGCACGCTAGCTCAGTGGTTAGCACTGCTGCCTCACAGCGCAAAGGATCTGGGTTCAACTCCAGCCTCAGCGACTGTCTGTCTGTGTGCAGCTTGCACATTCCCCCTGTGTCTGTGTGGGTTTCCTTCAAGTGCTCCACTTTCTTCTGTCAGTCCAAAGATGTGCAGGTTGGGGGAATGACCATGCTAAATTGCCACAGTGTCCAGGGATGTGCAGGCTTGGAGGATTAGCCATGGGAAATGCAGGATTATAGGGATAGAGTAAGAAGGTGGATCTGGGTGGGATGGTCTTTGGAGGGGCAAAGGGCTGAATGGCCTTCCACACTGTAGGGATTCTATGAATTGCAAATTGAAATGTTGGGCCACGGGACGGTGTGGTTGATTGGTGCAGTTTCAACTCCCCCTCCCACTCTGCCGAGGACATGGAGGTCCTGGGCCTCCTTCACCGCCGCTCCTTCACCACCAGACGCCTGGAGGAAGAATGCCTCATCTTCCGCCTCGGAACACTTCTACCCCAGGGCATCAATGTGGACTTCAACAGTTTCCTCATTTCCCCTTCCCCCACCTCACCCTCGTTCTAAACTTCCAGCTCAGCACTGTTCCCATGACTTGTCCGGACTTGTCCTACCTGCCTATCTTCTTTTCCACCTATCCACTCCACCCTCTCCTCCCTGACCTATCACCTTCATCTCCTCCCCCACTCACCCATTGTACTCTATGCTACTTTCTCCCCACCCCCACCCTCCTCTAGCTTATCTCTCCACGCTTCAGGCTCACTGCCTTTATTCCTGATGAAGGGCTTTTGCCCGAAACGTCGATTTCGAAGCTACTTGGATGCTGCCTGAACTGCTGTGCTCTTCCAGCACCACTAATCCAGAATCTGGTTTCCAGCATCTGCAGTCATTGTTTTTACCTCCTATATCTATCCATCTGTCCCAGTTTGCATGGACGGTCTCCTTACTGCGAAGATGAGAACTTCTAAATCTCTAGTGAGCCCAAATAATGTGAATTACGCTCCTTAGTGATGATGCATGTGCAAAATATATCCTTTTAGCTTTCCAAGCCTCAAAGCCTAGTTGATAATGTTGGTGCCTTTACCCCCATGTAAATGAAACAGTCATCTAATGGCATTCACCCAATTGTATTACAAAAAAAATTAAATTAAACCCAAAACAATTATACGAGCAGGTATCTGAAAGAATACATTCTGAATAAAATTGTTATCTTAGTGTCCTCATGACTTTATTTTTGCACACATCATAATGCAGGTGTGTTTATGCTTTAGGTATACAAGATGCAATAAGAGATTGACAGAGTTGACATAGAAAGGATGTTTCCTCATGTTAGGCAATCTAGAACAAGAGGTTGTAGTTTTGGGAAAAGGGGTTAACAGACCTAAAATACAGATGATAAAAAAATTACTTCTCTCAAAGGATTGTGAATATGTGGAATTCCCTACTCCAGAGTTAGGTGCTGGGACATTGAGGGAATTTAAGCATAGGCATTTTAATTAGTAATAGGTTGAAGGGTTGTGGAGAACAACAGGAACGTGGAGTTGAGTTTGAGATGAGATCAGCTAGATTGTATTAAATGGCAGAGCAAGCTCAAGGAGCTGACTTGCCTGATTCTAGTTCTATATTCTTATGTTCTAGCTATATTGAGATAACTGCTTATAATTGACCACTGGAGACTTAGTACAAGTTTACTATTGTTTTATTTGAGCAATGCATCACTCCAGTTAAACTACAATAAGACTCTAAAGAATACTGAAAAATTGAGTACTTTTATACCTAATGCATCTCATTATCCAAATTCTAATCTTGCTTTTTACAAATATAAGAAACAGATGTCCATTCTGAGTCACAGGTTAAATTTCAACAACACCGTCTTCACCTACTCGGGGAATAAGAAATTTTATGTTGTTATTATCCCCATTCCCTATCTGTGTCTGCCTTACCCTGTCTCTAAATCTCTACTGACTCCAGGGCCTGTCCTCAATTGTGGTCGTGAGCAGTAACTTCCATTTGTCCTGCAGATTCCAGCTAACACTAATCTCTAGGATACGTAAGGTTCATTCTGTACAAGTCCATTAATTGAAGGCTGTTCTTCAATCTATAAGTCTAAAGATTTATGTAAATTTGTGCACTTCAAATCATACATTTGCTGTAATTGTATTGAGGGGTTTCCTACCAGTAATAATCTTAGCCTCTACTACCTTGCAGTAATTTTCAGAAAGAAAGTTCTTGCTATTTCTCACAAATACCTAGCTAGCAACAAAAAACAGTAATCAGAAATTAGAAGGAACCAATCAGTACAAATTAATTTTTCACAATAAATAGCATGAATGTTTAGTTTTATACTCCACCTGTGAGGAAGACAGACTAGTGCTGGCAAGTAAACTGACTCAACTTTTGGTTCCCTGATGTCACACCCAACTCAGGTCTCATTGTCAATATTAAAGAGAAAACTTGACGAATTTAACTTCAGCAGATGAAGATACTGGATTAATAATTGCCTATGTGTTTTAGGATGATTACTTTCTTAAACAAATTCCGCCTTGGTTTCCATGAGGTACATATCCTGCCAGATATCAACACGAGCCCACGTCCTGAACAGTAAGGAACACTGCAGCACAAACGCGATAGCTTTATAAGACTCTGCAACATAGAATGCTAGTGATTCTAGTTTTATGTCTTTTATTTCATAAGCCATTCTTTCAACCCCCTTCCTTTGTTGCAGCTTAAAGAGGTTTGAAGATCTGATTGCTCCCTACAGACTGAATGATGGCTTCAAGGATGAAGCTATTGTTAAGGAGCTCAGGAAAGATTGTTCTTGGAAGATCTCCGATGAAGAGATTAAGAAGAACAAGACAAAAGTGTGTAAATATCTGGTTGGAGATTTCATTGTCAGCTAGAATGGCTTGAGGGCCAGTTCGATAGTAACTAGACTGGTAATAGCGCATAAACCTAAATTAGCCTCCTTTCAGGACTTATTGTACTATTGTGTATGACCCATGTTTTTCTATTTTGCTTTATCTATGCATCCTGTATGTTCATGGTTAAAAATCGCACAACACCAGGTGATAGTCCAACAGGTTTATTTGGAAGCACTAGCTTTCAGAGCGCTGCTCCTTCATCAGGTGGTTGTGGGGTATTAGATCGTAAGACACAGAATTTATAGCAAAAGTTTACAGTGTGATGCATCTGAAATGATATATTGAAAGTTTCTCATCTTTTAGGGAAGGACTGAAACCAACATGGTCATTCTATGTAAATCGCAGAACTTTTTTAAAGTTACATTCTCAAGTGAACTTTAACAATAGATGCCATGTTGATCCAGACATGAAAATTTAGATTAGGTTAGATTCTCCCCAGTGTGGAAACAGGCCCTTCGGCCCAACCAGTCCACACTGACCCTCCGAAGAGTAACCCACCCAGACTTGGTTCCCTCTGACTAATGCACCTAACACTAAGGGCATTTTAGCATGGCCAATTCACCAGACCTGCACATCTTTGGATGTTGTTAAATTGTTGAGTGAGAATTTGATAATGTTAATGTGTTGCCTGCAGTCATTCCGACAAGTGCAACTGAACGAGATCTTGTTGGATTACTCCCATGATGCTGCGCTTGTAGTTGAGTAAGTATAAATTGTGTGTAATCTCCAACTCAGATCATTGTTATCCTTGCCCCTGGATGTTGCAATGCTCCAGTCATCAGATTTGTGAACCAAACACTTACATTTACAAAAATTGTAGAAACGAGCTAGGTATTTAGTGAAATGAATGAATTTTATTTCAAAATGCATGCCTGATTTATTTTCATAATGTATAGCTACAAGATAGATGCCAGTCATTTAAAAGTATTTGATTACCTATCTGAAAATTTTAATTGATGTTGTAACTCTCATTCTCAAATAATAATGAACATTATAGATTCATAGTTATATATCTTAAAATCTCAAGAAAGTACATTAACATTTTATGAAGCTATGGTACCCAAAAATAGAAATTCAATAATTCAAGTTACGACAGCATATTTGTAAATGTCTCTTTTGATATTACATTTAAAAGGTTATTGAAAAGTTGACTTTAACTAGATTTAATTTTCAGTTGGTCAATAAAACAAACAGTGACAAAGTGGCACTGTCTGTTCCTATTTTATACTTGTCTTGGTATTTCCCAAGTTGTGATTATAATTGTTTAAATTTTTATTTCAATTGTCTGCATTATGTGCATCAGGATATCTTACCCAAAGAGGCTTAACAAAGGCTTGTTTAAGAGATATCTACCACTCTCTCTCAATAGCCCATGGGAATCTTTCTTATCACAGAAGATTGCTTCCCTTTCTTATCGCAAATTTAAGTACGTTAAATTTAAAACAATGCTTCAAAATGTTTTTTAAAATGAAGGAATTAATGACAATAGTGAGATTGTGTATTTAAGGTACATCGAGGATATTAGTGTTGTCTTGAGGCCCTGGAATGCTCAAAAGGAACATATTTATTATTTGACATTGGTGGGTTTCTGTTGAGTGAACTGTGATAGTGGTTCTATCTTTTCAGTACAATGCCTGCCGCAAGAAAGGATACATGCCCGAGCACACTGTACCTGGCATGGTTGGAGACCCTTTCTCAGGATCTGCATCCCGCTGTCCTCCTAATCCGAGGAAACCAGGAAAACGTCCTGACGTTCTACTGTCAGTAACACTAGCTCAAGGACTGATCATGCGTTCACATTAACACGTTTGGACTAAGTATTTGCACCAACAATTAACAGAGCAAAATCGTGAGCATTTAGGAAATTTATCTGTAAAGCTGTATCAAGTCTTGTACGTCTGTAAGTTTTTAGGACTTGAAAGCACAAAATGGGTGACTTGGAATTAAAAGAGCAGCGTGAAAAATTATTGTGAAAGAAGAACATGGTTTCATAAATTGGAGAGTTTCCTCAAGTGTAAAACCTTACCTGATGTGACTAGTGACCAAGGACATAACTCCATGTCCTTTTCATGCTGGTTGACCACATCTTCCTCCTGAACAACTCTCCATTGTCATCGAGCTGGGTAGGTCTCCTTTGATCTTATTCTATCCTTACCTATCTGTCAATGTCTTTTCATCCCCAGTCATTCCTTCTCATTCTCCCCAAAGATCTATTCTTGGCTCCCACCTATTTCCCATTCATGTGCAATCTCTCTGTGACATTGTCCAAGAGTATAGTGTTAACTTCCACATACGTCGGCACCCAGCTCCACCACCACTCCCCCTACCACCTCTGTTGATTCTACTTCTGTTGCTAAATTATCAAACTGCTAATCTGACATCCAGTATTGGCTAAGCAGAAATTTTCTTCAATGAAATATTGGCAAGTACGAAGCTGCTGTTTTCGATTCCCACTCCGTACTCCGTTTCCTAGCTACCAATTCCAAACCTATCTCTAGAAATGTCTGAGATGAGCTCTGTCTGCTCATGCCCTTTGCATCACATTTGAGTTAACGTTGAATTTTATGACCTCATATTCATGCCATTATGAAGACTGCTTATTGACATCTATGTGATATCATTAGACTTTGCCCCTGTTTCGCCTACTTGCTGCTGAGCCCCTGACCTTTGCCTTTGTTACCTCAAGACTTGCCTATTCCAATACACTCCTGGATGATGTCCCATATTCTACACCTCATAAGCTCAAGGTCATCCATAAATTCTGACGTTAGTGTCTTAACTTGCAGCAAGTACCTTTCACTATCACTCCTGTGGTCTCCGACATACCTAATTTTCAATTTTGTTTCCAAATTCCTCTATGACTTTGTTAGTCCCCATCTCCTCCTGCTGTGCAACACTAATGTCTGTACTAATTTAATTCTGATTTCCTGAGAATCTCCATCAATGTCGTGCCCTAGCTTGCTTAAATTCTGAGCTGTGGCGTTCTGTTCTTACACTTCATCTCTATCTTACTTCCTAGCTATAAAACCAAGCCCAACCTTTTGTTCCCCTGACTTAATATAACCTTATATTGCTTGGTTTCATTCTTGTTTGATAATGCTCCTGTGAAGTGCCTTGGGATGTTTTAATATGTTAAAGATGCTACATAAATCTAAGTTGTTGTAATACATATCTTCTCACTGAAGAAATAATTTTAATGCAGAAAGGAAAGGCCAACCTATCAATATTCATCCTCTATATTATGTAATGCACCATGCAACTAAAACAGTCACATTGTTCACTTCAAAGCCCATTGTAAAGCATTGGATATTTTGAATATATTATGCTGTCAAGAATGTTTATCATCAGTCACAGTCAAAGAAACAAGAAAAAGCAGTTGCCAGAGGATAAGTGTACAAAGGTTGACGATATTGCCTATTAATAATCTATCCATCTAACAAGTGCTAATACTGTCCTGTGGAACTCTGCCTTCTCCAAATCTCTTGGGCTCCAATTGTTTAAACAATTTCTATGATAACAGCAGTCCTCAGTGGCGTGTCATGTTGTCAAGTGTGGTGCAGCAGGAGCGATTGGGTTCAGTTACGTGCTGTGATTTCCTATACTCTCAGTTCCTAAGCTTGTCAAAAGGCACAATTTGTAATAGGAAGACAGAATTAAAGCTGATAGTTCTTGAAAGAGGATTCCTAGAACTGAGATTTGTCAGCAGTTCACTGGTTTTGTGATCTACATAAATATTTTGGAGGAAAACATAGCTGGTCTAATTAGTAAGTTTGTGGACAGTACAAAGATTGGAGTTGTGGATAGTGAGGAGGATTGTCAGAAGATACAACAGGATATAGATCAGTTGGAGGTATGGGCAGAAAAGTGGCAGGTGGGACTTAATCTGGACAAATGCTAGATGATGCATTTTCGAAGGTCAAGTCCGGGTGGAATTTATATTGTGAATGGCAGAACCCTTAGGAGTATTAATAGGCAGAGGGTTCTGAGTGTTCAGGTCCACACATCAGAAGGAGGCAGCACAGGTAGATAAGGTAGTAAATTAGGCCAAGGGCATGCTCACCTTCATTGGAAGAGGCATTCAGTAAAAGGTTGGGCAACTTATGCTGCTGTATTATAAACCTTTAGTTAGGCCACACATGGAAATTTGTGTCCAGTTCTGGTCACCACACTATCAGTAGAATGTGAATACTTTAGAGAGAGGAGAGAAAAGGTTTACCAGAATGTTGCCTGGTATGGGGGAGTTTAGTTATAGAGTCATACAGATGTACAGCATGGAAACAGACTTTTTGGTCCAACTCATCCACGCAGACCTGATATCCTAAATTAATCTATTCCCATTTGCCAGCATTTGGCCCATATCCCTCTAAACCCTTTCTATTCATACACCCATCCAGATGTCTTTTAAATGCTGTAATTGTACCAGCTTTCACCACTTCCTCTGTCAGCTTCTTATGCACCACCCTTTGCGTTGCTTGATAGGTCCCTTTTATATTTTTCCCCTCTCACCCTAAACCTATGCCCCCTCGTTCTGAATTCCCCCACCCCAGGGAAGAGACTTTGTCTATTTATCCTACCCATGTTCCTCATGATTTTATAAACCTTGATAAGGTCACCCTTCAGCCTCCGACGCTCCAGGAAAACAGCTCCAGCCTATTAAGCCTCTCCCTGTAGCTCAAATCCTCCAACCCTGGCAACATGTAAAGCTTTTCTGAACCCTTTCAAGTTTCACTACATCATTCCCATAGGAAGGAGACCAGAATTGCATGCAATATTCCAAGTGTGGCCTAACCAATGTCCTGTACAGCCGCAACATGACCTCCCAACTCAATAGTCTGACCAATAAAGGAAAGCATACCAAATACCTTGTTCACTATCCTATTTACCTGCAACTCTACTTTCAAGAGGCTATGAACCTGCACTCCAAGGTCTTTTTTCAGACATACTCCATTAAGTGTATAAGTCCTGCTAAGATTTGCTTTCCCAAAATGCAGCACCTCACATTTATCTAAATTAAACTCCATCTGCCACTCCTCAGTCCATTGATCCATCTGATCAAGAAAGGTAACTTTGTTTGCTGTCCACTACACCTCCAACTTTAGTGTCATCTACAAACTTACTAATTATACCTCCTAGATTCATGTCCAAATCACTTATATATGATGAAAGGTAGAGGGCCCAGCACCGATCCTTGTGGCACTCCACTGGTCACATGCCTTCAGTCTGAAAAACAACCCTCCACTACCACCCTCTCTCTTCTACCTTTTGAGCTAGTTCTGTATCCAAATGGCTCGTTCTCCCTGTATTCCATGAGATCTAACCTTGCTAAAGAGTGTCCCAGGGAAACCTTGTCAAATGCCTTACTGAAGTCCATTTAGATTATATCCACTGCTCTGTCCTCATCAATCCTCTTTGTTTCTTCTTCAAAACCTCAATCAAGTTTATGAGAGATAATTTCCCAAGCACAAAGCCATGCTCACCATGCCTAATCAGTCCTTGCTTTTCCAAGCACGTAAAATCCTGTCCCTTAGTTATGAAGAAAGGTTGAGGGGTGACCTGATAGATGCTTAAAAGATTGTGAATAGCATGGATAGAGTGGCAAGTATGAGGCTTTTTCCTAGGGTGGGGGGTCAATTACTGGGGGGGTGCAGGTTCGGCGGGGGCAGGGGGGGCATGATTAACAGAAATGTGCAAGGCAAGTTTTTCACACACAGATTGGTGAATGCATGGAATGTGTTGCCAGAGGAGGTGCTGGAAGCAGACACAGCAGCAACATTCAAGAAGCTGGACATATACATGAACAGGAAGGGAATAGAGGGATACAAGTTCTGTAAGTGAAGACAGTTTTGGAACATAAGGGCAAAATGTGTCTATGCAGTATTAGAGGGCCGAAGGGCCTGTTCCTGTGCTGTATTGTTCTTTGGTTTAGGAAATGATGCACAATTTGATAGAAATCTACAAGGTGGCTTGTGAATTCCTGAAAAACCATTATATTTTAGGTAGTTTTGATTTTGAAGACCTGGAGTGTAAAAGTAGATAAAATTCAGATGATAATGTTTCTCTTGTGCATGTACCAGAGAATCTTCAACTTTCTGCCTGAGGAGTGGGTTCATGATTGACTCCAGTAAATAAATTGATGGACAAACTTACTTTATAATTTAGTCTTGGAGTTTCTTTGGCGCTTCACCTGCTGTTTACACACAATTCTGATATACACTCAGCAAAGTTTTAACTGTGGAGCCATATAGCCTGAATTCTCAGTCTAAGTCCTTCTCCATGTGGCATCTAAAGAACCCAAGTACTTCAGTTGTAGGTTTCCTGGTCATGAACTGAAGGGTATTTCTGGATTAACTTGCAGTTTTATCATCAACTATTAAAACGGTTGGAGCTCCACTAATGGTTGCTATTCAGACTGACAAGTTGAAATAATTCCAGAGAGGCCAGTGTCCTGTACCCTTTACTTACACATAGAGAGTGCTTGACACGGATTAGATTGACAATAGCTATTTTGTCACTTCTCTGAAAGCAATGGCTTGGCTATGCAACCATTTCCATGGCTGACCCTTTTTTAAAGAGTTAACACAAAAGTGCCAGGATGGAGGCCGGGTTATGAATGAACTTTCCGTAATAATACACCCAGGGAAAGACCCTAAGCTCGCTTTATCTTCCAGCAAGTGTATCTCTGTCTTGTTGAATCTGTAGCCCAAGTAGCTCCCTTGGGGTGCCTGGAACACACATTTTTCCTTTCCAAGGTGTATGCCCACCTGGAAGAAACATCTAAGGGCTATGTGCAAATCCTCTAAGTGCTCTTTATTGATCTTTCCTGTTATTATCACGTCATCTAGATAAATGGTGACCTGGGGTAGACTTTCCAAAATGTTCTGCTGAAAGATTGCTCAGGCTGATGTAACCCTAAATGGCAGTTTTGTACATTGGTACAAATCCTTACGGGTATTAATTGTAGCATACCTCTGGGAATCCTCCTCTAATCGCAATTGCATGCATGCATGACTAATGACCAGCTTTGTGAAAGACAGCCTCTCCCGACACTTTTGCGAATAAATCCTCGATGTGAGGGACTGGGTATTTTGCCAGCTGCAAGAAGTGAAGATTTCTTTGCTTTCCAGGCTCCTGATTTCCAACTCCACTTTTGTCCATAAGGCAAATGGCACTGGGCAGGCCTTGCAGAATTATGGAATTACTTCCTGGTTAATATGCAAGGTGGCCTTGGCCCTTTAATAATCCATAGACCTTCCAGCAAAATGTCTGGGTATTTAATGTGGACTTCACTCAGGCAGCCAACCAAGGGTGAATCTTGCAACCAATTCCATCCCATCATTCTTGTGCCCGAGCCTTTTATTCCAATCAGTGGGAACTGAACCAGCTGCTTCGCAAAGATACCGGACCCTTAACTTGTAATGGTTCCTCCAGTATAGGTTCTCAGTCTCGCCATGGTTGTGCAAACTTAAGGGTTTGAGTCCAGACCGAACTTTATTAAAGACTGGATTTGCGATCACTGAAATGGCTGCGCCAGTATAGAGTTTCATTAGAACCAGGTGACCATTTAACCAGACGTTCATTTTGATTAGTTCTGACTTGGATGTTGCTAAGCAATTTAACTGTTCCAAACTAGATGTAGGTGGGATTTTTCCAGGGGGTTCACCTTCCGAGATACCAACCTTTGAATTCTCTTACTGAATTTAGATCCAGTGAGATTCTTTTGCTGTCTCATGTCCACATACTGGCAACAATTACAGTGGCTTGCTGGCCCAGATCCTGAAGAAAATTTTGTCTGACTAAGGCTTGTGGTTGGGGTTTTGCTGTGGGCTGATCTGGAGTTCCTCTGTTCAGGATATGTCCTGAGTGAGGCTGTGCAATGACCTTCCTCAAGTGGTGTTCCCCAAACTCAGTCAGACTGGCAAGGATATCCACCTCCATCTGAATACCCTGTAGCTCATCTGCTCCACTTGCTGCATTTTCCAATGATAAAGCCAGTTGTTGTGCTTATTTGAAGTCCAGTTGAGCTTCAGCTAGTCAGTGCTTTTGCATGGTTGCATCATTAATTCCATACAAAAAGCCTCTCATTAAGGGTCAAACAAAAGTCACATGCCTTTGCCAGTCGTCATAACTTTTCAACAATCCCAAAACTGATTCCCCGGTTCTCAAATTGCTGAGTAAAACCTGAATTAGAGGAGGCTTGGGGGTGATAATATACCTTACCTAAATCCATGAACGCTTGAAAGGTTTTAGTATCTGGTGCCTCAAGGAAAGTTAGTCCCCTGATAACCTAAAAAGCTGCAGATCCGCAGACAGTCAGGAGAATTACTTGTTGCTTTTCATCTGCCCTCATGCCACTTGCCCAGAAGAAAATAACACATGCTTTCCACATACTGGGCCCAGAATTTGGCAGGATCAAATGAGTCAAGTTTCCCAAATAACAGCATGATGCCAGAAATGTTTACCCCAACTGAAAGATGACTGTTGCAAGCAAGTTTCTTCAGGGGCATGCTTTTCTTTTATCATCACTGAAATTACTCCAGATGCCTACATCCTGTAAACAAGTCACCCTTTATTTACATGTGGTGAGTCCTAGACACTGATCCAGCTCTCGTAAAGCCAGCTCTCAGAGCGAACAGGATGTCTGACACTCCTTATGTGTTCGCGAGGGCTCCTGATTGGACCCAGACTAACAGCCCCAGTCAGGGAACTCATACTCTGACTGACTCCACCTGGCTGATCTCATTACAATCGCTACACAAGTAAAACCAACCAAAATGTCCAGTGACAATGGAAACAGTTTATATTGTTCATTATTGTACATGCCAGGAAACAATGAGACAATTCTTAATCTCAGATGCCTCAATCAGTGTGTTTCCTATTAATCAATCAGTCATAGGCAGTGTTCTCTTTAATCTGCATTAGTATCATCAAATTTCTGCACAAAACAAACACCATTTGACCCTTGTAAGTCACAACAGCACAAAACTGATATTGATTAAGAGATGCAAATAACTTGCATTTTGACATGAGCAAGAGACACACTGAAAATATCAACGCTCTCAAACGATAGAGATTGATAGCCTTCAATGCACCAAGCCTTTATTAGATCCGAAAATGCGGGACACACCTGTTGTTCCTTGTCTGGATCACTAGATTCCTTCTTATAGGTTGCACCCAAATTCACCCCTCTATTATTTTGTGTATTCAAAGTGTGCAATAAATGCAAGGTGGCAATGTAAGAAATGGCTTTTGTTGAAAGCACAATAATGTTACAAGTGATGTGTTTAATAGCTGTCAGAAATTGCTCATACAGGCCCTTCCACAGCATTAGATGCTACATTACTATGGAAAGCCAGTCAGCACATTAAGTACAATTGCATTTCTACAGATATTCCCTTTATCATAAAACAAAATTGAATGCACTATAAATTTGCAATTACAAGTTATTCAATTTACCCAATGTACATAGTCTGAAAGGAAATGATCATTAATGAACAAGACAGTCATTTGTCATCTCTTTAATTTTAGTTTCAGTCTCTGCACATCATTATAGTGCTTAAATTGTGCAAAGCTCCTCGTACATGTGTGCATTATTCTTGGCTGACCTCTGGCATCTATTTATTCCCACAGTGTGTGCTGTTACTGTGCTAACCTTTGTACTACTAGTCATCCATTTACTGAAGCAGGAGTCAGACTTTGCATTTCACGGTTCAATACAAACTCCAGTCTGCTCTTTCCTTTTCCTTACCATGGGAAACCAGCACTCTCATATATGTTATTCCCAGCATTATGTTCTCTGTAATCTCTGGAACATGCCCTGGTTCATTCTTCTACGGATCAAAATTTATAATAATGTTTATTTCCTTTTCATTTTTTAAAGTTGACAATAAAACAAGATATACAGATAAATCTTATATTCCCAAAGTTTACATTACAAGACATCTTTCTTCCAGGAGCCCAACAACTTTTCATTAGAAGCACTCCTTTTGATAAACAGACCAATAGTTAATTTTTTTATATGCCCATCTCACTTTGGATTTTGCTTTTCTCTCCTACATTTGTTTTACTCTTGCTGCAACTATTCTCTGCCTTTTTCTCATTTGTACACAGTATAGAATGTACATGATCTCAGGTTTGATCTCTTCACTCCCCTGTTAAAATAACCTTTCTTATAAGATCTTAGATAAATGGTAGCAGTATGTCTGCTGCATCAACAAATGAGTGTGTTTCAGGGACTGATGTGCTTCCCAGGTCAAAGGGCATCATTTCCCATTCTCTGCCATGAAGAGTTTTATGACACCACCATCACTGGAAAATCCATTGCAAACACTAGCATGAAAAGCCATCACAAAACGTCAATTTTGTGGTTTTTGAGATTGCTCAAAGCTGGGAATTTCAATATATACTTCTCTATCATTAAAGTTGTCAATGTTTTGGTCAACTTCAAAATATCCTCAACCTTTGGCTTTCTTATCACTAGCCTGACTTCTTACATGCAACAAAGCTTGCATCCATTCTTGTCTCTGTGTCTAACCAATGGGATAGTGCAATGAAGTTCCATAGTTGTTCCACTTCATCTTTGGATGCAGCCTCAGCTTTTCAGTGTATGTGACAGTATATACTACAGTGGGGTCATCTGTAGTGTGACATGATCCCCAGTCCCGGTTGAGGCCATCTTCATGGTAGCGAACCTGGCTATCGGTCTCTGCTTGGCCACTCTGCGTTGTTGCCTGTCCTGAAGTCCACTTTGGAGGATGGTCACCCGAAGGTCTGAGGCCAAATGTCCCTAACTGCTGAAGTGTTCCCAAACTGGGAGAGAACATCCCTGTCTAGCGATTGTTGCACGGTGTCCACTCATCCATTGTTGTAACGTCTGCTTAGTCTTGCCAGTGTACCATGCCTCAGGGTATCCTTGCCAGCAGCATACGAGATAGTCAACATTTGCCGAGTCACATGAGTACCTGTCGCGTACATGGTGGGTGGTGTCCCCGTGGGTAATTGTGGTTAGGGTTAAGGACTCTCTCACTCTGTCTCACTCTCTCACACACACACACCCTCTCACAGACTTATTCTCCATCACATGCATGCACACACTCTCTTGCTCTCACCCTCCCTCACATGCACACACACATATGGAGTTAATTTGTATTTGCAGATACATTCTATTTTGTTGAAAGAGCGCACAATCTATAGGCAGTCATTCCACATGACATTTTTATAAATTCCTACTTTGGAAAATGGAACCAATCTGACTCAAGATTGGAACACAGACAGACTCTAACCTCACACCTTTAAAGCATTGTCTGAGCTGAAATGTCACCTTTTTTTTATAAAACCTTTATAAAAGTTATCTCATGAATGTGACTTTGAAGAATTTACATATTAATGAATTGAAACCTGCAGCCCATTCTAAAAGATGAAAGACTTAACAGCAATTCAGGTTTGTTCAATATATTGTATTAGTTGCATAACACTATGATCTTATGCTATAAATTCTGTGTCTTGTGATCCTGCCCCACTAGCTACCTGATGGAGGAGCAGCGCTCTGAAATCTAGTACTTCCAAATAAACCTGTTGTACTATACCCTGGTGTTGAGTGATTTTTTAACTACATCCGTAAAACACATCCTTAAGATGCACTTTGGCAACAAGTTAGACAGGACCTTTACTTAATGGTTCATGGATCCAACAGCTTCTTGCACTGCTTACAACAATCTGTTGGTTGCTACATCTCAACAGCACTACCTGTGTCACGATCCAGGCAAAGCCAACTTGCTGTCAGTGCATGGCTATGTGATTGATTTTAGACATCTAAATGTTTCAATTGCATCTTTTTCTTTTCCTGCCTCAGGCTCATCTGGTGAGGTGTCACGATCATGTGTGATTACTTGCACATTCATAGACTAACAGATCACCTACAATAGCTTCCACTCTGGGAAGATCGCTGATCGTTTGCTGTCCACATTGCTGCATTTCTAGAGCAGTAGAAATGCCAAACACTCTGTGCAGCCAACTGTGCCTCAAATGGTGACCAGAACGTAGTTGTAAAACTGCTGCTTTCATCCAATTGCACCTGCCAGTAACCATCCTTTTCATTCAAGGTAATAAAGACTTTTGATTTGACAAGTTAGGGCACAATTTCATTCATGTTTAGCATGTGGGGACTGAGATTTGTTCAAAGCTTTTATTGAGATCATTTGGATCTACTGCATGCTTTTAGTTTTTTCTCTCTGACCATGCTGCTAGGATTTATCACTTTCTTGATCATTCCTTCATCTTCCAGTTTTCTTCCTTGTCCTCTAAATGGAGGCAGCTAGATTCTCTGCGGCAGATGCTGAGTTGGTGTCTCACTCTTGTCAACTTGGGGATGACATTTATAAAGAAGACCTTGCAGACCTGTAAAACCATCCAGAGAACTGTATTCATTGTGAGTTTGTGCCTCGATGATACAGTGTTGCTGGTGTGTAGTCTAATGCCAGCCTCCGTGGGGTGTGGAGACAGATACCACACTTGAAACGTGCCCTGAAATGCCAGAGAATGCTGGTGCAAAGGGAGAAACAAGCAGTGAGAGCTGGAGTTACCAGGTATCCACCCCCACTTTCATGCCAGGAATTGTCTGGTTTCACTGTGCATTTGGGAGAAGAGAATAGAATAGCAATGGATTGTCACATATTGTTACAAAACAAAAACAGTGAAAAGTTTTATAAGCTGCCAAGCCATGGTGCCTGTATTAATGACAGAAGTCATAAATAAGAAGAAAAAAGTTAACATTAAGACAGAGTTCATTTCTGGATCAATTTCAGTTCCGAGAAAGTTGATTAAGATGATTAACACTGGAATATCTGTAAGTCACAGCCAAAGAAGACTCCATGTAGATGAGACTGCTACAACGGGACAAGACCACCACCCAGAGAGATGGCTGTGACAACAGGAGATCACCCGCTGCTTCAGGCTGGAATACAAGACCTGCACGCCAGAAAGAGACGTTAGGGCTAGACCTCCATGCTGGAACTAGACAAGATTGCTACATCAGAGCACTGGAATACTTGAACGCTGCGGCAAAAGAACATCTACATACTGCCAAGAGCACCCCTCTGGGACAAGGCCTCCACAACAGGAGACCACAGCACCAGGCCCTCCCCGACAACATCACCAGAATAGAGACCATAGCACTAGGCCCCTCCGGGACAAGGCCACCATGACGGACACCATAGCACCCAGCCCCTCCAAGCCAAGGCCACTATGATGCACACCACAGCACCAGGCCCCTCCAGGACAAGGCCATCATGACACAGACACTTCCAGGACAAGGCCATTGTGACACAGACCACAGCACCAGGCCCCTCCAGGACAAGGCCACTGTGATGGACACCACAGCACCAGGCCCCTCCAGGACGAGGCCACTGTGATGGACACCACAGGACCAGGCCCCTCCAGGACAAGACCAACGTGACACAGACCCCTCCATGTCAAGGCCGTTGTGACACAGATCACAGCACCAGGCCCCTCTAGGACAAGGCCACCGTGATAGACACCACAGCACCAGGCCCCTCCGGGACAAGGCCACCGTGACACAGACCACAGCACCAGACCGTGACCACCACACTGGACTGGAAGCCACCTCTTTGCTGGGCCCAGGCTTGGAGAGGATGCCTTCTGCCAAAGGAGATTAAAAAAAGGAAACATTGCGAAGAAGGGAGAAGTAAAACATGGATGAAGTAGATGAGCTCTGGGCTCATGGGCTAAGGAGCTCATAAGCTGCGCTGCGATTCTGCCGCCATCTTGCTTTGATAACAACACACTGTATACAAATGAGATGAGAATAACTACAAGGAGATGTTGCATGTGAATGAACGTTTTGCAGCTGACTAGCGAAATTCCTGTCTTGCCAGTAAAAGCTGGGGTGGAAAATCAGACTCTCTCTTTTCTCGATGTTGAGAAGCTAATTTTTTCCAAGCTCTCAGCATATTTTCCAAACTCACCATTACCTGTGCCATTCAGAGGCCAGTGAAATTCTGCTCCAGTTCACAACTGACATGGGTTTATTGGTTGTCTCAGGGGTCACAGTCATTTACCTCAGAGGCATGTGTCACATGACTACAGCAAGCCAGTCAATGCACTATTGCATTTCTCCCAACACAATAGCCCAGAAACTACTCTCTCTGGATTCTGTCCAGAGATGAAATAATTGTGGATCTCAGGAGTTTAATTTTTATTTATTTTTGAGCACTAATTAACTCCTTAACATATGTATATTGAATATAATTTTGCTATACTGCTGCATCCCCACATTGATTCAACATTTATTAAAGCTGAGAACAGAGTGGTGTTTTAAATCTTTGAATAAAGATTGCTCATTTTTCCACTTGGTCATTGGATTTTCTAAAGTAAGGTGGGTCTGGTGCATGTATGGAATGAGCTGCCAGAAGAAGTGGTGGAGATTAGTACAATTGCAACATTTAAAAAGTTTCTGGATGGGTATATGAATAGGAGGGGTTTAGAGGGAGGTGGGCCAAATGCTGGCAAATGGAACGAGATTATTTTAAGATATCTTGTTGGCATGGACAAGTTGGACTGAAGGGTCTGTTTCTGGGCTGTACATCTCTGACTCAATGTTGAAGACAACCAGCTTGAACTGGTTTTTGACATGATGGAGGAGGAATCTTTCCAACAGTCAAACTGCTAACGGTGCATAATGTGTGCTTTGCCAAACAGCAAGGTACTTTTCTGATGTAGAAATACTTCTATCACTTATAACATGAGAAACTAGGATGTGGATATCATGATATTAAATAATCCAACACTTTTTCATCCAAACTGTGAGATGGAATTATGTACTGTTAGCTTATTCTGGAATGGGATGTGTTTTGTAATATTTAGTTAAAGTATTGAGGGTGCCAAGGATAGAAACTACGAGCAAAGGTAGGCCATTTGGCCCTGTGATCAGGGATAAATACTTGGGGAACACCAGAACTAAGGGGAAGATATAAGAGCTCAAACATTTGTGTCGAAGGGAGCCAGTTAAATGCAGCCTGAGCCAGCAGGTCACTGGGGAAAGGCATTGGAGGAGGTTACTCTGTTCAACTCTGTTGAAGGTCGAAGAAGCGAGGGCGTTACTACTGCCAAAGTCACAGGATGTCATTTGTGATTTCAGAAAGACCTGCTGAGACCGAGAGAAGCCTGATTTTGAGGGTTTCAGACATCGGGTTGCACGACAGATGGGCACAGATTTGGTGGATGTCAAGACCTCCAGAACACATGTGAAGAAAGAGTTTTTAAAGATGTCTCAATGATGATACTCATTAATTATGGTGTGTCTTCATGACTGTGAGGTGAATTTAGTTCAGATGTTTCTGCTGTTAATTCACCAGAGACATGAGCTGGAAATCATAGATCTGTCAGCTCTTACAGAGTCATAGACTTGTTCAGCCCAGAAACAGACCTTTCAGTCCAACTTGTCCATGCCAACCAGATATCATAATTTAATCTGGTCCCATTTGCCAACATTTATCCCATATCCTTCTAAATCTTTCCTATTCTATACCCATCCAGATGCCTTTCAAACATTGTAATTGTACCAGCCTCTACCACTCCTTCTGGCAGCTCATTCTGTACACGCACCACCCTCTTGTGAAGAAGTTGCCCCTGAGGTACCTTTTAAACTTTTCCCCTCTCGCCTTTAAACCTATGCCCTCTAGTTTTGGACTCCCCTACCCTGAGAAAAAGACCTTGGCTAATCACCCTATCCATGCCCCTCATGATTTTATTAACCTCTGTAAGGTCTTATCTCAACCTCCAACACTCCAGGAAAATGGCCCCAATCTATTCAGCGTCTCCATGTATCTCAAACCCTCCAATGCTGGCAACATTCTTATAAATCTTTGCACCCTTTCAAGTTTCACAACATCTTTCCTGTAGCAAGGAGACCATAATTGAAGACAGTATTCCAAAAATGGCTTAACTAATGTTCGTACAGGTGCAACATGACATCCCGACTCCTTTTCTCAGTGCACTGACCAATAAAGGAAAGTGTACCAAATGCCTTTTTCACTACCTTGCCTACCTATGGCTCCACTTTCAAGTAACTATGAACCTGCATCCCAAGGTCTCTTTGTTCAGTAACACTCTCCAGGACCTTACCATTCTAAGTCCTGCCCTGATTTGCCATATCAGAATGCAACACCAATTTTCTCAATTAAACTCCATCTGCCACTCCTTCGCCATTGACCCAACTGATCAAGGTCCCTCTTGATTGTGTAATTTTATCATAATTAACACTCAACCCTATTTAAGTTTTTTTGCGTAAAGAGTTTTCTAATACTACTTAAGTATCTTTACCCAAAAGTTAAAAAATAAATAATGTTCATTTTTCTGAATACAGGAATGATGAAGACCAATATGTCCCTGTAGACTGGACTAGACACAAACTGATGGTTTAATATGCCTTGTTATATTTTCTTGAAGTGTCAAGTTGTGTTGCATGTTGTTTGAAGAACAAGTAAAAGGTGATTACAGAAGCGAAAGCTATTTCATAACAAGGTAAAATCTACCAGAATGGGAAGAAAACTGCCAATACCAGTAAGATCAAAAGGGAACTTCCTCAGATATATATAGGAATGAAAATGAACAAGATGGCTGGAGTTCTGTGCTAGTGTTGAGCCATTTAAAGAGTAGGTGATCCATATTTGAAGAATACATTTTTTGGTGAAGTTATTTTAGGAAGGACGCTATGACCATCTAAATATACAAGTACTGACCGAGATAATTCTGGAGATATTTCAGAAAACAACAACAGAACAAAGAGGCCCTTTGGCCCATCATAGCCTTAATGTTAGGACTTTTCAGGAGTTCATCCAAGCAATTTTTAAAGAGTGGGAGGTTTCCTGCCTCAACTCTGCTCCCAGGCAGTGCATTTCAGACCCTACCAACCAATGGGTGAAAAAGCCCTTCCTCAACCTCCCTGCAACCCTCCTGCCTTTCACATTAAAATTATGTTCCCTTGTTATTGACTCTTCACCAAGGGAAACAGCTGCTTCTCTGTTGTGTGCAGTGCAGGAGGAACAGACATGATCTGTGATAACAGAAACATCTGTTATGGGCGGCACGGTGGCACAGTGGTTAGCACTGCTGCCTCATAGCACCAGAGACCCGGGTTCAATTCCCACCACAGGCGACTGACTGTGTGGAGTTTGCACATTCTCCCAGTGTCTGTGTGCGTTTCCTCCCACAGTCCAAAGATGTGCAGGTTAGGTGAATTGACCATGCTAAATTGCCCGTAGTGTTAGGTGCAGGGGTAAACGTAGGGGGATGGGTCTGGGTGGGTTGCGCTTTGGCAGGTTGGTGTGGACTTGTTGGGCCAAAGGACCTGTTTCCACACTGTAAGTAATCTTGGGAAGAACAGGTGACATTGAACATTTGGTCCAAAAGGCCCTCTGGGCAATTAGGGATGGGGCAGTAAACACTGGGACAGGCAGTAAGTGCCAGGACAGGGCAGTAAACTCAGCGATAGGGCGATGCCCACATTGTATGAATGAATTTTTAAAAAGCTGGCAAATGATCTGACTTCCTTTGTGTCCTTGATAATGGAGAACCAGTGCAATCATTGTTTATTTCTATGTATGACTTTTATTTAAAACTGATCTTACCATCTACACTTACACGTCAAACTCATTTCTTCCACTGTGGCACTTAGAGTCATAGAGATGTACAGCATGAAAACAGACTGTTCGGTGCAACTAGTCCATGCTGACCAGACACCACAACCCAATCTAGTCCCACCTGACAGCACCCGGCCCATATCCCTCCAAACCCTTCCTATTCATATACCCATCCAAATGCCTCTTAAATGTTGCAATTGTAACAGCCTCCACCACATCCTGTGGCAGCTCATTCCATACACTTACCACCCTCTGCGTGAAAAAGTTGCCCCTTAGGTCTTTTTTATATCTTTCCCCTCTCACCCTAAACCTATACCCTCTAGTTCTGGACTCCCCGACCCCAGGGAAAAGACTTTGTCTATTTATCCTATCCATGCCCCTCATACTTTTGTAAACCTCTATAAGGTCACCCCTCAGCCTCAGACGCTCCAGGGAAAACAGCCCCAGCCTGTTCAGCCTCTCCCTATAGCTCAGATCCTCCAACCCTGGCAACATCCTTGTAAATCTTTTCTGAACCCTTTCAAGTTTCACAACATCTTTCTGATAGGAAGGAGACCAGAATTGCATGCAATATTCCAATAGTGGCCTAACCAATGTCCTGTACAGCCACAACATGACCTCCCAAATCCTGTACTCAATACTCTGACCAATAAAGGAAAACATACCAAACGCCGCCTTCACCATCCTATCTACCTGCGATTCCACTTTCAAGGAGCTATGAACCTACACTCCAAGGTCTCTTTGTTCAGCAATACTCCCTAGGACCTTACCATTAAGTTTATAAATCCTGCTAAGATTTGCTTTCCCAAAATGCAGCACCTCGCATTTATCTGAATTAAACTCCATCTGCCACTTCTCAGCCCATTGGCCCATCTGGTCCACATCCTGTTGTAATCTGATGTAACTTTCTTCGCTGTCCACTACACCGCCAATTTTGGTGTCATCTGCAAACTTACTAACTGTACCTCTTATGTTCACATCCGAATCATTTATGTAAATGACAAAAAGTAGAGGGCCCAGCACCGATCCTTGTAGCACTCCACTGGTCACAGGCGTCCAGTCTAAAAAACAACCCTCCACCACCACCCTCTGTCTTCTACCTTTGAGCCAGTTCTGTATCCAAATGGCTAGTTCTCCTTGTATTCCATCAAATCTAACCTTGCTAATCAGTCTCTCATGGGGAACCTTGTCGAACGCCTTACTGAAGTCCATATAGATCACATCTACTGCTCTGCCCTCATCACTCTTCTTTGTTACTTCTTCAAAAAACTCAATCAAGTTTGTGAGACAGGATTTCCCACGCACAAAGCCATGTTGACTATCCCGAATCAGTCTTTGCCTTTCCAAATACATGTACATCTTGTCCCTCAGGATTCCCTCCAACAACTTGCCTACCACCGAGGTCAGGCTCACCGGTCTACAGTTCCCTGGCTTGTCTTTACCGCCCTTGTTAAACAGTGTCACCACATTTGCCAACCTCCAGTCTTCCGGCACCTTACCTGTGACTATCGATGATACAAATATCTCAGCAAGAGGCCCAGCAATCACTTCTCTAGCTTCCCACAGAGTACTCAGATACACCTGATCAGGTCCTGGTGGTTTATCCACCTTTAACCATTTCAAGACATCCATCACTTCCTCCTCTGTAATCTGGACATTTTGCAAGATGTCACCATCTATTTCCCTACAGTCTATATCTTCCATATCCTTTTCCACAGTAAATACTGATGCAAAATATTCATTTAGTATCTCCCCCGTTTTCTGTGGCTCCACACAAAGGCTGCCTTGCTGATCTTTGAGGGGCCCTATTCTCTCCCTAGTTATCCTTTTATCCTTAATATATTTGTAAAACCCCTTTGGATTCTCCTTAATTCTATTTGCCAAAACTATCTCATGTCCCCGTTTTGCGCTCCTGATTTCCCTCTTAAGTATACTCCGACTTTCTTTATACTCTTCTAAGGATTCACTCGATCTATCCTATCTGTACCTGACATATGCTTCCTTCTTTTTCATAACCAAACCCTCAATTTCTTTAGTCATCTAGCATTCCCTATACCTACCAGCCTTCCCTTTCACCCTGACAGGAATATACTTTCTCTGGATTCTTATTATCTCATTTCTGAAGGCTTCCCATTTTCCAGCCGTCCCTTTACTTGCGAACATCTGCCTCCAATCAGCTTTTGAAAGTTCTTGCCTAATACTGTCAAAAGTAGCCTTTCTCCAATTTAGAACTTCAACTTTTAGATCTGGTCTATCCTTTTCCATCATGATTTTAAAATGAATAGAATTATGGTTGCTGGCCCCAAAGTGCTCCCCCACTGACACCTCAGTCACCTGCCCTGCCTTATTTCCCAAGAGTAGGTCAAGTCTTGCACCTTCTCTAGTAGGTACATCCACATACTGAATCAGAAAATTGTCTTGTACACACTTAAGGAATTCCTCTCCATCTAAACCTTTAACACTATGGCAGTCCCAGTCGATGTTTGGAAAGTTAAAATCCCCTACCATAACTACCCTATTATTCTTACAGATAGCTGAGATCTCCTTAAAGTTTGTTTCTCAATTTCCCTCTGACTATTGGGGGGTCTATAATACAATCCCAATAAAGTGATCATCCCTTTCTTATTTCTCAGTTCCACCCAAATAACTTCCCTGGATGTATTTCCAGGAATATCCTCCCTCAGCACAGCTGTAATGCTATCCCTTATCAAAAATGCCGCTCCCCCTCCTCTTTGGCCTCCCTTTCTATCTTTCCTGTAGCATTTGTATCCTGGAACATTAAGCTGCCAGTCCTGCCCATCCCTGAGCCATGTTTCCGTAATGCTATGATATCCCAGTCCCATGTTCCTAACCATGCCCTGAGTTCATCTGCCCTCCCCTGCAAGGGCATTGAAATATATGCAGTTTTATTTATTAGTCCTACCTTGTCCCTGCCTGCCCTGACTGACTCACTTCTGTTCTCAGCTGTGCCCGTCTCAGATCGATCTCTTTCTTCACTATCTCCCTGGGTCCCACCTCCCCACCTTACTAGTTTAAATTCTCCCAAGCAGTTCTAGCAAATTTCCCTGCCAGTATATTAGTCCCTTCCAATTTAGGTGCAATCCATCCTTCTTGTACAGGTCACTTCTACCCCAAAAGAGATTCCAATGATCCAAAAATGTGAATCCTTCTCCCATACACCAGCTCCTCAGCCATGCATTCATCTGCTCTATCCTCCTATTCCTGCCCTCACTAGCTTGTAGCACTGGGAGTAATCCAGATATTACTACCCTTGAGGACCTCCTTTTTAAATTTCTGCCTAACTCTCTGTAATCTCCCTTCAGAATCTCAACCTTTTCCCTTCCAATGTCGTTGGTTCCAATGTGGACAATGACCTCCTGCTGGCCCCTCTCCCCCGTGAGAACATTCTGCACCCTCTCTGAGACATCCTTGATCCTGGCACCAGGGAAACAACACACCATTCTGCTTTTTCTCTGCTGGCCACAGAAACGTCTGTCTGTACCTCTGACTACAGAATCCCCTAACACAATTGATCTCTTGGAAGCCGACATACCCCTCGTTGCATTAGAGCCAGTCTCAATACCAGAAACTTGGCTGTTTGTGCTACATTCCCCTGAGAATCCATCACCCCCTACATTTTCCAAAACAGCATACCTGTTTGAAATGGGTATATCCACAAAAGACTCCTGCTCTAGCTGCCTATCTCTCTTACCCTTCCTGCAGTTAACCCATCTATGTGACTGTATCTGAGACCTTCCCCCCCCCCCCCCCCCGCCCCTTTCTATAACTGCCATCCATCACATACTGTTGCTGTTGCAAATTCCTCACGGCTTCTATCTGTCTCTCCAACCGATCCGCACGATCTGATAAGATTCGCACACAACAGCATTTATGGCAGATATAATCCACAGTAACCCTTAAACTCTCTTTAAACTCACACATCTGACAAGAAGTACATATCACTGCAAAAGCTGTTTTTGCTCCTTCACAATCTACAGCCCCAGAAAATAACACCGTCTTATTCCTCTACAAACACTGCCCCAGGTTAAATTAATAGCTATGGCTTATATTTTAAGTTTAATCAAGAGACTTATCTCCAAAAACATATAATCAAGAAAGAATCCACGGCACCCACTGCTGTAGCCTTTCTCTTGGACAGACTTAAAACAACAATTAAATTCTCTGATTCTGTGCTGTGAACTTCGCCTAACAGTTCGTGTACAAAAAGCGATGTCAATTTGAAATGAGTTTCTACTGAGTGTTGGTGGAGCCTTTCCCAAAATATTGACTCAGTCTCAACTACATAGGGCTGAAGGTCTGACCAAATGTATTATGTTTCCGGTATAGGTTTCTCACTGATAACTGTAAAGTCCAATGCATATTGGCAGATCAAGAGTGCATTACTCGCTGTGTCTCATTGGAAACTGCTTTAATCTCAATCTGCTTCACCCTATCTCACTGACCAGATTTTAATATGAGAGCTTAGGCAAGATTTGCCCTTCTTGTGGGTAATAACAGTGGTCAACAATGAAGTTGCTGAGCACAATGAAAATGTAGCTGGGGTCTTCCTGCATCTGCTAAGAAGTCCATTAACCAGAAGTGATGATGCTTTATTACGGTTAAGCAATCAGATGATGCCTGTCCTGCCCCCGAGTTACTGAATTGTTTTCACATTGCCCATAAACTGTCCCACAGTGACAGATAAATGGTAATATAACTGTGGCCCGGGATAAACCTAACAGATGGAGCAGCATATGTTGTGCCAATTACTGTGTTGCCTCATAACAAAGTAAGCTTTAGTACCTTAGCAAAGAAAACGTTTGGTAATAATTTCCAGAAATCTATTTTTCTCAGACCCGAAACCTCTGAACACCCTTTCAATGTTGGGCGTTCTCCCCTCTCATGCCCTTCCTTCCCAACCCATCTTTGAGTAACTACAGAGTCAACACCGCCACCTAGTGGGAGATTTATCAATTGCTCGCCTTGAAACCCGCTTGAACATGGCAAAGGATTCACTGAGATGAGACGCAGCCAACTTAAACTTGGAAACCCTTCTTCAGACAAGGGTTAGAAGAAATCTGGAACTCTCTCGAATGAAAGGCTGTTAATTTTGGGTCCAAAACTGAGATGGACAGACATCTGTTTGATAAATTGGGTTGAAGTATAGGTCAAACCTCATCTAGCTCTACCAGAATAAATTCTCAGAACTGAATGGGCTATGATTTAACAAGCTTCAACCTTCCTTAGTCTTAAATGATTTTCAGTCTGCAGCTATTGCATTCTTTTATACAAAATATCATTCTGTTACTTTTTATTACCCATATTCTTGTTGAATATTTTCTTTGTGCCTAAACCACACTTAGTTGCCAATGGCTTAGGTGCAGGAATTTCAACCAGCTTTTAGATTAGGCCTAGACCAATCATAGTGGGCATTCCTGTGGTCCTGCTCTTCAATAAGGTCCAGAATGAAATGGTGTGTAGCCAACCAATTGTTGGATACAGATCTGTTAAAGATAGCTGGAAATTCACCAACTGTGAATACAATTTCTGAGGAATCCAGTGTATGGCAAAAAATCAAATTAGGAGGAAAAGATGTTAAAATCAGAAGTTTTGTAAATGTCAGTAATAAACTTTAGGAACCTTACATTGTCAAATGAAGAACAAAACCACTGAATGAAAGACCAATGGTAGTTTCTGATCCTGAATGGTCAGTTATTAAGTGCATCCGGAGACTGAATACTAATATATTTTAAAGGAGAAATTGTCCTCTTTTCCTTTAATTAGGTCTGACTCCTCCTTTAGTTATAAGTACTGCTGGGATGCACGTAATTATAGAGTCTGATATTATGAATTTTACGTTGTTCACAATTGTACTTCAGCATAGCTATCTTATTAGATCCCATGAGGTGTGTTAGCGCAACTATTTTTCCTTTGTCATGCCTCATGAATCACTTTCTCAAGGGAACTCTGTCCACTTGGGATCTTTTGTATTTCACAGATCTGCATCTAGATAATTACAGATGGATTTATTATTTAAAACACCACAAGCAGAGTGATCTGAAAGGCAATACAATTAGTTAAAAACAGACATGCATTTATATAGTACTCTTCATGTTGATAGGATATCCAAAGTTCTTTGCAGCCAATTAAGTGTATTTGCTATTGTCATGGAACAAACATGACAGCCAATTCATACACAGTAAGTTCCCTCAAATGGCAATGTAATGATTCTGTTTCGATTATGAAGATTGAAAGTTAAGCATTTTGCTGGACACCAGAGATAATACTGATAGAAACATAGAAACAAGGAGCAGAAGTAGGCCATTCGACCCTTCAAAGCTATTCTGCCATTTGGTATAATAATGTCTGAGCATCCGACTCAATAGCCCGTTCCTGCTTTCCCCACATCCTTTAATTCCTTGAGCCATAAGCGCTATATCCAACTCCATCTTGAAGTCATTCAATGTCCTAGACTTTCTCGTTTCAGAGAACATGTCCGGGACACCCACACTAACTAACCCCACTGCCTCTGGCTGAACACTTCAACTCCCTGTCCCTCTCCGCCAAGGACATGCAGGTCCTGGGCCGCCTCCATCGCCAAACCCTTACCACCTGCCACGTGGGGGAAGAACACCTCATCTTCCACCTTGGGACCTTCCAACCACATGGGTTTAATGGGGATTTCACCAAGTTCCCCATTTCCCCTCCCTCACCTTATCTCAGTCCCAGCCTTCCAATTTGGCACCGCCCTCTTGAACTGTCCTACCTGCCCATCTTCCTTCCCATCTATCTGCTCCATCCTCCTCTCCGATCTATCACCTTCACCCCCTGTTTCATCTACCTATCGGTTTCCTAGTTACATTCCCCCCCAGCCTTGCCTCCTTCCCATTTAGTTCTCAGCCCCCTTGGCCCACAAGCCTCATTCCTGAGAAGGGCTTATGCCCAAAATGTTGATTCTCCTGCTCCTCGGATGCTGCCTGACCTGCTGTGCTTTTGTAGTGCCACACTCTTTGACTCTGATTTCCAGCATCTGCAGCCCTCATTTCATCCTAGTGAATTCCACAGGCTCCACACTTTCTGGGTGAAGAAATATTTCCTCATCTCCGTTCTAAACGATTTACCCTGCATCCTTAGACTGTAACCTGGTGCTTTACTCTGAAATAACATCATGAAATCTTTCACATCCACCTTAGAGAGCAGACCGTTTAATATCTCATCGAAAAGGTAGCACCTCTAGCAATACAGCTTTCCCCAGTAATACATGGCAGTGCCAGCTTTGATTTGAGGTTTGATTCTCTCGAGTGGACCTGAATCCAATGCATGGCAGTGCCACCCACTGACTGGATCAAATTAATTGACCACTTAACCAGCCAACAACAAGAGAAGGTAAGTTCAGTTTGTTCAACTATTACCATCAAATGTTTTTGAAACTTCCTGTTAGCAACTTCATCCAAAAATCCAAAACAACATGTTATCTTCTACATCATACACTATCTGGTATATCCATGTCATTTCTTTTGTAGTAATCAGTTCATTGGTAATTTTCACATTGTGCATCTGACAACGTGTGTAAAAAAATGCGGAGATGATGTCACAGATATTCATCCTGTCTTAACTCAAACTTTCTTGTGACCGACGAATTTCAGGTACAAAAGTAAAAATTTATTTTGGAACATTTTAGTTGAATTAAATCTGCTACTAATTGACAATCCCATCTAACAAATCTTCCAACCATCTGTTCTCTGTATATTCCTCCCAAACTCAGTGACTATTTGCCACAATTTAAAATAGGAAATGGTGGAAATACTCAGCAGTTGAGATCTATGCAGAGGGAAAAACAGAGTTAACATTTTGGGGAGATAATATTTGATCAGCAATTATTGAGCTGAACCGTTAGCTCTGACTCTTGCTTTGTAGATACTAACTGACCTGCTGAGTCTTTCCAGCATTTTCTGCTTTACATTTTTAGTTTTCCAGAACCTGCAGTATTTTCCTCTTATTCATGTGGCAATTCTCATAGCTGTTACCATCAGCTATATTACCAGTCTTCCAAAGGAGATGTATAATTCAAACTTTTGCCTACACTCCAAACTATTGTTCTACTTACTGTTCTGGTGGAGACTGAGCAGTTTTAAAAAGAAAACTACCTTTTCCATTTACAGCGGATATAATTATCAAACAAGATTTCATGTCTTAAGGTAATTATTATTACAAACAAACTAAAATCAATGCACTAACGTACAGAAAAGGTACTTACCCCAGTAACTAATTAACAACTGAAAATGTCACACTAAACAAATTCAATTCCAAGTCACATACCATCCAGAACTGGAATTCTATCGTTATTCCTTCACTGTCTCTCAGTCAAAATCCTAGCGTTGCCTCGCTCTCAGCACTGTGAGGGATGGATTCCAGTGGTTCAGGTAGGCAGTTCACCACCACCACCACCTCAAGAGCAATAACAGATGGGGATTAACTGCTGTTCTTGCCAACATCCCATGAAAGAATAAAGGAAAATAATCTTGGCAGAAGTAAACTGCCAAACTTCTTTGGACTTCGCAAGAAGACCCTTTTTCCCTACATGCCAGGGTAAGTTTTACAGTGTCCTTTTACCAGTCCATTCATTCAATCTCCTAAGAATGATTGAACAGATTTCCAGCACCTTCTCATGATTCCTTGCCTTCAAATTTCCATAGGCATGTCTCAACACAGGGAGTCAGTTCTCACCAACATCATCCTTTGTACTTAAAGATTTGAGCTATAAGGAGAGGTTGAGTAGGCTGGGGCTGTTTTCTCTGGAGCATCTGAGGCTGAGGGGTGACCTTATAGAGGTTTATAAAATCATGAGGGGCATGGATAGGGTAAATAGACAAAGTCTTTTCCCTAAGGTGGGGGAGTTGAGAATTAGAGGGCATAGGTTTAGGGTGAGAGGGGCAAGATGCAAAAGGAATCTAAGGGGCAACTTTTTTACATAGAGGATAGAGTGTGTATGGAATAAGCTTCCAGAGGAAGTGGTGGAGGCTGGTACAATTACAACATTTAAAAGGCATCTGGATGGGTATATGAATAGGAAGGATTTAGGGGGATATGGGCCTGGTGCTGGCAACTGGGACTAGACTAGATTAGGTTCGGGTATCTGGTCAGCCTGGATGAGGTGGACCGAAGGGTCTGTTTCCATGCTGTCCGTTTTTATGACTCTATGACAAAAACAGCCTCTCTCAGTACTGGTCATGACACCAGTTGTCTTTGGGTTTTCCAGTCCAAGGTGCGCTGGCTTTGAGTCAGAGGGCCTGTGTCTAGCCACAGCAGCTGCCTCTCTTTTGGGCCAGGGGATAAGAACGTACACTTCAGTTTCTGTGGCTTTCAATCTGAGCTTCTGTCCCCATGACGACCAAATCACATCTCAGCTGTGTGAAATGGAGCAGGACCTTTACCTAAAGCCAGATGCCCCATTCCAAATTCCCAGGACCCTCATTCAGCTGCAGTGGGACAAATAAAGATGTCAGGCAGTCAATTTATTCATCTCAGGCACAACATAGCTTTCTGAAGGCCCAAATGAGTTAAAGAAAAAATAATTTTGAATAAAGACTTTTATCCCCTACTGAGGCCACTCCAACCAGAGGAGGAGATTGGTCCTCTCAGGATTCATTACTTAAGTCTGGTGAAGATTAAGGGTGTTTTAAAATGCTTCACTGGGACTTAGGTCTGGTCTAAATTACCATTGCTTGTCTTGAGACTTTTTAAAAGTATTGGAGTGCATCTGTGTTTCCTTAAAATATATTAACCTCCCAATAATCAGAGGTTTCATTAGTTAGTTCCATTACTATGCAAGTTTCATTCCCACATCTCCGGTTCACTTTAGTGAGGTGTGAGTTGCTTCTTTCATTAGAGAACGACAGCAAGGGGTAGCCAATGAGGGATTTGATAACAGAATGTCTGTATGAAAGGGAAACACTGGGTTCTAGCCAAAGGCAAAAATGAGAGGTTTCCTATAACGTTACTCCTTCACATGTTTACCTTCTGTGGGCCCTTCTCACATGACGCTTTTATGAGATTATTGTGCACAGTTAAAGTATAGTGGATTTAATCAAAGCAATTTGGCAGTGGATGATTTGCTCCAGTTAGGAGGTTCGGACTTGTGATCCAGAGAATACCGATAGTCATCAGTGATGAGCTCAGAAACTCCTGGGTGAGCTTTGTAAAAGCTAATTGATCTGCTGTTTTATTTTTAGTCGATCAATTTATTTTAGTTGTGGGAAATTTCAACAAAATGTTAACAGAAACTTTGCATTTCTTGGGAAGAACACAGCTGCCAATGTAGCTGAACAGCTGAGGCCTCAGTAAACAGCTTTGGTTCCATCTGAAATAGTTCCCATGTAATGGTGAGAGGTATCTGCTGGAACTGTCTGTCTTGGAAAGAGTCCATCATCATCCTCTTTTTTTTGTTTAGCTGAAAAAAGACATGTTTTAACAAAGTTTTTTCTCTCATTAGGACGATAGCAGGAGAGGAGAAAACCGATTTTTATTATGCAAGGGAGCCATCAATGAACTTATTGATCATACACCTATGTTCAAGTCTGATTTAATGTACACCACAACCAGCAAGGGACCTAGCATCAAACCCAGCAGTGTGCCAGTGGTCACTGCCTTCCAATTACAAGAACACCCTTCAACCATCACTCTCTGCTTTCTCCAACAAAGCCAATAATGGATCAAGTTGCCAACTTGCCCTGGATCCTAGCTTCTTGACCAGTCTGCCATGTGAGACCTTATAGAAGTCAATGTAGACTTCATCAATTGGGCTACTCTCATCTACACACCTAGTCACCTCCTCAAAAACTTCAATTATTAGAAATGATCTTTCCCTTACAGATTCATACTGACTATCCTTGATGAATCCCTGCCTCTCCATCTGGAGATTAATTCTGTTCCTCCATTCTTTTTCAAAAGCTTCCCTCCCACAAATGTTAGACTCAATAGCTTGTAGTTCCTGGTTTATCCCTACTAACCTCCCTGAATAATGGTACCACATTAGTTGTTTTCCAGTCCCTTGACCCCTCTCCTGACTCCAGAGAGGATTTGAAAATTAATATCCAACCCTTTGCAATCTCCTCCCTGCCTCCCACAGCAGCCTGGGATACATCTCATCTTGGCTTGGGAATTCAGCCGTTTTTAAGTCTGCTGAAACTGCTAATACCTCTTTCCACTCTGCTGATTTATTCAGGTGTATCACAGTCTCCCTCCTGATATCTGGACCTACATCATCCATCTCTTATTTTAAGGCAGGCAGGAATGGATCTGATTTGTCGGGGCATTGTCTGCTGTCACCTGCCTGTGTTGAACTGAACCAGGTTAGTAATTCTAAAGCTTAGAGGAAAGAGATTTTAAAAAGACATGAAAGGCAAATGTTTATACATGAAGGTTGGTTCATTGGAACGGCGAAGGATGAGGGGTGACTTGATAGAGGTTTATAAGATGATCAGAGGAATAGATAGAGTAGACAGTCAGAAACGTTTTCCCCGGGTACAACAGAGTGTTACAAGGGGACATAAATTTGAGGTAAAGGGTGGAAGGTATAGGGGTGATGTCAGGGGTAGATTCTTTAACCCAGAGAGTGGTGGGGGCATGGAATGCGCTGCCTGTAGGAGTGGCAGAGTCAGAATCATTGGCGACCTTTAAGCGGCAATTGGATAGGTACATGGATAGGTGTTTAAGCTGGGACAAATGTTCGGCACAACATCGTGGGCCGAAGGGCCTGTTCTGTGCTGTATTGTTCTATGTTCTATCTATGTTCTACATGTGGAAAGGACTTCCTAAGGAACTGGCGGATGCAGGCTTAGTTACAATGTTTAAAAGACACTTAGATAACTATATGAATAGGAAAGGTTTGGAGTGATGTGGGGCCAGGAACAGGCAGGTGGGCCTAGTTTAGTTTGGGATTATGTTTGGCATGGACTGGTTGGACCGAAGGGTCTGTTCTCGTGCTGTATGATTCTACGTCGGCAAAAAAACAGAGCATTACTATACACACAACTGCGTTACACTGTGAGCTCAACAGACATTCTCAAATTAGTTGGCAGTGTAATTCTTCACACAGTCAGAATTATCCAGCAAATAGTGTCCAATAGCAGAATTGCATCCAATTTTAGATGCTCTGCTGCTGAGCTCTCCAAGCTGTTTATCCCATCAATACCTTCACTGTTGTGAAAACTGCACAGGTCATCATATTTGGCACAACCCACCAGCTTCTGGGACCATCACGCTCAGACCTGGCATCATGACAGCACTGAAATCCATATATCACATGACTCTTTTGCATGCTAGGCAGAACTTCCTTTTGGATTGATAGCAACGTCTTGTTAGTGGTGAACACCACTCATTGTAGCAATGTGAAAGAGCTAGATCCATCTGTTGCTCAAGCTTGTTCCTGAAAAATATCCAGTCTTCCTCAGCTTACCCTGGGAGGGACACATAAGGACAGTTCCTGGTTCAGATGTCTTCCACCTTCTTGCATTCAGAAGTAAAAAGTGCTGTGATAAAGCTTGCATTGTCTCCAATCTGACCAGAGACATCAATATATATTTCCAAACAGGTTTGACCCAAATGATATTGTTTGTTTTACATCATGTTCCAGACATCTTTGGTTGCTTACTATTGAAGTCAGTATTTCAGGCAGTCAGTAAAACTAACCAGCCTTAAAGAAACCAGATTGAGCTGCCACCAATAAGGTAAACTTTCCCACCTTAATATGCCTGCTGACTGAATGTTCAAAGCACAGAACACAAAGACCAAGCCCCTGTCTGCCCCTCAGGCTGGTGATTAATTTACTAAGGTCCTACAATTGTTCTCCAAGAGAGAGAAAGGTGACATGCATGGTCCACACACTCCCACACTTCATCATAATCCAAATTTTAGACCTTGCTATGAACATTTGAAAACTCTCAAAGTCACTGGAATATAAAGTCAGCATCACTTGGTTCAAAGAACAAAGAAAATTTACAGCCCAGGAACTGGCCCTTTGGCCCTCCAAGCTGATCCAAATGTACTGTCTAAACTTGTCGGTCAATTCCTAAGCATTTGTATCCCTCTGCTCCCCACCTACTCATGCATCTGTCCAGATGCATTTTAAATGAATCTACTGTGCCTGCCTCTACCACCTCTGCTAGCAATGCTTCCAAACACCTACCACCCTCCGTGTAAAGTACTTGCCACGTGTATCCCCCTTAAACTTTCCTATCATTCCTATTTTGTTCAGGTGTCAGATATGTTGCTGGCGATGTTGATGGTTGGCTTTTCCCTCTGGGGCTGGGTTTACTGTCATTGTTTTTATTCTCGCTGATGCTTCTCCAACTTATTTCCTGTTGTCCTCTGTTGCTGTAATGTAGTTTTTTGACCAGCCACTAACTACACTGCTTCACGTTGTACTATTTACATGACCCTTCCTCCTCCTGTTGCTGACCTTTGAAAATAAGTTTCAACCGTTCTTATGACGCAACAGAATCTGATAGCTAACTATTAAGCTGCTACTTGATCACATTCTGACGACTCTTTCAGCCTTGCCTCAAATGTACAGAAGGCTCCTCCAGCCTACTTTACAGTACAGAGGGAGTACAGCCTTCTTAGGCTTGTACACTTCTGGATAAGATATTGAACCTGACACTTCAAGAGAACATAAGAGATCCCAATATACTTTGCAGAGAAAAGCAGTGTCTATACTGCTGCCCCAAAACAAATACTATCAACCAAACTACCGAAACTGATGACTTAGACATTTGTGGGAAGAATGCTGTTTGCAAAGTGCCCAATATTTCTGCATAAAGATAGTAACTGCACTTCACAATACTTCATTTACTCAAACAACCTGAACAGAAAGCACATGCCTTTTTTTTCTAATCAAATAGCTGTACATCCAGCTGTGCCAACTTGTACAATTCCCAGGATTTCACTGATAGCTCATTGGGTGGAATTAACCCACCTGGAATCTCAGAATGCAAAAATGAGATTTCATCTGAAAAGATACTTGTTTCCCTTTCCTTATTAGTCATTCTGTCAATTTCAAACAAACCAGGGTCATCTATATCACATTTAAAAGTCTCGCATCTATGTACTGTTTCTGTTAGGCACCTTAACTTTGTGAGGCATAATTTTGTCATGTCTTGCCAGCATCACTGCAGTTTTCTTGGTTATTTCAATGCTGCCTATTCAGTTAGAACACAGAATCCCTATGGAGTGGAAGCAGGCAATTTGCCCATTGAGCCCACACTGACCCTCCAAAGATTATCCCATCCAGACCTAACGTGTAGCCCTGCATTTTCCAAGGCATACTGTTGGCAAATTGGCATAGCCAATCCACCTAACCTGCATATCTTTGGACTGTGGGAGGAAACTAGAGCACCCAGAGGAAACCCTCCCAAATACAGGAGAATGTGCAAACTCCACACAGACAGTTGCCCGAGGCTGGAATCGAACTCAGGTTCCCGGCTCTGTGAAGCAGCAGTACTAAATACCATGCCACCCTTTCAGCTGAAACTCCCACTTGGTTGAACTCTGACACCAGTCTTTACTTAGATGCTCACCAGTAGGGGGAAGTCTGTATCATATAATCCATCTGGCCCCATTGCACCATTATAAAGTCATGATGCAATTTCTTCGAAGTCAGACTTTGCATTTTCAAAGAGTTCCCCTTTTTCACTCAAAAACATCATGGTGTTATTTTTACCTGAGGAGTTCTGCAGAAGGGTCATTAGACTCCAAACGTTAACACTGATTTCTCTCCACAGATGCTGCCAGACCTGTGGAGTTTTTACAGCAATTTCTGCTTCTTTCTGATATCCAGCAACCACAGTTCTGTGGGCTTGTTTTATGTGGTGCAGTTGTTCTTGTTTCCTCAACTTTGCATCTTTGTCACACACCAGTTCCTCCTAACCCTTTTGTCTGTTTTTGTTCCATACTGTTTCATTATTTTGTTTTGTTCTCTCTTGACCCATTATGGTTTGTGGCCCTCTTTATACCTTGTTACTTTATATGGTTAATCGTCTTTAATAAATCTGAGATAAGTACTTTTTTTCATTTTGATTATTTCCTCTCTGTTTCCAAAGTTCCCGTTTTTCACTTTTCTGCTTTCCCTGTCCCCTGAAGGCCCACTCCATGTTGTGCTAGTTATGGGAATCTTGTCTCCACCATCTGTTGTATTTATTGAGTTAAGTTCTCTGTCCTATCATCTCTTGCTGTAATTTCTTACAATACCTGGCTGCGACTGTTTTCCCATACATGGATCTGAACAAAAAAATGCACATTTTAAATATCCTCATGATATTTCCAAAATTAGCCAGCTTGTTTAAACTCTGACAAACACTGTTTACTTGGTGTCATTAGTAGCATCTTACACAGGACATTGATTAGTTGTGGTCATCACAGAGAATGGTAATTTTGGGGGGAAAAAATGAACTTCCATTTGACAACTGGAAGGTTAACCTGTTAAGGTCTCAGATTTTAAGATTTCACTGTAACAATCGGACTAAAAACACTATCAACTATTTTCTACTTTAGTAGGCAACTTATGTTTTAAAGTATAGAATTGAACTTACTCTTTTTACTTGTATCACAAATGATAAAAACACTTCACAGATCTACTTTACATTGTCCCTTATGTAGATATTCAGTTTTCCCAGTCTATACTACAAAGTTACGTAGCTCCCAAATGTTCACTTCTGTTCCTTTCCCTTCCCTGACAGGTTATGTTTAACCACAGGGCGAGAGTGAGGACTGCAGATGCTGGAGGTCAGAGTCAAGATTACAGTGGTGCTGGAAAAGCACAGCAGGTCAGGCAGCATCCGAGGAGCAGGAAAATCGACATTTCAAGCAGGAGCCCTTCATCATTCCTGCACCACTTTTCCAGCACCACTCTAATCTTGGCTATGTTTAACCACACACCTGTCTTTCACAGTGAAGGTTTATTTTATTGCCTACAACACAAACCCCTTTCTTATTTGCCATCTCCACAGCAACATGAATTTCATTGGCCATAGATTCATGTAGGTACAGATGATTAGCTATCCTTGAGATTCGGGGCACTCTTATCAGTGCAACGGGCGTTTTAAGTCACAGATGCTGACAACTCAACACACTCAAGATGTACTGGGGCCTTGCAGTCAGCTCTCTACCATCCTGCAAATTTAAAACAAATGCTGCTGTCATTGTCTCCACATGTGAACACATTACAACCTCTCTCTGGCCAAATAACACAGATCTTCCTTTTATCTCAAACAGCCCACTCCACCCAACCTTGTTGTAGGACAGACTTCAAAAAAGGTCACACAGTCATCTTCATTTTGCCCGGAATTAAACACAATGTTTTGAAACATAGTAATCCCAAACTGTCACTCTCTATTCACTACAAGAACCCTACAAATTGTCCTTTCCAGATTTTTTTTTTAACCAACCTCCTAAGACCTGCTATTTTGCCTCTCTGGAATAGGTAGGACACACTCTTCCTTCCTAGGCTGAGTCTAAGGGCCTATTGAATTAACAGAGGTAGAAGATAAACTACTACTGAGTCTTAACACAGGGGAGCACTTGTCTTCAACACTAAATTCAGTCTGAGAGATAGATTAGATTCCCTACAGTGTGGAAACAGGCCCTTCGGAGAGTAACCCACCCAGACCCATTTCCCTCTGACTAATACACCTAACACTACGGGCAATTTAGCATGGCCAATTCACCTGACCTGCAATAGGTACAAGTTATATTGACTAGTTATGGATAATTACAAAGAGTATTGGGATCCAAAGATGACGTGTATCTCCATCGGGACCTTGTACACAGCTTCTTCCCCATTTGAGACTGCATGACATCGTCAAATTAGGTGGAGCTTAATGCAACATCAACATTAACTCTCTCAGAACCATTACATTATATGGCACTGATTACTGTGGCATGCAGATAGCAAAACTAAGGGATCTGGTAGGAAATGAATGGGAGCAAATTAGAGCTCCATTTTTCCATAAGGAATGTGACAACATGAGTTTTATACTTTTGATGAAATCACATCACATTCTAGATCTGTTTGAAACTCAAATTAGACTCTTCAGAACTGGTTTCACAATGTTTCATTACCTGAAAGCAGGCACTTCACAATTATATGCAAATCACCCATCATTGCTGTGATGTTTACTCTGGGCAGGCCCCAAGTGTATGTCAGCCAGAAGAGTTATCAAACTCCATTCCAAAGGTGCCATTCTGAATCCCATATATCAACAGCCACCCCATTCCCTTCCCCGTCACAAGTTTATGTTCAGGGAGAATGATACGGCTGTGGAAATCAAACTAGTACTTCACCAAATGGCAAGCAGGTGCAAACACAAAATCGACAGTTTTTAAAAACAAAATATTTCAACCGAAGGTGAAAATTAATTGTCTGTCAACAATCAGGGCAAGAGAATACAGTCCCAAGCATTCTCTGCAGCATCAAATCAGCAGTTGCCAATGGGATTTGATTTGATTTATTATTATCGCGTGTATCTAGGTACAGTGAAAATTTCATTTTGTATAGAGTACAGGCAGATCATACCATTCAAAGTGCATTTGGGTAACAGAACAGAGTGAATAGAACACATTGTTGCAGCTGCAGAGAAGGTGGACAAAGAGTGGAATCAACATTAAATAATTAAAATTTGAGAGATTCTTTTAGAAGTCTAACAAGAAGCTGTTCTTGAATCTGTCTTGAATCTTGAATACGTGTGTTTAAGCTTTTGGACATTCTGCCTGAGGGTAAAGGTAGGAAAAGATTATAACTGGGGTGGGAGGGATTATAACTGGGTATTGTGTTGGCTGCCTTCCCAAGACATTGGGCAGTGTAGATGGAACAGTAGTTGGAAGGTTCGCTTACATGATGGACTGAGCTGTGTTCACGACTCTCTGCAACTTCTTACAGTCCTGGGCCGAGCAGTTGGTGTACCAGGCCGTAATGCATCCAGATAGAATGCTTTCCAAGATGCACCTCTAAAAATTGTTAAGAGTTTTTATGTTCTTCCCAATGCTGGGAAGATACTGAAGCTGTTTCAATGAATATTATCAGGAATACAGATGATTCTGTTTGCAAACTACCTTTTTTTCAGAATTGCTCTATTGCTACTATTTGCATCACTCCCACCCCATGTAACAAAATAATTTTAGCCTTTCTGGACACAATATAGAGTTCAACAATTTTAAGTCTTGAGCACCTTCTCCCATGTCCTTACCCCAATCCCTATACACCAGGCTTGGTTATCACCTGAGCTGTTACCACAACAACCCATTGCCAGCCACTAACCATTAATGTCAGCTAATGTCAGTCTCCATTAGCAGCTATTGATTCTCCCAGGCTGGTCTTCACCCATTCCTTTGTCTGCCCAGTTGCGGTTCTCTCTGTCTCTGGGTTCCATCTCCCCGCCCCCCCCCCCCCCACCTCATTTACTCTATCCCTCTTCACCCCCTCCTCCCCTCCCCTCCATCCCCAACCCCATCTTCAGCAATAAATGCCTACCGTTTCCTAGCCACAATGAATTCTGACAAAGGATCACTGCACCCAAAATGTTAAATCTGCTTTCTCTCCACAGATGTTGACAAACCTCATAGAGTCATAGTCATAGAGATGTACAGCACAGAAACAGACCCTTCAGTCCAACTCGTCCATGCCGACCAGATATCCTAAACTAATCTAGTCTCATTTGCCAGCATTTGGCCCATATCTCTCTCAACTCTTCCTATTCATGTAGCCATCCAGATGCCTTTTAAATGTTGCAATTGTACCAGCCTCCATCACTTCCTCTGGAAACTCATTCCATACATGCACCACCCTTTGCATGAAAAGTTGCCCCTTAGGTCTCTTTCCCCTCTTACCTTAAACCTTCTAACTCTGGACTCCCCCCACCCCAGGGAAAAGACCTTGTCTATTTACCCTATCCATGCCCCTCATGAATTTAAAAACTTCTATAAGGTCACCCCTCAGCCCCTGAAGCTCCAGGGAAAACAGGCCCAGCCTATTCCGCCTCTCCCTCAAGCTCAAATCCTCCAACCCTGGCCACTTCCTTGTAAATCTTTTCTGAACCCTTTCAAGTTTCACAACATTCTTCCTGCAGCAGGGAGACCAATAGCGCTCCTTCCAGTTGTTGCTGTTGATGGTGCTCTGAAGCCTTTTCCTTCCTGCCTGCTGTTGCTTGGTCTTGGGGATGGGGATGGAGGGCCTGCACAGACCTACTGAGTTTTTCCAGCAATTTCTGCTTTCGTTAATGATATAGTTGGTTTGCTGAGAGACTTCTAAAATATTGTAGGCTGAAAATTACCTCCTTTACAACTATAACCGGGAGGTGTGTGTGTGTTTTTCTATCCGATTACAATTTTGGGAGGGAAACAATACACTGGCTGAACCCTCCTTGGCTACTCATGCACAAATCCTTGTGGTACCTGTCAAGTCTGCTGAGGGAATCATTTCCATCTGGCATAGGGCTTTAGGACAGATGTTTCTTCCTGTTTAACCCAGATAAAGTGAGGACAGACCCTTCTCTTTGATACATGGACAGTGTCTCAAAAGAAATGACCTCTGACCTGATACCTCTTCGTGCACGGTCAAGTGAAATCTTCACTCCTTGGCACAAAAACAAACCCTCCGAATTCTAGTTTTCTCTTTGCACAGAAGATTATTTGTTTTTTATTCTGTGACCTGTTATGTGGAAGTGCTAGTTATTTGCTTTTTTGAAATAATTAATTATTTCATAAGCATTAATACTTGGCAGCAAAGTCATGAATAAAACACAGCCAATGGAGCTGATGTTTAAAATAGGGTGCTCTTGATTTTATCAAGGAAAGGCGAATGTGACAGACATGAGGAAAGTGAACTGTTATGTGCCAGTAAGGAAGGTCACTCTGCAGCTTGTTATTAACATAGCTTGAGTTTACTTGACAAAATGGGAAGCCTTTTAATTGTACTTTGCCAGTGAGATTGCCTTTTTAATCTCTACAATTAAAAACATGTTGAGCCATCTGAATCAGCAAAGGCACAAAGTTGCCCAGAAACACAGGTGATTTTAGTTTTTTTTCCAATGGAGCTTTAAACTAAATAGTAAGAATGAAGGTTCAAGTGAGGTTAGATGTGGTATATTAAAAATGGCATGAGAACAAGGAAAGTGATAATCAGAACGGGGCAGGATGGGACAGAATGTACAAACATAAGGGTGTACTGACTGATAAGGCTAGAAAATAATAGAATGAAAGGTTTCATCCCTGAATGGCACGGTGGCACAGTGGTTAGCGCTGCTACCTCACAGCGCCAGAGACCCGGGTTCAATTACCGACTCAGGCAACTGACTGGAGTTTGCACATTCTCCCCGTGTCTCCGGGTGCTCCGGTTTCCTCCCACAGTCCAAAGATGTGCAGGTCAGGTGAATTGGCCATGCTAAATTGTCCCATAGTGTTAGGGAATAAGGGGTAAATGTTGGGGTATGGGTGGGTTGCGCTTCGGCGGGTTGGTGTGGACTTGTTTGGCCGAACGGCCTGTTTCCACACTTGAAGTAATCTAAATAAACAGATGAATTGACAGATCAAATGGAAATAAATATGTATGAGCTGATGGCCATTACAGAAACATAGCTGGAAGTTTCACAATGTGATGCTGCAGAAGGATAGGAATCTTGGGAAAGAAAAGGAGAGGAAGCTCTGTTATAGCAGAGCTCCCAGAAAATCTCAATGCAATTAGTCAGTCACAAGGCCGCAGTTTTGAGAAAGGGAAATTTTGTTTGACTAATTTATCAGAGTTCTTTCGAGGAAGTTACACGCTATTTGGATAAAGGGATTCATTTAAATGTGACACACTTGGATTTCCAGAAGACATTTGAAAAATGTCACATCAAAGTTACTACAAAACATAAAAGCCAATGATGGAGGGCAGAACAACATAGTAACATGGATAAAGGATCGGTTAGCTAACAGGGACCAAATAAAAATTATAGACAAAAACAGGAATTGCTGGAAAAGCTCAGCAGGTCTGGCAGCATCAGTGGAGAGAATTCAGAGTTAACTTTTTGGGTCAAGTGGCCTTTCCTCAGAACTCAATGTTTCAGGGTCAACTCTGATTTCTCTCCACAGATGCTACCAGACCCGCTGAGCTTTTCCAGCAATGTCTATTTTTGTCTCTGATTTACAGCATCTGCAGTTCTTTCGGTTAATATTTAGAGAAATGTTATAAATGGGTCATTTTCCTGGCAAGAAGATGTAACAAGCGGAATGCCATCGGGATCTCTGCTGGGGCCTCAAATACTTATAATCTCGATCAATGGGTAGCGTGAAAGAACCAAATGTATGGTTGTTAAATTTTTTAATGACACAAAGACAGCTAAAGTTGTGAAAAGGACACGAGGAGTTTTCAAAAGGATGTAGATAGATTGTGAGTTAGCAAAGGTTTGTTGGATGTACGGTATATACTCGAGTAACAGTCGATCTCATGTGAAAGTCAACCCCTTATGTTTGGCCAAATAATCTGGAATTTTCCATATACCTTGTGTAACGGTTGACCCTAGTTCTTCACAGTTAACTTATCAACATTTGTGAGTCATGGTAATTTCCTGTACGTAAATGAAGAATTTTTTTTTGGGCTACTATATGATTTGATATACAATTCGCTCCAATTCAGTGTGAAAGAGTCAGGTGATAGCCAACCAGGTGGAATATAGTCATATACCTCATTGAAATTTTGGAATTTCTTCATCATTTTGGGTAAAAATGCCCTCACTGTGCAGACCATTGATATGTTACAAATGCGGTTCTACTGCCTTGACAGGTCTGTAGTACACCACATGATGCCTCGTGGATGACCGTGTGTGCACTGCACATCTTGGCCATGCAATGTGGTAAACTTGGCCATGCAACATCAAGCCAACAGAGAGGAGTAACAATGCTCCTCAGATGAAGATAAATGGCATGAGTGTCAGAGAAGAGGACATGAATTTACTTGAGCCTCCAGTGGATCCCATGGTCCATGGAGAAGTGTGCTAGAGATACTATGCACAATTTCTCATACATGAGATTTAAACAAGGAGGACCTACATGATGATTGTCCCATTGCTGGAACGTGTTTGCCTGTTTGTAATGTTGACCAACCTTAACAGCCTGGAGAAAGTGAGGACTGCAGATGCTGGAGATCAGAGTTGAGAATGTGTTGCTGGAAAAGCACATCAGGTCAGGCAGCATCTGAGGAGCAAGTGAATCGACGTTTCAGGCATAAGCCCTTCATCAGGAATGAGGGCATCTCATTCCTGATGAAGGGCCTATTATGCCCAAAACATCGATTCTCCTGCTCCTTAGATGCTGCCTGACCTGATGTGCTTTTCCAGCACCACGCTCTCAACCTTAACAGCCTCCCTATCAGATGTTCCTCCAAACCTATGCCCTTTCCCACTAGGAAACACATACATAGGTTGGCTTTTAGTTGAACTCAACTTATTTTCAGTATCACAGATCTCCCCCCAAAAAATTAACAAAAATCACCAAGATTAGCTGCAGAAAAAGCATTCAGGGCTTTGGGTGTTGGCTTTGGCTTAGATTCCCTAATGGGATATTACACAGCCAGTATTGTGAATCTGCTGTGTTGTCACAGATTACTAACACAGAGCACTTCAGCATAGTCTTAGGCAATCACTTTGGTGCTGCATATAAGTGTCTGCAGAGCCTACGCATTCCTCTATGTCCCACAACCTGCTAACTATCTTAATGGGCAAACCTGTACAATAAGTAAAAACTGATTGCAAATACACAATGCCGTTGTCTCTTCCACATTAATGGGGCTTTCTAACATAGTGCTGTAACATCAATGTGTGCCAGTTAGATCTTTGACTATTCAAATCCCAAGAAAGGATAATGATGCACATATGAATGAAGAGAAAATGCATTCTCTTCTGGCTGACCATGGATGTCCCACAGGGGAAATGTCACCAACAAGTCACACAGAAAATAATGGATGCCCCTTGCGGAGGGAATGAGAAGAGGCTGCTCCCCTTGGGGGCTGTCTTGACAGACAGATGCCAGGTCAGCAGGCCTGGGTTTGTCCTCCATGTGGGTGTGGGAGCTCCCTCTCTCCCTGAGTGGAGGTCACACTGCACATGGGGTTGGTTACTAGGCCTGGTTTTCCATGGTGGTCACCACCCCCATGAAGCAGTGCTCACTGACTTTGTCTTAGTCAGCCCAAAGCTGTGCATAACCATTGGCATTTCCGTCATCTGTTTCTCTCCCCTTCGCTGCATTTCCCATAGACTTAAGGCAGCAGAGACCCATCAACAGTGTGGTTTAGATTTGCAGGGACGGTGGGGGGAGAGGTCATCTAAGTATCATATGCTTCCTCATGTCTGTTCTGCACTTACCAGAATGTGGTCCCAATTCTAAATTCGACCTCAGTGAGTGGAGCATTGCAGGTGGAGGATACATTCTGTGGATCAGGGTCATTGGCCCAGAGGTGAAATCTTCAGTCTCCAATGACTGAGGTCTGGGGTCGGCAATGAAGGGCATCTGAGAAGGTGCTTGGAAGCACTGCACAATTCCTCCAGTGGTGCTCAGCACTCACGTGTTGATCTTGTGCCTCGGCATTCCTGCCTTACCATCAGCAATGAACTGGCCTCCTTGTTCCTTATTAATATGGAGGATCCCCCCCCCAGGGGTGAAAGTCTTCACATTGGGCACTCTTCCACCCCTGTTTGCCTCTTCCTTTTGATGAGGGGTCTGTTTTTCCTGGGAGAAAATGGAGGCTTGACAAATGCCAACTGACTCACTTGGCATCCTCATCACACAAACTGGCCTGTTGCGTTTGTTTGGGACAATTTGGCTTGAGTGAATGATTGAACCCTGGCCTCAAATACTATACAGTCCAGATGCTCATCTGCCTGGCCCTGCTTCACACTCACGCAAATACGGATGACCACCCAAGCAATAATCCTAGGCCACCGAGACACTTACCTGGATGGATTGAAGGGGAGAACACTGCACTGGGATCTTGAGTGGACCCCACAATTGCTAGTCTCCTCTGCCAATTCTGTCCAAGCCATCTCGGACAAGCAGGAAAGTGTCCAGGAGACAAAACAATCCTGTTTCAGATAATGCACAGGAAAACCTGGAGGGAAGTGGGGCTGGTCCTTGACGTTGCTTGACATCATCTCAATTTCTGGGACAGAATGCAGTGGCGTAGTATTAACATAATCCAGAATCCCAGAATCCCTGTTCTGAGGTCAGGGGATCAAATCGCTCCATGATGGATGCTGATTTCAATAAAAATATGGAATATAAGCTGGCCTAATAAAAAATCATGTAACCACTGTTGGTTTGGTGTTTTGTTTTGACAGTCTGGCCAGGTAATGTCCTTTAGGGAAGGAAATCTGCCATCCTGTCTGCTGTGGCTTACATGTGATTCCATACCTACAACGTGGTTGACACTTAACTGTCCACTAGCCATTTGGAGATGGACAGTAAATGCTGGCCTAGTTAGCAAAGTCCATGTCCCATGAATGGATTTTTTTTAAAAAATCTTTAAGGAAGGTCTGGATGTGATAGGCTGGTGTGAAACTGACAGGTCAGTAGATTCTACTGAGCAGGGTGAGAAAGAATACGTTTGGTGTTGTCAAGAATTGCAGAAATAAATTGACCAAAGTGCAGAATGAATAGAGATGAACATGGAAACTCTTTTCTTGCGGTAGAGTCTCTCTGCACCTGCCCAGACCTGAACTGCCCCCTGATGATGTGTTCTCCAATGGAAACCTGCCTTCACCATGTATTTGCATGTGTTTCACATCCCTACCCAGGCCCTTTAAATTTCCACCTCAGTCCCAACACAAATGCATCAGTGATGCGTTCCTCTGACTTCACATGTTGCTCATTAAATTCCACCTGCAGAGTGAGTTCAGCAGCAGCTAAGTGATTGCTCGTAAAGAAACTGCACTAATATTGAGTTGGGTGAGACAGGGTAAAAAGGGAAAGACTACTCCGACTCAAAAGAATAGAGAATGAGCAGGCACAGGTTTAAAGCACTTATTAAAAGAGCAGAAGTGATGAGGTAAAACTCATTTATTGGTGGTTGGGGTCAGGAACACATGGTCAGACTGTATGGTAGCAGCAGATTCAAATGAGATATTCAAAAGAGGATTAGATTGTCATTTGAAAAGGAAGACTATACATGGTTAATAGGAAAAGGCAGTAGAATTGCTTTAATTGAAGTACTCATGGTGGGCTACAGACATGATGGTCTCCTTCTCCTGTGCAAACTGGACCTTTACCCTGATGCATACAACGTTTAGAGATAAGCTGACGGAGCCTCTCTTGAGTAAGAGAAGCCAAAATCTACTATGCCTCAGCAGGCAGGTGAGGTGGCGATTTACATGTGAGTTGTTCTGGTCTGGAAATGCAGTGTACCCAAGAAGCTAGAAGCAAATTGAACAGGGACTTTCCAAAGGGAATTGGAAAGAGCTGGGAGCTGGGTGGAGAGCAGGGAGAGTGGTGTTAATTGGATTGCAGATTGAGAGAACAGGAGGAATAGGTGAAATGGCCTCCACTTCTGACAAAGGGAGAGGTGTAATGAAAAGGTTGCAAAGATGTGCAGGTCAGGTGAATTGGCCATGCTAAATTGCCCGTAGTGTTAGGTAAAGTGTAGGGGTATGGGTGGGTACGCTTCGGCGGGGCGGTGTGGACTTGTTGGGCCGAAGGGCCTGTTTCCACACTGTAAGTAATCTAATCTAATCTAAAAAAAAACACCTAGGGGTGCAGGTACATAATTCCCTGAAAGTGGTGTCACAGGTAGACAGGACGGTGAATAATGCATTTGGTACACTTCCTTCGTTGGTCAAAGCATTGAGTACAGAAGGTGGGATGTCACACTACAGCTGTACGAGACATTGGTGAGACCACATCTGAAATACTGCATACACTCCTGGTTGCCCTGCGAGAGGAAGGGGAGCGTAAAAGGAAAGGGTGCAAAAAGGATTTACAAGGTTGTTACCAAGACTGGAGGGTTTGAGTTACAAGAGGCTAGGACAGTTTTCCCTGGAGTCTGGGAGGTTAAGGGATGATGTGGTTCTGTTCACCGAGCTGGGAAGTGGTGTTGCAGAGGTTTCATCCCCTCTCTAGGTGACATCCTCAGTGCTTGGGAGCCTCCTGTGAAGCGCTTCTGTGATGTTTCCTCCGGCATTTATAGTGGTTTGTATCTGCCGCTTTTGGTTGTCAGTTCCAGCTGTCCGCTGCAGTGGCCGGTATATTGGGTCCAGGTCGATGTGTTTGTTGATAGAGTCTGTGGATGAGTGCCGTGCCTCGAGGAATTCCCTGGCTGTTCTCTGTTTGGCTTGTCCTATAATGGTAGTGTTGTCCCAGTCGAATTCATGTTGCTTGTCATCTGAGTGTGTGGCTACTAAGGATAGCTGGTCGTGTCGTTTCGTGGCTAGTTGGTGTATGACAACACCCTTATGACAAGCAACATGAATTCGACTGGGACAACACTACTATCATAGGACAAGCCAAACAGAGAACAGCCAGGGAATTCCTAGAGGCATGGCACTCATCCACAGATTCAATCAATAAGCACATTGACCTGGACCCAATATACCGGCCACTGCAGCGGACAGCTGGAACTGACAACCTGAAGCGGCAGGTACAAACCACTATAAATGCCGGAGGAAACATCACAGAAGCGCTTCACAGGAGGCTCCCAAGTACTGAGGATGTCACCTAGACAGGGGACAAAACATCTGTAACACAATTCCCAGCTCGGTGAACAGAACCACAACAATAAGCACCCGAGCTACAAATCTTCTCCCAAACTTTGGTTAAGGGGTGACCTTATAAAGCCAAGAGAGATAAGGTAAAGAGCCAAGGTCTTTTCCCAAGGGTGGGGGAATCCAAAGCTACAGGGCACAGGTTTAAGGTAAGGGGGATAGATTTAAAAGGGGGGAACTTTTTAACACAGAGGGTAGTGCATGTCGAGAATGAGCTACCAAAGGAAGTGACAGAACTGAGTGCAATTACAACATTTAAAAAGTCATTTAGGCAGGTTCATGAATAGGAAAGGTTTAGAAGGATATGGCCTAAGGGCAGGCAAATGGGACTACTTAAGGATTTGGAGATGCCGAAACCTTTTTTTAAAAAGTTGCATTCTCAAGATAACTGTTAACAATGGTGACTACTTTAGTTTAGCAAACCTAGTCGGCATGGAGGGGTTGGGCCGAAGGGTCTGTTTCCATACTGTATGACTCAGTGTGCGGGACGGACAGACAGCCCGCTGTGATTCCCCCTGAGCCTCGGGCCGAGCTGGGGAGCTGTAGCTAGCTGTGAGGGCTGTGAGTCTGTCAGGGAGGCGGGGAATTTCCCCCACCTCCCACCTCTTCTCATTCCAAGACTGCCTCCTCCGAGCTCCACGTCGCTCCTAAAGAAAACCAATCACCAGCAGACACACTCCTGCTTGGACTCTCCACCCTATATCGCCTCATGTGAAAATAAACCCAACAGGCAGAGAGAGGGTGAACACACAAATTGTTAGTGGGGTTATAAACTGCTGAGGTGGAGGAATCAGCTGGACTCTGTGTAAGCCCCGGGAACCTGCCTGCTTACAGTATTTCCTACTCTACCCTCCCTCAACTCTCGCGGCGCTGAAGGGAGCAGTGGTTCCGATCAGAAACCTCCAACAACACCCAGAGGAAGCATCAAGCTCGACCCTAAAGAAGTACCGGGTATGGGGACGAATGAGGAAACGGTGACCCTGCTCATCAAAACTCCGAACCAAAAACACGAGGATCAGCGTGTCCAGGCAGATCCAGGCTGGACGGTGAAGAGCCTGAAATCCTATCTCCGAGAGAACCACCCGAGTCACCCAGTAAGTCCGCTCGGGAAGAGGGAGGGAGACAGAGACAGAGCCCGAGCCCGAGGGTGGGGTAAACTGCAAACAACAAATGTTAGAGATCACAGCAGGGTGTGGGTGGGGTGCATTTAACAGAGCGGCGGATGTTTTAACTTTCCCACCAGCCGAGGAAGTGGACACGCAGTTTATTGTTGATGTTAATGATGAGGGCTCCTTTCAAGGACTGAAGTCTAAAGTTTGTTTTCCATTAGTTTGCTGCCCCCCCCCCCCTTCCGGTTCCTACTTGTAAATCTGCCTGACATTCGATCTTTAACCATGTCCTCATCAAGACTCAAGAAATTCTCAGCAGGGCCAAGCAGCGAGTGTGAAATATTTTTAGCGGGGCTGGTAAATCCAGGGTTAAACAGTAAACTTTTGTCAGCTGCCCTGGTGTTCGACTGCCCGTGTTGGTAGGCGGAAGGGTGCGAGTATATAAGTATTAACTTTACATTTGAACTACATTTTACAGTTTCTCTACATTAAGAGTTTGTTGTTTTTCTTCCAATGGACCATAAATGCTAAAATTAACTCTTTAATACCAGAAGCTATCCAACCTGTTTTTTTATTGTCAAATACGTGTTACCCGAACTCTTCCGTGCTCTGAGCCCTGTCTGAAATGACGACTGTATGTGGAAGGTAAGAGCCGGAAGTGCTTTAGGTTTAGCGTGTATCACAAAGTTTGGCTGGACTGTGACTCATGAGGGTGTGGAAACTTCTCCACTCCAAGTGCAAGATGCTTACCCATTCCAGTGTCACTGTTGCTGTGGCTACATTGTATTTCCCGCCCAATATCCAGCTCTCTGAACCTCAGGATTCTAAGATGGCATGGAAACCTACTTCCCTGATTTGTCCTCTATCTCAATAACTGAGTTAGAATTGTTAATTTATGCAGAACCATCGATTTTAAAAAAAATCAACATTAGTTTCTATGATAACTTCATTCAGACAATAAGCAGATGAAGCACAGTCTTGGAAAATCCCAGACTTAATTCCCAATCTATGGTGCATCCCAGCAAAGTGACACTAGTGAATGTTTGTTTAGCTTTGGTGTAGCTGGGTGAGACAAGTTTTCCTTGTTAATAGGTTGGATGTGGGTGTTGCTGGCTAGGCCAGCACTTCACACTCATGTATGATTCCCTTTTGAGAAGGTGGTGGTGAACTGCCCTCCTTAAACATTTGGTGCAGGTGGACCCACAATGCTATTAGGAAGGGAGCTCCAGGATTTTGACCCAGCTGTAGTGAAGCTACAGTGATATTTTCAAGTCAGGATGGTGAGTAGCTTGGAGGATGAAGTTAAGTTCAGGTTCTGTTTCTTATGATTTCACCTTCCTGAGAATCCTCTGTCCAGTTTTCAAATGAGAACAGAATGGCTGTAACGTCCACATAGTTCAGCAACAACTATACACAAGATAACAGGGGATGTAATGGCTTAGTGGTATTATTGCTTGACTGTTAAACTGGAGACCCAAGTTCAAATTCTGCCACAGTTGAATTCACTTTTTAAAAAAATCTGGAATTGAGTGTAATGATGACCGTGGATCCATTGTCAATGTTAAAAAAAAACAGTCTCATCCGGGTCACTTTAAGGAACTGCTACCCTTGCCTGGCCTACGTGTAACTCCAGACCCGCACAAACTACCCTCTGGCCAATTGAGGATAATTTAGCCAATGATGCCCTCCTCCCATGAATGAGTCAAAAACATTGGGTGAGGTATTGGAAGGCTGCAGGAATCCACATACGCTGAATGGAGGGGAGTGGGAAATAAATAACAGTAATACATTGTAGAAAACTGTCACACTACTATAGCAATGTTATATCTGCTGCCATACAACTGAAGCACAATGTAGCATTGCAGAATCTAAAACTGAAACAGTCTACCCATCTGTTTCAAGAATATTGCCACTCTGAAAACTTTACAGTGTCAATGACCGTTTGAGCTCTGATTAAAATGTGCAGTGCTGATTTAAAGTTGACAGATTGTATTCAGAGACGAATGCTTTTACCTTTTAGGCTACATGTTGTAATTTGTCAGTGGCTGGCAGATAGTAACTGGGGGACTTTCACCCAGGTTTCACATTCTGGGATCAAATGGAGTGAAATGTCTCATCTGTTGACACTCAGTGCAAGTGTAAAAACCTGAAATTTCCAGTTATGCTGTTGCTGACTTCTCTTTCAAAACTGAGTAGGAAAATAAATTCTTTTTTTTAACTTTAGTACAATATATCCAGTCTGAAATGATTTTGGCAGATGTGTAACAACTAGTAGCTCTCACTAATATTGTGGAGATACTTTTTCTCCAGGAACAAGCCAGGCTGTGAGAGGGCAGATTATATAATTGTTATTTTTCATGTGTAAATGGACATTATCCAAAGGTTTTCTATGCTCAGCATGATACTTTCCACTTCCCTGAGTAATTAACCCCGCCCCCCCCAGCCGTGTAATGTTCAGAGTTATTTCTGGTCGCACCAGCAGGATAAACGTTTAAATTGAACTGATGGATGCATCCTAACATCTACTGTGATGGCCCTTTTAAAACACATGCATTTCTTCAAGGCAAATATTGAGTAATCTCCACTGTGTGCTGACATCGATTTCGAAGCTACTTGGATGCTGCCTGAACTGCTGTGCTCTTCCAGCACCACTAATCCAGAATCTGGTTTCCAGCATCTGCAGTCGTTGTTTTTACCGACCTGACTGAAAACTGCTGATGTAAATGAATAGTTAAAATATAGACAACCCATTTGTTAATAAATCACCTGATACTTGGAATGTAACATTCTTCACCACAAACAATTGTTAAAGCAAAGTCTGAATTTTGAAAGAATGAAATCTGGTAATGTTAATATATTAATGTAGCGAATAAGCATAGCAGAAAGGTTGAATTAAACCAGTGGCTTACAGGCAAAGACAGTGAAACAGAATGTTGTTCTACTCTATAATGTGTCGCTTTGGAATTCTAGCATCTCTACAGTGCAGATAGAAGCCCGTTGGCCAATAGAGTCTGCACCAACCCTCGGAACACCAACCCACCCTATCCCTGTAACCTCATAGCCTGCCTGTCCTTGGACGATACAGGAGAATTTAACATGGCCCTGTCCACCTAACCTGTACATGTTTGGACTGTGGGAGAAAAGCATAACACCCAGAGGAAACCCATGCAGACACAGGGAGAATGTGTACACTCCACACGAACAATCACTCAAGGCTGGGATCGAATCCAGGTCCCTGTCACTGAGATATATCGAAGCCAAGTATGTTTCATACATACATGCATCATAATATTTCACCACTTTGCAATTTTCCAAACCTTCTTTTCATTTAGTGCAAGGTGTTTTAGTTGCTGTCAGTACACTTGTAGAGTTCAAAGCAAAGTTTAAACAAAACTTTTAGATGGAGCTTCCAGACAGTTGGCACTGTGTCTGCTATTGCCATGCTGCCAGGTGGCTCAGTACTAATGCTACTTCTATATTGGTATGCATTGTGCCACAGTTTCCTTATTTGTTTGTGTCATTTGATGTTTGGACAGAATTCCATTGGGTGCACTCTTGTGATTCTGAGTATTGTTTATCTCCCAGCTTCTGCCTGTTAGAAAGTGAGACAGTTGAAATTGAATGCAATCCATTGAATCTCACACACAAACTTGTTTTTAATGCTTTGAAAGTGAATATATTGAGCTAAGACATGTTATTCTCACCTATCTCTGCTGACAACAGTAGCTGCTTTTCCCAATGTCCCAAGTAAATTGGTCTTCATTCCTGATGAAGGGCTGACCTGCTGTGTTTTTTCCAGCACCACTCTAATCTTGACTTCCTCCCTCAAAGACCCTAACCATATAATTCATAAATTGATTGCATATCAAGATCTGCAAGAAAGTAAATGACCAAAGACAGGCTATTTCTTCTTTTCTTTGTGCCTACGACTAATATCCCTATTCTGTCAGTATTTGCCTAATGCCTGTGACTGCATTTCAAAAAATAGCATGGAACACTTTACATTTCCATGAAACACTGGTAAGGTGCAATTATAGATGCAAGTCTGTCTGTCTGTTTGAGGCCCTGTGTAAAAATAGCCTAAGGCAGCACTAGTTGTTAGCACTTGGTGCTTACAGTTTAACATCCCTAGGATCACTGAATTGAATCAGCTTTTTGACTGTTTTGTTTGGAATAAACGTTATGTAGCATCTTCACATTTCTCCCAGTGTGTTTTAAAAGTGCCTTGTTGTTTAATCTTTTATGAAGTGCTATGATCATATTGGTGGGGTTTATCATAAATGCCAAATTCAGAGGCAATCAGGAGTGAATCCAAAGACCACTGTGTATATGGCAGTTTAAATTTAAGGCGTGTCTTTGGGATTTGCAGAGGATTGGAAGCAACTTGGCGCATCCAGAGCCAATTGTGTCTGTGTCTGATCATCTCTTGAATATGTTTGCTTTTTCAGACTGAATCTGAGCAACGGCTGATTTATTCAGGGAAGCTGCTGCCTGACCATCTCTTAGTGAGAGACGTGTTGCGAAAGGTCAGTACTGTTGGATGTGAGAAAACATTGCCTCTCACTAAATGGGTTGTGTGGTTCAGAAGAATTTAATGTCTGCATGTATCTTTTTTTTTGAAAGACATAACTGCTGAGTTCAGTGTTCTGCTTTTGGAACTATTTATTGTTTCTTTTTTTTTTAACGTGTTGCTAACAGGAGTAGAGACAACTCGAGAGATAGAGAGAGAACTCTTTTGCCCTCCCTTTTAAAGTATCTTGAGATGATCTTATTGATGCACAAAACACCACAGGGTAGATGCTGAGAAAGTGTCTTGCAATGAGTGATATCTAAGCCAGGGTCACTCATTTGAAATGAGGAGTAGAGCAATTCTTTACCCCAGAGAAGTTTAGAAACTGGATCATTGAGTATGTTTAAGCTTGAGATAGATTTTTGTCCTCCAGGAGAGTTGATGTGATGGAGAATAGACAGAGGTGAGATCAAATCAGTTACACTGATATTTAGTGGCTGAGTAGGCCATAGGAGCCATATGATTCACCTCTTATTTCTTGCATTCAAACTGAATTTACTCAGTTCATAACCCTTGAATCTGCAAACTCCTGATTCAGACGTGCAAGTCCCATCAGAAGACCCTGGACACATTATTTAGGTTGACATTCCTGTGCAGGGCCGAGACAAGACTGAACTGTGAGGTACCATTTTTCACGAGATGTTTGTGATCTCAGACCAGACTCCCCAAGTCGAATTACTGCGCAGTTAGGGGTGAGTGACATTTTGTATACAATGACCAGACTTTGAAATGAGAGTTCTTTACTAACAAAATAAAACTGCAGAACTCTACAGCTTTCAAACCGAAGAATTTTTTAACTGTACAATAGTGAACAAAGCGAACAAACATTAATGTTTAACTTATACTCTGAGACTAAACATGAAGTAAACATTAATTAACAAGAAAACCGTGTTTGAAACCATCACAAGCTGTACAAATGGCAGAACTAAGTCAGATGTCATGAATTGTTTATAACCCACGTAGATGAGTGATCCACAAGTAACAAAAGATTGCTAAAACTCCATCTGTCTCATGGGGGATTACAGCTCCTCTTCCTTGAAAATCTGGCCTCTGTCATCCCTCTAAAGGTGCTTCATCTTGGACTACCCCAGTGACTGGGAGATGAGCAAATTCTTCTGCCTAGATGGCATGCTGTTGGATTCACAAGGCTCCTTATCTGATTGCAGTTCCGCTCTGCTGGGGGCTACTCTGAGCAGAATCCCACTGCCGAGGGTGTCTTGCTTTCATCCACTCCTTAATACCCAACAGCAGCTTACTGGCCTTTTATTTTGCCTAATTGCTAACTCGCTAGCAGACCACCTTGTTTAAACTCCCATTGAGCTGACAAATGTCCAGGGCATCTCTGTGCCCAGCAGCATGGAGTCAGCAATCCTTCACCACCACTTCTGGCCCTGAGCAGCTTCCTTGAGCTTTAACTGCATGGAGCTTCTTCCCCTGCTCCTGACTAACTCTATAACTAACTGTTCGCTAATGGCCTCACTGATCCTAGTGAACCATTAATACATCCCAATAAGGGTTCTGTCACTGTTCGCAGACAAAATTGAAGGCAGCGCCCATTGGAACGTTCTGTTCCTTGCACATGATCATCTCCAGTTCACCAACTGTGCCTGTCTATAGATGTACGCAGACAAAAGAAAACTCATTGTTAAAGATTCTCAGATGGATTCCGTGGCAATATTTGATCCTAAGCCAGTATCACTAAAACAAACTAATGATTAATCTAATGTATGCAAGTAGCTTCTCTCTTGTATCCCTAATGTCTGTCTGCTATCTCCAAGGCATGTGTCAGGAATGCTCTTGCTTTGCCTGGATAATCATGGCTACAAAGAACATTCAAAGCTTGATGTCATTCAGGATAAAGCTACCTGTTTGGCACTGACCCACCCTCATTAACGTGCACTCCCTCCACTGGTGGGCTGTGGCTATTGTCTACTATATCCACAATGTCTTACCCCTCCTTTAGAAAGACTTTCTGAACCATGACCTCTACCAGCTAGATGGGCAAGGGCAGAAGATGCATGGGAACACCATCACCTGCAAGTTCCCCTCCAAGCCCCACACTGGCCTAAATTGGCACCAGAGCACGGTTCTTTCATCATCACTGGATCAAAATCCTTGAAATCCCTCCATACCAGCACTCTGGGTTTATCTCCACCATGTGGGCTGTAGTGGTTCAGGGAGGCAGCTCACTGCCACCTTCCTGAGGGCAGTTAGTGATGGGGAGCAATAGTTGGCCGAGCCAGCAATGCCCACATCCCATGAAAGAATGCAACACCATTAAATGTCAGATTTCCTCCATTAAGACTCTAAACATACTACTTAAAGTACTCCATTGGCAGTGAAGCATTCCAAAATCTCCTGAACATAAAAGGGCACTGTAGAAACACATGTTGGCTCTTCTCTCCATTCTTGTAATGTGTAAGCATTAACTCCATAGTGTGAAGGCATGCTGAGTGTTGAGACTGAAAGGATGAGGTGTTACTTTGAAGTGCTAACATTTAACGAGTATGGTTCAGTTGAATGTCTGTTGCTTCTCAAGGTGATGTTAGTACAATGAATTAACCAATTGACATATATGGTGTCAGTGTGCAGTACTGTCAGTTCAGCAATAGTACAGATTAGGCAACGTTCCCTGGCACAGTTTAACTTTAGTGACAATCCCTAAGCACTAATGAGTCTTTCAAACACCTACGTCCTTTCCAGCCGTCGGAATTATACAATGGTCTTGTGATTGCTAAGAACGTGTTTGAATTGGCTTAAGCTGCTATCTGATTAGTGGAGAAATTATTTTTATTTTTAGGGCTGGATTTCATCCAGGTATGAGGGTTTGTCAGCTGAAATGTTAAACATGTCATACATTGGTGATTTACTAGTGGTGGTTAATGTGGGGGAGAAAAGAAATCCAGGGTGATTTGGTAATGGGAGGAAAAATACTTAAACATAGTTTATTTTGTTGTTGAGCTAGTCACCCAGCTTAATCTGTTCACTGCTCCCTGACCTGAAACCATATCTAAGTCATGCTGTACCAGATAAAAATCAGCAGTTAGTACCTGGTATGTGTTCTTTATGATTAAATTCATGGATGTGGGTTATAAAAACACCCTGGTACCAGATAAAATAAACTAAACATATTTTCTTTAAATTATATTAGAACTAGGTTTTATTGTCACATGTAGTCAAGTACAGGGATACAGGAATACAGTGAAAAGTTTACAAAGTCGCCATTCATGGCGCTATCTTAGGTACAAGGTACCTAGGTCCAAAATCATAGAATCCCTATGGTGTGGAAACAGGCCATTTGGCTCAATAAGTTCACATCAACCCTCTGAGCGTATTCCAACTAGACCCATTCCCCTACCCTATCATCTACATTTTATCTCTGACTAATGTACCTAATCTACACCTCCCTGAACCCAATGGGCAATTTAGCGTGACCAATTCCCCTAATCTGCACATCTTCAGTAAATCTTAAGTAAAAAAGAGAAAAAGAAATGTTAAAAGTTCAACATTACTTCACCTAACATTCAGATATTAGTTATTTATAAATTTCTTCCTCAGCAGAAACTATAATTATTTACATTAAGGACACCATTTAAAAATCTTTTTGGATGTCTTGCAGGCCTGTTTCTCTCTCTCTCTCTCTCAGCCTCCAAAAGTATCTAGGGTGGGTCTTGCATTAATTATCTTGTTGTTTCATCCATCTCCTGCAGAATGAACAATACCACGTCCTTCACCTGGTCTGTAATTCAAGAAGTGGAGCTGAAGCGACTCAGGCAGTAAATATGAAGGTAAAAGAAAGAAAGCAGTGGGGTTGGTTAGCATGCCCTGACAAACACTCCCATTGGCATCACTATTTAAGTTTGACTGGACTAAAATGAGAGAACGTGCAAGTACCACACTGTTGTATAATTGCATGTGACTGCTATAGTATCTACAAAATAGAACCTAAGAACATCCGCTAGTTCACATTAGTGCAGGAAACTGGGCATCAGAGAAAATTCTTCTCCATTCCACCTCCTTCATGACATGGTCACAAAGGCCTAGATGGGTCTTTTTGATTTGTGCTAATCTCATGTTGCCTTACATATTAAGTTAATCATTAATTCCTCACCCGTTGTTCATTTGGTTAATGGTCAGGGTGGTGAGTGAACAAACCGCCCCATCTGTCACCACTTGTGCAGCTCTTCCCATTCCTGAGCTGGGAAATTATGGGCACCAGACTGGAGCAGCGGTGAATTATCAACTGAAATAGAATGAGTGAATGTGTCACCACTCTCCTGCTGTTTAGACTTGACTCTTCTAAGCTGTATACTCTCATGTTAAGACTGGAAGTTTTGCGACTATCATTCAAGCTGAATTTTCCTGCTCCACTCCTCAGTTCTGATTCTGACAAACCTAGCTCCAGAGATTTGAGCAGGTAAGCTCTGCTGATTTTTCAGTGGCAAAACTGCAGTATGTTGATGAATTGGATTCAACAGTGTTGCTGCTTCATCAGAAATGGGAATGTTCACAATGATTATATCATGTTCAGTGATGTCGCTTTTCCTCTGATACTGGAGTAGTCCATGTCCATATGCAGATATGCCAGTTTGGGCTGACAATAGACAATTTGACTGGCACTTGTGTTGTACAATGATCATCTCGATCTCCAGTAAGAGAAAATCTAACCATTACCCATCACATTCAATGGCTGCTTCATCATTGAATACTCCCACAATCAACATCCTGGAGGCTATCATTGTCCAGTAACCAAACTGGACTAGCCACCACACTGTGTGGCTACAAGAGTAGGCCAGAGGATGCTCAACAATATTGCTCAAGAAGCTTGGTACCGTTGAGGACAAAGCCGCTTGCTTGATTGACACCACGTTCAGTTCCTTCACTACCTGATGCTCAGTTGCAGCAATGTGCACTACCTACAAGATTGACATAGAAACTTGCCAAAGATCCTCAGACCACAACCACTTCCATCTAGAAGGACAAGGGCAGCAGATAGATGGGGAGACCATCGCATTCAAATTCCCCTCCAAGCCACTCCCCATCCTGACCTGGAAATATATTGACGTACTTCGTGTCGCAGTGATGGTTGAAGAAGGCAACTCAGCATCACTTTCTCAAGGGCATCTAGGAGCTGGCCCAGCCACCGATACCCATATCCCACGTGTATTGTAACAATACATTGAACCAAGACCCCTTCTGTCCCTGAGATCAATGTAAAAAATCCCTCGGTAGAATTTGAGGGACTGGGAAGTTCCCTCAGCTGATGTTTATTACGTCCTTTATCGATGTCACCATTAACTGCTGTTCAGCTCATTGGTTTTCATGGTTGCTTGATGTGTGGAGATTGACTGACCAACCGACCGCCTTGTTTTACTTACAAAGCAACTAACGATGCGTTTCAGATACAGCTAACTGGGCTGACCTGAGAGGTGGAAGGCATTATATACACATGGGTGTGTACCTCCTGGATAGATCCTTCAAATCTACTATTGATGGCAAAATTTTCAGGAGCTGGATGTCTGCTCAGAGCTGCCTCTGTAAATTCCTTTAACTCTTTTATGAAGCCACCTGCAAATCCTCTCTTTGAACAAGTCTGTTCCATTTTTTTCTGACCTCCACCAAGGTTTAACAGGAATTACTTCCTCCTCAAAGTTCGTCAGTCACTATTCTACATACAAAGTACCACATAAACATAGGCTTCTGCTAATCCCACGTTTGTTCCTGATTATATATTCTCTTTAAGAAAAGATCAGGCTCTGCGTTACAGATTTCATATTTTTTTAAAATCTGTGACAATGGGAATGTTTAGTTTGAACTGGAATTGAATGGTGCAGGGTTGAGGTACGAAGAGCATATAAAGAGATATAAATTCAAGGCTTCATTCCTCCATTCCTCTATGCAATAGAGGAAAAGAAATATCCCAGCTATTAAGATGCGGCACAGAGAAAAGCAGTTGGAGGCGTGTGAAACTTCTCACTTTCTGCTTTGAACTGTCATAAAAGCCACCCACAGGATAACAGGTGCAGTGCCAAGTGCAGACAAACTTATTTTCAACAAATGTTGTTCCCTGATCTGAAGATTTGCATACTTGTGGTAGTTCAAAATGTCCAGCTGTGTCATGAGTTGAGGGCAACCTATTTATATCCTAATTGGTTTTGGTCTTACACTGAAATCCTACAGAGACAACATCTAATTGGGAGTTGTTGGCATTCTGAGTCTTAGTGTTTAATTTTTAGTTTATCTCCTGTGCTTTGGGCTTTAAATAAATCAAATTTTTAAATGAATTTAACCATTGTCATAAGATAAAAAATTTGGCACTGCTTAAAAATATGAAACCAGCAATGGTGTATCGACAGCCTGCTTATTGACTTCAGTGGAGTAGAAAATCAGACCAAGTTTAGAAACAGTTGCTCTTGCCCAAGTTTAACCTTGCACTATTGAGGCTTGTGGTTGAGGATACAGAGTCGAGGCCTTTGAGTGTCCAACCTTAAACAAACTGTTTGGTCAAGTGCAGAGGGTCCAGTTCAGGATCTGGTTGAGAACTGCACACACAATGACATGATTCTTCGATTCTACTCTTAGTGTTGGAAATCATAGGCTGTGGATCATTCTCTGGAGCAAAAATGGGCAAAGCAGAAAAATTCATCTGAGTTACATTGGATAGGCCAAAGATAACTTTTCCCATGTGTATTTAAAAGTAGAGAGAAGCAAGATGACGGTCAGGGAGTTTGTTTGACATCCACTTGTTCTTCTCTTGTTTGTTTTCTCTACAAAGCAGGTTGCCTTACTTTGTTTTTGTCCTTCTATAAACAGGAAGCAGCTGCACCTACAGCCTCTGGCCAGGAGACCCTCACTGTCCCCACATCTGCAGACGGCATTCGGCACAGAGGATCCGGCTCCTTCACTTGGTTGTATGGTGCTTGGTGAGTAGGGTCAGAAGCTTATGCATCACTGATTTGATGGCTGTATTTGCTTGATGTGTATTAAATCAGCTCTTTGATTTGTCATTGATAGGCCGCCAGGAGAAGAGCTCCAGAGGCCAGCGGGAATGTCTGGTCTCGCTGCTTACAATCTGTACAGCTCTCAGCAAATTGTTTGGCTCCAGCAGATGTACGCAAGACAGTACTATATGCAGTAGTAAGTATCTCACTTGTCCTGTTCTGTTATCTTGTTCTGTTACCTTTAAAACAGAATTTGAATGTTTTTCTTTGTGATTCTTGCATCACACTGGTCCTCCATTCTGCTACAGTATTGAGAGCTTAGATTGTATTGTTCTAAAGAAGACTATAGTGCTCACACCATTCCTGCGTTATTTGCTAAAGGAGAGATTGTCCCCTGCTGAGTACAGTTAAATAATATGCCCATTATTCTGAGTTACTGTTTTTAAATGTCTATGATTTTGAAGTGTTGTTTCGCACTATTAACCAATTTTAAAAAGCTTACATTTTGGGATTGTCTGTGTCGTGATATTGAAATACCTCAATTCTGGAATGCTGCCAATCAGCTTTTGGGCCTCCACAGGAGCTTTCAGAGTTTTTGGCACCAATTTCTTTTCAGTTTTGTTTTTTCTTTATCCCCGTCCTTTTTCAGTGCATCAGCTATGTAGTTCCACTCTTCATCTTTCTCTCTCCACCACTCCCTCTTCACCCAAAGCAGCCATGCTTCGTGAACCGACCTAAAACGCAGGGTGACTGCACCCTCTAATTTTAAAGTCAATCAGGAAGCAGCCTTACGTGCAGAATTACAGAAGTGTTGGAATGCGGAGAGAGGCCATTCAGCCCAACATGTCTGCACCAGCTCGTCAAACGAGCATCATTACCTCGTGCCAATCTCCTGCTTCTCCCTGTACCCTTGCATATTGTTCTTGTCCAAATAACCATCCAATGTCCTCTTAAATGCATCAATTGAAGCTGCTTTCACATTTCCAGACAGTGCATTTCCAATACCTTAACTACTCGCTGTGTGAATAAGTGTTAACTTTGATCACCTTTCACTACTTTAAATCTATGTCCTCTCGTTCTTGTTTCATTTTCAAGTGAGAACTTCTCCCTTCACACTATCAAAAAGATCTCTATCAGATCCTCTCTTGGCTGCCACGTGTCCAAGGAAGACAGTCCTAACTCCTTCAATTGACCTCATCACTGCAGTTCCTCATCCTTGGGGCCATTCTTGTAAATTGCTTCTGCATTCTGCACTCTGGAATTCTCTTCCCAAAATGCTGTGACGTGATTGGTTGATTTGAAATCTTCAAAGACTAGATACACAGACCACTATTGGGTAAATATAGCAGGGGGGTTGGACCATTTTCCAAATTTGAATGATAAATGGAATTGAAATACAAGCAAAGCATGCTTAAAAAGACCGAATGGTCAACTCCTATTCTCAGTTGCATCTGAAATACTGATGAAAACTGAGCAGAAACTACACCATTCAGTTGGTGTATCTGGTACCAACATCCGACTATTGGAGAGTCCCCATGTGGGGACTACAGGCCTGTGGTGAAGTGGAGGCTTTTTGCCGAGAGAAGAGACATTTGTGAGGTGATCTGACGGATCATGAGGTTGCTGGACAGTCAATGGGGGCAAGTTGCTCCAATCAGCTGGAGGTTTACGAACCGGGGGCAACATGTTAAGGTGATTTGTGTTGAGGCAACAATGACGTGAGGAGAAATCACTTCCTTTCTCAAAGTGAGTGATTGGTATCTTGAATGGAGTGCCTGGCAGAGCCAGATTGAATTGTGACTTTCAATAGAGAATAGCATCTAAAGAAGGGTGGCACAGTGGCTCAGTGGTTAGCACTGCTGCCTCACAGCACCAGGGGCCCCCAGGTTTGATTTCAGCCTCCAGCGACTGTCTGTGGGGAGTTTGCGGATTCTCCCTGTCTCTGCGGGGGTTTCCTCCCATGGTCCAAAGATGTGTGGGTCAGGTGAATTGGTCAAGCTGAATTGCCAGTGTTCAGGGAGGTGAAGGCTAGGTGGGTTAGCCATGGAAAGTGCAAGGTTAAAGGGATAAGGTTGGGGTGGTGGGTCTGGATAGGATGAACTTCGGAGGGTCAGTGTGACTTGATGGGCCGAATGGCCTGCATCCACATTGGAGGGATTCTATCATTCTGTCTGCAGTTTTATGGACTGGGGGCACCTGGGAATCAGGTGGGCACTGGGAACTAATTGAGTTGCACTTGCAGAGTCAGGATGGAACAAATGGCCTCTATAGTTCTGCCTGCGCTGGTGTAGTGCTCAATGCCAAGGGAGATCCACTGGTTCGTTTACCAATAAAGAGTTAGCAGCCCTTTTGATTGAGTCTGAAGTGTCCTTTTGAGACCAGCAAAGGTTTTCAGGTCTCTCTATAAACCTCAGGCTAACTGATCACATTTGGAGAGAGGCAACAATATGCTTCCAGTAGTGACAGCGAGCTGGATATTGTTGGGGTTATCTCTGAATTATGGTTTTTTTTTCGTTCTTTTCCAGCCAGGCTGCAGTCGCTGCTGCAGCTGCCGCCACCCACTCTCGGCAGCATCCAGTGGTCGCCCCAGGGACACCCCCGGTACTCCCCAACCAACCCCCTCTGGTCAACCTTCCAGCAGATCGCAACGCCCCCCTGCCTCAACTCAACAACCCACCGGCCAACCAGAACCTCCGGATGAATGCTCAGGGGGGCCCAGTGATGGACGATGACGATGAGTTGAACCGTGATTGGCTGGACTGGCTGTACCTGGGTGCCCGTGCCTCCTTTTTCCTCAGCATCGTGTACTTCTACTCCTCTCTGAGCCGTGTGGTGTTAGTAGCTAGTGCCATTCTGCTGATATACCTGTAAGTGTTCTGCATCGTCTTGCAGAGTTCTAGTTTAAGCACACTGTGTTCGTATGAGTGAGTGATTGTCGACCCCAGCGTGTCCTGGACCCTCCGAGAATAGATGTTCCAAATTCCCTGGACGACGCTACAGAGAAATAATTATTAGGTTGCTTTACCTGAGTGCTTTCTTTTCAATTTATTAGTTATTGTTATAAAGGGGTCGAGGGAAGGCTGTTTGACTGGATAGTTGGAGCTGTGACATCCTCCAGGATTAAATTGAATCAGTGTTGGCAGCCTGTGTTTGATATCGTGGCATTGCTGACTTGCATTGTTTGCACCTTCATCCATTAGAAAACATTTGAGGCATTGAATCGGGGCTGGGGAGGTAGTGGCTGTTTAAACTGCACCACCTTTTAAAAACAATTGATTTCAATCCTACTCCGAGCATGATTTCCAAAGATCATTACAGATTCTTAGTTTAAAAATCACACAGCACCAGATTGTGGTCCAACAGGTTTAATTGGAAGCAACCAGCTTTCGGAGCGTCGCTCCTTCAACCACCTGATGAAGGAGCAGCGCTCTGAAAGCTCGTGCTTCCAGTTAAACCTGTTGGACCACAATCTGATGTTGTGTGATTTTTAACTTTGTACACCCCAGTCCTACACCAGTACCTCGAAGTCATTACAGATTTGGGCAGCCTTTTTTTTTTAGTCACTATCACTAACCGTATTGAAAACTATTTTTGTTTGAATCATTCGTTGCGAACACCCCCGTCAACCCCCAGGCAACCAAGACTGGGTCAATGCTGTTAAGAAAATTAGAGAAAAGTAGACCCCATAACCCCTCCAGTCTGCTTTACCATTCGATTAGATCATGGTCGATGTGGTCTTGAATTCAAACCTATTTTGTCTGTTCCCCTTAGCCCTTGACATCCCTACAGTTATAGAAAGGAAAATCCCATCTATAGTTCACTAATGGGAAGGAAACAGAGCAGCCTTGAGTAAGTGTCTCATCTGTCTGTGCTGCTGATTCCTGTTTGCCTGCTTAATGAAAATTTCTGTGAACATACTCCGCTGTGTGTTATAGAGTGAAAAGGCCATTCTTTCTGAAGGAATTCACAGCCAAGAATGTCAGGAGTAACCTGAGTGGGCCGGGGGAGTTGGCGTACACAGGGTTTCATTTGATGACGTGGCTTGTTTAAGTTGGCTTGTTTCTATTGTTTACTTTATCCACTCTGACGTTTCGTGGTGAGCTGTGCATAGAAGGGTCAGGGTTCAGTAAACTAAATACCCGAAAGTCTATTATAGCATTATACAGAATTCAGCCCTAAAATGGAGGTCAGTGCCAAATACTACTCTGATTACTGCCTGTATTCGGCTCTGTTAAGTTTCCTTCTAATATTTTTAGTCTTACTTTAAAGGCTGACTAGCTTCAGCCCTGTTTTGAAGTTCTGTATTTGCACTAGAAATAGCAGTGGCTGACACATATATCCATATGGTTTATGCTGTTTAGCATTTTAACACAATTAGTCTTGCTGTCTCCTCTTGACTCAAAATCACCTGTACAGGAAAGAATCATAGACTTTGAGATTTTTTTTCCCTTCTGGGTTACTTGAAAAGGTATTTCTTTTCACCTTGGCTCTGCAACTTGAAGCTGCATACAGAGAGGGAGCTGTTGAAAGAGAGTTGCCTCACTGTTCAGTCCTGAGCTGGTTTTACCTTCCCATTTTTGCCCATTATTGACTTTCCAAGGGTTCAAAGGTCAGGTTGTATTTGGGAGAAAGTGAGGAATGCAGAGAGTCAGTCAGAAAAAAGTGTGAGAAGCACAGCAGGTCAGGCAGCATCCAAGGTGTGAGGGAGTCAATGTTTCAGGCAGAAGCCCTTCATTAGGAATGTGGTAAATCGATCAACAGTTCATTTTACACCTCACCAATTTTCTTTTCTAATAAAATATCAAACAAAGCTTTAGATTTGACCATGCCAGTCGCTGTTGTACCTTCCAATTTGCACGCTATTCAATGGTTTGTTATCTGTTCCTTTTTATTCATAAGTTAATCCATTGCAGATATCTCAGTTGTTGACCAGTCCTGAGGGGCTATGTGTGTGTCTGGTTTGCCTGCTGTCTGAATGTGTGTCCTGACCTGTCCTGTCCTTACAGGCATCGTGCTGGTTGGTTCCTGTTTGGGCACCCAGCACCGGTACAGCCAGCACCAAATGTTGAAGTGCCAGTGGAGGAAGCCAATCCAAACGGTGACCATCAGGAGAATCTGGACAACCAAGATACTGTGCAAGAAGAGGTCAGTGCACTTTTCACATGGTTCAATTGAGTCAAGGATCTGCACTTGAGTATACAGCAGCTGTTAAGGGTTCAAGTCCACCCAGTGTCTTTAAAGTTGTTTAATGTGAGATTCATAATCATAGTTAAGCAAAACCTTTACAATTTTTTTTTGTCAATGTATTTTGAATAGTGCCTTTTGAAGTCATTTGGTGTTTGGAGCAACATTACAACAATCTGCTTGATGTTGAATGGAGATGTCCCAGTGGGGTGGGGCCAGTGGGAAATGAAGTTTCTGCTTTCAGTTGTTCTATTGTGGGGACAGAATTTATCCACTTAAGGGAATTAGAGGAGAATTCAATCATTCCAGGCACAAGTTAAGATGACCCTGACATTCACTTCAACCCCAGGGCATCAATGTGGACTTCAACAGTTTCCTCATTTCCCCTTCCCCCACCTCACCCCAGTTCCAAACTTCCAGCTCAGCACTGTCCCTATGACTTGTCCTACCTGCCTATCTTCTTTTCCACCTATCCACTCTGACCTATCACCTTCATCCCCACCCCCACTCACCTATTGTACTCTATGCTACTTTCTCCCCATCACCACCCTCCTCTAGCTTATCTCTCCACGCTTCAGGCTCTCTGCCTTTATTCCTGATGAAGGGCTTTTGCCCGAAACGTTGATTTTACTGCTCCTCAGATGCTGCCTGAACTGCTGTGCTCTTTCAGCACCACTAATCTAGCATCCATTCTTTGCAAAAGGCCATCCTGGTAGTGGCAGGATTTTCACAAAGGTAAATCTGCTTGAAAAAAGCTCAACAAAACACACTAAGTTGCCTTACAAATGAATTTATTCTATTTGTCAGTTTATGTGGTAGAGCAGGAGATTAAAACTTTGTAAATCACCTTCTCCATTATGACGTTTTAACACCCGTCAATTTGATTTATAATTTCCTTTGATGTTACTAAACCTGCATAAAACACCTTAAATAAATTAGGCTAATGCCCAGCTATGAATGGTCAAGATATTTTTTGTTTCGAGTGGGCTCTACATTAACTTGAAAGATGAGTCCTTCAATGGCTTTGTCCCTTTCAATTTGTAAAGCCTCTCTAAGAACTGTGTTCTTCCAAATCCTTCTCCTTCACATCCCTGGTTTTCTTTATGTCGTTGTTGATAGTCAGCTTACAGCTACCCAGGCCCCCAGTCTTTAAAAACAAAAACAGAAATTGCTGGAAAAGCTCAGCAGGTCTGGCAGCACCTGTGGAGAGAAATTAGAGTTAATGTTTCAGGTCGAGTGAAGGGTTCTGAGGAAGGTTCACACGACCTGAAATGTTAACTCCGATTTCTCTCCGCAGATGCTGCCAGACCCGCTGAGCTTTTCCAGCAATTGTATTTTTGTCTGATTTTTACAGCATCCACAGTCCTTTCAGTCTTTACCCAACCTTTTGAGAATTCTCTTCTTTTTAAACTTCTCCATCCATCTGTCTCCATCTTCCACTTAAACTAAGCTCTCTGTACCCATATGTAGCTCATTGTCAAGTTTTGCCTGACAGTATTCCTGTGAAACATGTTAAGATTTTTTTTTTTGTTTGATGTAAGGAAAGATCCTGTTAGCTGAGAGATTTTTAAAGGATACAGAGTAAACCACGCTCTGCACATCTGATCCAAGTTAAATGATGGTGCTAAGTGTTGCTAATCTGATTTGTTTGGTGTGTCAGTTTCAGAGTGGGCCACCAGATCAAGACGTCGAAGGAGTAAATAACTCTGAAAGCGGTGAGATCACAGAGGCCCCTGTGGCTCCGCAAGCTGAGATGAACAGGACGACACTTGCAAATAGAGCCTGGGTCTTCTTCAAAACCTTCTTTGCCTCGTTGATCCCTGAAGGTCCTCAGGCTGTGGCGAACTAATGTCAGTTGAACTCAGAGCTGCTGTGCCTTTATTTCTAATTTTATTTTTTTTTAAAAGAGAAAAGAAGTGCAATCCTAGTTCAGTGTTTTCCGGGCTTCGTGCAAGAAAATGAAGTCACTGTTTCTGCTGTGACTGGGTGTCTAGATGTGATTCCAAATGGAGCGCAGATTAGTATATGATATAAAATGTAAATTTTGTAAATTATTAGAGGAAAGGTATTATTATAAAATGTGCAATTGAGGCTTTTCTAGTGTGTGAAGCTGCAAATTGGATCACGGAATGACTCCACAGTGTGTTACAACATCTTTATATTCTAACAGCTGTGGTCAGTGACACTTTTTTTTAAATCTCTGCAAGTATGACTTAATACAAAAAGTGCTTATTCCCCTTTTGTGCGAGTTTTATGATGAGCATTTATTGGAAACAGTAACTTGTTTTTTTTTTGCAAAAGTGTGAATTTAGATTTCACGTTGCATAATAAGCACAATAAAAGCATTTTTGATGGAAATACGAACTTCCTTCTTCAGTGTGTCCCTTTGTCTAACCCTCTTTATTTCCTGTTGAAAGATCCTCCGATAGGCAGAGTGTATGCACAATTCTGCTGATATTTTTGTTTCCATTAGCAAATTGCAAAAGTCATGAGTCAAGTCATAAAGCCAGGTACTGTAGATTTCGGTTCAATTTTACTTCCTTTTTAAACTCTAAAATTTTTAATGGATTTGCATGGTTTAAACCAAGATATTACTGCTTGTGAGCAGCTTACTTATCGGCTTTTAGTTGTTGTTGTTAATAGTTCTGGAGCACAAGCTTTCAGTACTGCTACTGGAGTGCTATCAGGGCCTGTAAGCCTTGACGTTTGCAGTGCCTTCAACCATCTCTTGACCTCACCTGGTGTGAATCATATTGGCTGAGGATCGGCATCTGTGGTGCTGGGGACCTCCTGGAGGAGGCTGACATGGACCAGCCACTTCTGGTTGAAAATTGTTGCAAATTCTTCAACTATTTCTTTTGATGTGCTGGCCTTCCCAATCTTTTAAGGATGGGGATATTTGTGGAGCATCCTTCTCCGGTGAATTGTTTAATTGTTAACTGACTTCTGTCTGTGGCAGGACTGCAGAGCTGGTTGTGAAGTTACTTAGTTCTGATCATTGCGTGCTGCATCTGCTGTTTTGACATGATGTTCATTTTCATTTAGCTTCAACAGCTTGGCACTTCACTTTTAGGTATGCCTGGTGCTGCCCTTGCAGTGCTCTCCTGCACTCACCATTGAACCAAGGTTGATGCCCTGGCTTGATGGCAATGGTAGAGTGGGGGATATGCTGGGCTATCGGGCTATAGAACGGGATTGAATACAATTCTTCCGCAGATGACCTATACTGCCTCACGGGCACCCAGTTTTGAGTTGCTCGATTTTATCCCAAATTCAGCACGTTGCCAGCAGCGATGTTGTGGAGGTTGATCGTTGTCCTGGAGTCTCCAGGCCAACGCTGGAAGGTTGCTCAGCATAGTTATAGCAGGTTGGGCCAATGATCTCCATCAGTTTGTTTGCAGCCCACAGCCCAGTGTCCTGTTTCTGCCCCTTGTATTGCTATGCCAAGTTGACCACAACAAGGAGCAGCTCTGGTTAGCACTGCTGCTTCACAGAACAAGGGACATTGGTTCGTTTCCTCCTTAGGGCGACTGTCTGTCTGTAGAGTTTTCACATTCTCTCTACATCTGCATGGGTTTCCTCATGGTGCTCGGGTTTCCTCCCTTGGTCCAAAGATGTACAGGCTGGGTGGATTAGCCATGGGAAGTACAGGGTTACACTAATAGAGTAAGGGAGGTCAGTCTGGGTGAGATCTTTTTGGGGATGGTGGGGGGGGGGGGCGTAGTTGGTGTGCACTCAATGGGCTGAATAGTGTGGAAGCAGTACATATGGGGACTCTACAATTCTAACTCCTTCAAACTGTGGATGTTCTGAAACCTTCCAGTTGGGTGAATTTTGACCTGTCTGTGGAATTTTTTAAACAAATCATTCAGGGGATGTGGGTGTCACTGGCTAGACCATTGCTTATCTCTAACTATCTATTCAGGATGTTAGTAGGAAAAACCCATCTGGTTTCCAGTCTAACAACTGTCAATAGTTTCATGACAGATTTCATTACTTACAGATTTTAAAAGAAAATTCAAATTCCACCATCTGCCGCAGCAGGATGTGAAGCCGTACGTGGTCTTGGTGCCATCGCTAGACCCAATAATGTGAAGGTCCCTGGTCAAATCTCTTACTACTTGTCTGCATGGGAGGCATGACTTTTAAAATGGGATTTAATCTTGTTGGACACTTATGGAATTTTTCTGAAGGTGTCTGTGAGTCGAAAGTGCGATTGAGAAGCAGAAGCCAGAAGAGGAACATCACAGAAAATGTGGAAGGAGAGGATGTGAGAGAGCAATGGTTTCAGAGGTGAAGAAGAGAACCGAAATGTGGGGAGGGAATTAGAACCTGTAAAAGAGCCAGGCTTTGAAGCAGGAGAGAAGTGAGGAGGAGCCAAGAACAGGAAGCTTGATGAGGTTTACATTAGATTAGATTCCCTACAGTGTGGAAACAGGCCCTTCGGTCCAACCAGTCCACACCGTCCCTCCAAAAAGTAATTCACTCAGACTCATTTCGCTCTGACGAATGCACCTAACACTACGGGCAATTTAGCATGGCCAATTCACCTAACCTGCACATCTTTAGACTGTGGGAGGAAACTGGAGCACCCGGAGGAAACCCACGCAGACACGGGGAGAATGTACAAACTCCACACAGACAGTCGCCCAAGGCTAGAATCAAAACTGGGTCCATGCCACTGTGAGGCAGCAGTGCTAACCACTGAGCCACCATGCCACCCTCTTATTTATTTTTGCACACAGGGATATTGTACCCTGCACGAATGGGCAGCGACAGCATTTCCACACAGCCATTGTGTTATGATGTTTGGAATATTGCTCACTGGAGTTGATTTTTTTTTGTTTAGCTTCTGGTTCCAAGAGGTTGATCATCACTCATTTGACCATTGTGTCAATGTGGTTTCGTACTGTTCCACTCTCTCAATGATGGGATTATGTGTACAGACTGATTCTGATGCTAAGGAGTCTTTATTAAAGTTCACTACATTAAATCTTTTGTTCTGCGAAAGAGAATAAGTTACGTAAGTCTGTCAGGTTTGAAAATATCATGATCAACTTGAACAACTTCAAAGCAGCAACCTTAGGAAATGTTGAGAGTCCCAGGAACGTGCAGAATAGTCCCACATAGATACCATGATCCCTGTTAAAACCTACACCTCTTACATTGGAAATGTTCTCCTGGGCTAATCAAGGAGTTTGTGTGCTCAGCTAGGAACGGCTGTGATAATCTTTTGCTTGTTTGTGGTGCTACAGGCTTTCCTAAACAGAGTGAGGCAAGAGTGCTTGTTTAAACAAACAACAATGATTTTTCCAATAACGTTGTTAAGATCTAATCTTAACATTTCAGATCGCTGGGTCTTATGCAACAATCTGGGCCCCAGCATTGCGTTTGCTTTATCCTGGAATGTTGCTTTTGCAGAGATCCAAGACAGAAAGATTTTAGAAAGCTTCTGCAATCTGATCCTATTGACTCCCTGACTGCAGCTTCTCAGGAAAACCTCTCATACATCACTGACAATTCTGGAGCAGTTCAACAGTAATCTTGTACTCATTGCATCAAATCTGCTCTGGGCCTACTGTAGGTAGAATTGGCAAAAGCAAGGAATTGCGTGTGTGTGTGTATGAGAGAGAGAGATTCTAGTACGGTAAAGCAGCCTGGTCACAGATACCACTACTATTGGCATCTCTCAATCAGTTCCTGCATCTCAGAAAATCAGGGTGAAGTTAACTTCATCTGGCCTACAGTTTTCCCTTTTAGGGGTTTCTAATGTGGAAAAACTGAATGTTCACTCCTGAATGGGTGCCTTGACAAGTTTTATTCACTGAGTCATTATCCAATTCAGCATAGCAAGTGTCCACAAGTGAGAGGAATGACAGCAGAGTGGGTAAATGGAGTTGCAGTGCACAACATAATCTGAATGGGGGAGCATACTTGAGGAGCTGCGTGAGTTACACTGAGTACAAACCTCTTGGATGGGGTGCTGCCCAGTTAGGGAAAATGTACAGAACAACAGAGTCAGAGCCTTCAGTTTAGAGGAAGCGCAGGAAAATTTTTAAAAACTATGTTTTTTGGTTCCTGATTTACATTCTACACATTCTTGATAAACAGCTAATGTAAAAGCAGCAAAATAAAACCAAGAACTGCCAAAAGATCTGAGATAAAAACAAAAAGTGCTTGGAGAAACTCAGTAGGTCTGTTAACATCTAGCGAGAGAGAAAGAAAGAGTGACCGAGTGAGAGATAGATAGAGAGAGAGAGAGAGACAGAAACAGAGGTTAATGTTTTGAGATCGGTGACCGTGAAAACAGGCTGGACTCTGGCAGTGAATCGCAAACAATGCAACTGCTTGTTCATCCGTAACCAGGGCAGCAAATATCTCTGCAGTTTCCCACATGTGATCCAAACAAGCAACCAAACCAGTTCCTTCGATTGTTGCTCACTGCTGTGATTCACCCTGAAGCTTGTAGGGTTGTTTTCTAAAAAAAAACTTCCTCCTAGACCTGGGAATGTAGCTTGTAGCTCTGCTGTGGGGTAGGGCTGGGGGAATAACAAAGGTTTCTGGGAATGACCCAGCAAGACCCAATTCCTTCTGTGCAGAATAGGTTTAGAATTTATTCTTGCGTGTACTCGAGTACCGTGAAAAGTGTGCAAAGTCGCCATTCTCTGCCGCCATCTTAGTATACAAAAGACAGGATTAAAAACCGAAGCAGAAATAAAAGAAATGGTCCGGTCACTCCTTTTCCTCCGCCATGAGTAATCACCACCAGAAATGGTGGCTCAGTGGTTAGTACTGCTGCTTCACAGCGCCAGGGACCTGAGTTCGATTCCAGCCTCGAACAACTGCCTGTGTGGAAGTGTGCGCATTCTCCCTGTGTCTGTGTGGGTTTCCTCCCACAATCCAAAGATGCGCAGGTTAGGTGAATTGGCCATGCTAAAATTGCCCACAGTGTTCAGGTTAGGTGCATTAGTCAGGGGTAAGTGTAGAGTAATAAGGTAGGTGAATAGGCCTGGATGGGTTACTCTTCAGGGGATCAGTGTGGACTTGTTGGGCCAAATGGCCTTTTCCACACTGCAGGGATGACACAATTCTAGGAAAAACCAAATCTAACCCTCAGTCTGTGAGCACTCAGGTACCCCACGACCCCACCCGCTGTCACTGCTGGAATCCTACAGGGCCTAGCCATGGCCTGGAGTCACAGCCCTGTCACAGGAACTGCATCACCATCCTTCGGTGCCATCTTGAATCCACTGATGTCATGGCAGCCGTGAGTCCCATACTGGGCCGATGTTAGCCACACAGTCGCCACTGCAGTTGCCAGGACCTGAACTGGGTTCAGACTCTCTGCCCCGAAGCAGCCACTGTCTCATTGTAGACAAACAGGAGGCTGGAAGAACACAGCAAGCCAGGCAGCATCTGGAGATGGAGAAGTCAACTTTTCAGGTGTAACCCTTCTTCAGGACAGGAGGTTGATATAGGTGGAGCTACAGATAAAGGGGGTGGGAGTGGCAGGGTGGGAAGTGGGGATAGGTGAAGACAGGTAAAGGGTACAACCTGGTTGGTCAATGGGAGGAATGAATCTGGTTGGTGGTCAGAAGGAAGGGTCAATGAGAGTAATGGAAGGGAGAGGGGATGGTTTGGGAAGGGAGTCGGGGGAAGGGAAGGATGTTATTTCAAATTGGAGAGCTCAACGTTGAGTCCTCCGGGCTGTTGGCTGCCCAAGCAAAAGATGAGGTGTTGTTCCTCCACTTTGCGGTTTGGTTCATTGTGGCAATGGAGAAGGCCAAGGCAGGTCATGTCAGAATGGGAGTAAGAAGGGGGATTGAAATGGGCGGGTGTGTCATTATGGCTTACGTTGTTGTTGCCTCCTGGCACCACCATTTCAGCAAATGAACCCGCCATTACCAACACTCCAGGAAGGAACTGCTCCTGCCGAGAAAGAGGAAAAGAAAGAGTAAAAGAAAGAGGAGAAAGAAGCAGAGACCATGCATAAGCAGACCTGCCACTCCAGCTTGGGGTAATGGCTGTGTACAGTAGAAATAGCTCTCTCTCTCCTTCCAGCAAGTATCACCAATGTGATTTCCAGCTATATCTGATTAATGTAACAGTGTACGCTGTGCTGGGGGTGACACATGCACCAAACATCCCCACTGCCCTGTGGCTGACCATTTCAACTCCACTCCCCACTCCGCCAAGGACGTGCAAGTCCTGGGCCTCCTCCACTGCCAAATCCTAGACACCCACTACCTGGAGGAAGAATGCCTCATCTTCCACCTTGGGACCCTCCAACCACACAGCATCAATGTCAACTTCACCAGTTCCTCATTTCCCTTCCCCGCACCTGATCCCAGATCCAATCCTCCACCTCGGCACTGCCGTCTTGGCCTGTCCTCCCAGTCCATACTCCTTCCAACCTATCCTCTCCACCCACCTTTCCAATATGTCACCATCATTTTCCATCTGCTTCTACCTATCGCATTCCCAGCTACCTTCCCCCCCAGCCCCAGGCCCATCCCCCCCTCCCATTTATCTCTCAGCCCCCTTGGGCTACCCTCTCATTCCTGATGAAGGCCTTATGCCCGAAGTGTTGACTCTCTTGCGCCTCAGATGCTGCCAGACCAGTTGTGCATTTGCAGTGCCACAGTTTTCCACTGGGGATCCCATTCACCATGCTCCAGGTCTACCTCATCCTATGTGTTTCTATCCATCACATCGCTCCAACTTCAGACTCCTTTGTGAGTGTTCAAGCCCTTTCAATGGGCTGACACTCTCTGAAATCCATGTCTATAAGGGACTAATGGTACCAGTGGGAAAGCAGATGCACAGTGCCAAGCCTAACCTGTCAGCTTCTGATGATGAGCCAGCATCAATGCTGATCCATCCATACCACCCAGGAATGACATACACAGGGTTTACCACAGCTCGCCTCCCATCGACAGGATGGCAAAACACAGCTGGTTAAAATGCTTTCACCTCCTCCTCCTTCTCCCAAACCTCTGAAAGGAAAAACTGTGCATAAAATCATGCAGGACTGTACTAACATTTTGTGCGAGTTATCTCTCTCTGCCATGCCCCCTGACACCCAACTGATTTTGAACATTGCCACTGAATTTGCTTCAGCCAGTGAATTCCAGGTCATTAGCAGTTCGCTGTGTTATAAAGAATTCTTGTCTCCCATGTAATTACTGACTTCCCTGTACAGGAGGCAGCTTTCCCCAATTTATTCCACTTCATGATTTTGAACCCCCCCAACCATGAGCTGTTCCCTCAATCTTCTTGCATCCCATCTCATCACACACTGTTCTCAGAATAACTCACCACTCAGGTGTCAATACTGGCATCCCTTGTGCCCATGCCATCTTTGAAAGCCCATTGTGCACCTGAGCAACCTCTGGCATTATGAAGCTGCCCTCCTCCGTTAAGGATGTTTCTGGAAGATGGCACAGCGATCATCTGACTGGGACTTGGTCGATGGGACAATACAACGCGGAGGTGTCCTCAATCCCAGAGGAGGTCATGACACCAGCCTCTGGTGGGGGTGGGAGGTGTCAATCTGAGGTCACCATCTGTGTCACTGCCCAACATGGCGATCATTCAGGCCTAGTGGTGAGCTGAATCCTGCTCTGGCTTCTTTTTGTCAAGTTTCCTTGAGGTTGAGCTTACTTGGTGAAATGGCAGCGTGGATTTTAATGAGAGAGATGTGATGCTATCCAGGCGTGTAAGGAGCACTAATCTCCAAAAAACCAGCAACCTATTGAGAATCCCACCGCATTGCTGGTGAAAAGCATCAAAGGTGTTGCAAGATGATCATGCTATTGAGATGGACCTGTCACTGATTCTGCCACTCTTCTCGTTATAGTCCATATTGCTCAGTTCTCTGTGAGACTGCAGCCATTGTAATCCAATCCCCCACTACCTGTTACTCTGGGACATTGGAACAAATCCCTGAGAAGGGATTTTAGGGCCAATGGGTTTCAGTGTAAACCCAATATTATTTCACATATGTAATAGCTCCCTCAGGAATCCTTCATGGTGTTTACTTGATGAGAAGGTATGATGTTTAGCAATAGCCTGAAGGGAATTGCACGTCTGGAGCTTTCTCCATTAAAGTGCACCAAAATCGATGTGAGCTGACGTCAGTAACCATGAGCATATGAAGTTAGACAATTACACCTGGCACAAGGGAAGGTTTTAATAATTTTACGTGTACATATTCACACTGATTTGACGTGGCATGGCTACATGGAATGTATACCTCAAACGTGGGTATTCATTCTCAATCTCTCAACCCTTTCAGACTCCCTGTGGTTTGAACTGACAGACTGACATCCTTTGTTCCTTGGAGCTAAGTTGGATATTCACAAGTTCAAAGCCAGCAAAATTCCATCCATTCCATCCTCTGTAATTTTATTCCTGTCTTAAGCTGAACAGCTGTGAAAGCCTCATCCAAGCTCACATATTTGACTATTCCAACACAGCCATGGCTAGTCTCCCACTTCCTACACTCTGCAAACTCAATGTCATCCGAATTTCAGCTACTCGTCTCTTAGCTTGAACCCAAGTCCCTTCCACCATTAAACTGTATTGCCCCTGGTCTGGCAGCCTTTTGATTTTAAAAGTCACATCGTTGTTTTGCCATTGCCTGTATCTGTAATCTCCTCCAGACTCTCCAAGATTCGTCAGGTTGTGGTCTCCTGAGTACCCCTAAGTTTAATCACTCCACCATCGTGGTAGTGCATTCAGTTGCTTTGGCTCGAAGCTCTGGATCTCTTCTCATTACCAGTCCATGTCTCCACCTCACTTTCTCTTTTCAGATACACCTTAAACCTATCTCTTTGAACACCTGTTGGCCATCTGATCGGATAACTTTCTATTGTAAAATCATGCAACATTTATGACGTGGATGGGGGCTATTGGTTCCTCTTGTCTATATTTATGTGGCTAAGTGGCTGCACGGTGGCTCAGTGGTTAGTACTGCTGCCTCACAGCACCAGGGACCTTGGTTCAATTCCAGCCTTGAGCAACTGTCTGTGTGGGTTTCCTCATGCAATCCAAAGATGTGTAGGTTAGGTGAATTGGTCATGCTAAGTTACCTATAGTGTTTAGGGATGTGCAGGTTAGCTGCATTAGTCAAGGGTAAATGTAGAGTAGTAGGGGAATGGGTCTGGGTAGGACACTTCTCAGTGTGGGCTTGTTGTGCCAAATGGCCTGTTTCCACCCTGTAGGGATTCTATTCTAAGTGTTGTATTCTGTTTTATAAAGCACCTGAGAAGTGAATTGGGATATTTTATTTTGCTTAGGGTAATTTCTAAATCTGAAGAAGGGCTTATGCCCGAAACGTCGATTCTCCTGTTCCTTGGATGCTGCCTGACCTTCTGTGCTTTTCCAGCAACACATTTTCAGCTATTTTCTAAATCTAGTTTACTGGTGTTGTAAGAGGTCATGCAGCAATTCATCAATCGGTGAAGCCCTCCTGTTCAACAGCACTGTATTAGAGAATTGTGTGCTCTTTAGAGACCAGACAGGGTGCGTGTAATCATTCTTCTACAGTTTACAATCTGTCTGGATTGCCTTAAAGAGCATCGACTGCTGTTTAACCCACATTTGGTGAAGAACAGATTGTGAAAATCTCGACTGCAATAATAATGGAAGAGCAGAGGCAGTCAGCTCTATTGAAGAAGCAATAATATTGCACCATCTGCTGGTCAATGGTGTTAAAGCATGCGTAAAACAAACAACTAATTCCATTGAATTGCATGACGTAATTCTTCACAATTCTTTCACTTAGACCCAGCATCTATTCTGGACTCTTGAATACGATGGCTTTTACTGATGTATGGCATCATAGGATTTGGGCAGGCACCTGCTTTATCACCAAGTTTTCATGCCTGAACCCTGAACAGTGAGTTATTGGCAGACTAATTGACTATGGGAACCATCACTGCTGAGTTCAATCTTTCACCTGAAGTTCCCAAGAAGCTTCTTGGTCCCTACTGTGGCACAGTGGTAGCGTTCCTGGCCTTAGAACAGAGAGGCTTGGGTTCAAGTCCTCCCTTGAGGTGTGTAATAATATCTCTGTGATTTGAATTATCACAAAGGGGTTTTCAAAAGGGATCCCATTGTAGCGACTATGAACAGGAATCTAAGCCAATTTCTATCAGCCACCAAGGCTAGTGAGACCAGTCTGAACACCTCACAGCCCAGGATCATATTAGCTAATCTGGGATATTTGTGATTTGCACTGATTCACAAATCCAGGGGATTTTATCTGGAGCAGCAGATAAAATTCAAAACTTGGTATGTTCAGCCATGAAACCCAGACTCTTTTATAAATGTTATGTTTGACGAGATTGAAAGAAAATCAGTACAAGTGGTTGCAACATTCCACAGTTACCAAACAAAACAACAGCTTGTCATAGAGTCATAGAGATGTACAGCATGGAAACAGATCCTTCAGTCTAACTCACCCATGCCGATCAAATATCCTAAATTAATCTAGTCCAATTTGCCAGCCTTTGGCCCATACCCTTCTAAACTCTCCCTAGTCATATACCCATCCAGATACCTTTTAGATGTTGTAATTGTTCCAGCCTCCACCGCTTCCTCTGGCAGCTCATTCCATATGCGCACCACCTTTTGCATGTAAAAATTGCCCCTTAGGTCCCTTTTAAATCTTTCCCCTCTGACCCTAAACCTATAACCTCTAGTGCTGGACTCCCCCACCCCAGCAAAAAGACTTTGTCTATTTACCCTATCGATGTCCCTCATGATGTTATAAACCTCTACAAGGTCATCCCTCAGCCTCCGCCCTGATACACTTGGAAGCAAAATCTAGTCTTTTCCATTCTGGTAACTCATCGCACATCCCAAACCAGACTGAAAAGCAGGATTACGGAGAGGTTTTGAGTTCGGTATTATTCCTCCATCCTTGTGGATCGAGCCACAACTTCACTCTGGAATTCTGAAGGTATTGGTACCCAAAGCATAGAGGCCTCTTCATCAGAAGATGCAGGTTGGTTGGCCCTAGCATTGTTTTACAAGAACGTGACCATGCTACCTTCACATCTCTGCTAGCTGCAGTGGTCACACACATTGATGGTTGGACTGCATGCCCCTTCAGCCCCCTGAGGGTGCTCCTCTTGTAGTACCATGTTTGGAAGTTATACTGTTCACATGAACCTCCCTCCAGCTTTCAGAGTGACTTTCCGCCAGCAGTCAGACAAATGCAACCTCTAGTTTACATTTTGTCCATAAGCATCAACAACGCATGACAAACTGGAAATGCTGATGGTTTCTATGTGTGTGCAACTTTTTAACAAAAATAAAATTTGTTAATTTTTCATATGTCCAGTAGCCATCATTGAGTTAGGTAAATGTGAGGTGCTTCATTTTGGAAAGGCAAATTGGGGGCAGCACTCAGACACTTAATGGTAAGCTCCACGGGAGTGTTGCTGAACAAAGAGACCTTGAAGTGCAAGTTCATAATTCCTTGAAAGTGGAATCACAGGTAGACAGGGTAGTGAAGAAAGCTTTTGGTATGCTTGCCTTTCTTGCCCAAAACATTGAGTATAGGAGTTAGGAGGTCATGTTGCAGCTGTACAGGACACTTTTGGAATGTTGCTTGCAATTCCTATAGAAAGGATGTTGTGAACTTGAAATGGTTCAGAAAAGATTTACAAGGATGTTGCCAGGGGTTGGAGGATTTGAGCTATAGGGACAGGCTGAATAGGCTGTGGCTGTTTTCCCCGGAGCATCGAAGGCTGAGGGGTGACCTTATAGAGGTTTGTAAGATCATGAGGGTCATGGATAGGATGAATAGCCAGAGTCTTTTCCCTGGGGTGGGTGAGTCCAAAACTAGAGAACATTGTTTTAAAGTGAGAGGGGAAAGATATAAAAGGGACCTCAGAGGCAACCTTTTCACGCAGAGGGTGGTACGTGTATGGAATGAGCTGCCAAAGGAAGTGATGGAGATGGTTACAATTACAATATTGAAAAGGCATTTGGATGGGAATATGAGTAGGAAGGTTTTAGAGGTATATGCGCCAAATGCTAAGCAAATTGGACTAGATTAATAAAGTTGTTTCTGTGCTGTACATCTGTATGACTCTAGAACTTTAATGTCCTTCATGTGTATCTAAAGCTGCTCTGAAACTTAACTGGAAAAGTGGGAGCTCGGATATTACTGAGCTTGACAATATGAGGGGACTTGAGGCCCAGTGTCCCATGGCAGCTTCATCAAAAAGCAGGAATGTTTCTCTATTGTTCTGGGCAATTTTGATCCCTCAACCATCATGGCGACACACAGTCGTTTATCTCACAACTGTTTGTGGGAATTTGCTATGCACAAATTTCCTACATTAACAGGATGAGTTGACTATTAAAAAGGTGCAGGAAGTTATAGAACATAGAACATAGAACAATACAGTGCAGAACAGGCCCTTCAGCCTCGATGTTGTGCCGACCTGTGAACTATTCTCAGCTCATCCCCCTACACTATCCCATCATCAGCTATGTCCTTATCCAAGGATTGTTTAAATCTCCCTAATGTGGCTGAGTTGACTACATTAGCAGGTTGGGCATTCCACGCCCTTACCACTCTCTGCATAAAGAACCTGCCTCTGACATCTGTCTTAAATCTATCACCCCTCAATTTGTAATTATGCCCCCTCATACAAGCTGACATCATCATCCTAGGAAAAAGACTGTCACTGTCTACCCTATCTAATCCTCTGATCATCTTGTATGTCTCTATCAAATCCCCTCTTAGCCTTCTTCTTTCCAATGAGAACAGACTCAAGTCCCTCAGCCTTTCCTCATAAGACCTTTCCTCCAGAACAAGCAACATCCTGGTAAATATCCCCTGCACCTTTTCCAATGCTTCCACATCCTTCCCGAAATATGGCGACCAGAAATGTACACAATATTCCAAGTGTGGCCGCACCAGCATTTTGTAGAGTTGCAGCATGACATTGTGACTCTGGAACTCAGTCCCTCTACCAATGAAACCTAACACACCGTTTGCCTTCTTAACAGCACTATCCACCTGGGTGGCAACTTTCAGGGATCTATATACATGGACTCCAAGATCCCTCTGCACATCCACATTACCAAGAATCTTTCCATTGACCCAGTAACAACCTGTAACATTCTTCCAAATTGTCCACTACTCCAACGATTTTAGTATTGTCTGCAAATTTACTAATCCATCTACCTATGCCTGCATCTAAGTCATTTATAAAAATGACAAATAGCAGTGGTCCCAAAGCAGATCCTTGTGGCACGCCACTAGTAACCAGACTCCAGGCTGAATATTTTCCATCAACCACCACTCGCTACCTTCTTTCAGAAAGCCAGTTTCTAATCCAAACCGCTAGATCACCCTCAATTCCATGCCTCTGCATTTTTTCCAACAGCCTACCATGTGGAACCTTATCAAAGGCTTTACTGAAGTCCATGTATACCACGTCTACTGCCCTACCCTTATCTACATGCTTGGTCACCTTCTCAAAAAATTTGATGAGGTTTGTGAGACACAACCCTGTGTTGACTATCTGAAATCAAACTGTTGCTTTCTAGATGATTATAAATCTTATCTCTTATAATCCTTTCCAAAACCTTTCCTACAACAGAAGTAAGGCTCACTGGTCTATAATTACCTGGGTCATTTCTACTCCCCTTCTTGAACAAGGGCACAACATTTGCAATCCTCCAGCCCTCTGGTACTAAACCTGTAGAAAATGAAGACTCAAATATCAAAGCTGGAGGCTCTGCTATCACCTGCCTAGCTTCCCAGAGAATCCTGGGATAAATCCCATCCAGCCTAGGGGCCTTGTCTACTTTCACTCCTTCTAGAATTGATAACACCCTTTGTAACTAACCTCGATGCTTTTTAGTCTAATATCTCGTACCTCATTCTTCTCCTCTACAATATTCTCCTTTTCCTGAGTGAAACCTGAAGAGAAACCTTCATTTAGCACCTCTCTGATCTCCACAGGGTACACACTCAACTTCCCACTTCTGTTTTTGATTGGACCTATTCCTAACCTAATCATCCTTTTATTCCTGACATACCTATAGAAAACTTTAGGGTTCTCCTTTATTCTATTTGCTAAAGACTACTCGTGTCCTCTCTTTGCTCTTCTTAACTCTCTCTTTAAATCCTTCCTAGCTGATCTGTAACTCTCCATTGCCTCATCTGAACCATCTTGCCTCATCAACACATAAACCTCTTTCTTCTGCTTAACTAGAGATGCAATTTCTGTAGTAAACCATGGTTCCCTTACCTTATCACTTCCTCCCTGCCTGACAGGTACATACCTATCAAGGACACACACAATATCTGTTCCTTAAACCAGCTCCACATTTCCATTGTCCCCATCCCCTGCATTTTGCTACCCCATTCTATGCATCCAAATTCTTGCCCGACTGCATTCTAATTGCCCTTCCCCCATCGATAACTCTTGCCCTGTGGCATGTACCTATCCCTTTCCATCGCTAAACTAAACGTAACTGAATTATGGTCACTCTCTCCAAAGTGCTCACCTACAACTAAATCAAACACCTGGCCCGGTTCATTACCAAGCACCAGATCCAGTGTGGCCTCCCCTCTTGTTGACCCTTCGACATACTGTGTCAGGAAACCCTCCTGTACACATTGGACAAAAACTGATCCATCCGACGTACTAGAGTTATAGCATTTCCTGTCAATGTTGGGGACGTTAAAGTCCCCCATAATGACCATCCTGTTCCTTTCACTCCTACCCAGAATAATTTTGCTAATCCTCTCTTCCACCTCCCTGGAACTCTGCGGAGGCCTATAGAAAACTCCAAGAGTGTGACCTCTCCTCTCCTGTTTCTGATATCAGCCCACACTACCTCAGTGACGAGTCCTCGTCAAAAGTTCTCTCAGCCACCGTTATACTATCCTTGACTAACAAGGCCACACCTTCCCCTCTTTTACCGCCCTTGCCTGTTCTTAATGAAAGATCTAAACCCTGGAACCTGCAACATCCATTCCTCACCCTGCTCTATCCATGTCTCCGAAATGGCCACATCATCGAAGTCCCAGGTAATTATCCATGCTGCAAACTCTCCTACCTTATTTCGGATGCTTCTGCCTTTGAAGTAGACACAGTTCAAACCAGTTTGTTGTCTGCCAGCACATTCCTGTGACCCTGAAATCCTGTCCCTGTCCTTCCTACTCTCATCCTCCTGTGCACTGCAACTACACCTCCAGTTCCCATCCCCCTGCTGAGCTAGTTAAACCCACCCGAATAGCACCTGCAAATTTCCCACCCAGGATATTAGTACCCTTCTGGTTCATGTGAAGACCGTCCTGTTTGTAGAGGTCCCACCTTCCCCAGAATGAACCCCAATTATCCAAGAACCTGAAACCCTCCCTCCTGCACCTTCCCTGCAGCCACGTGTTCAGCTGATAGCTCTCCCTATTCCTTGCCTCACTATCACGTGGCATGGGTAACAAACCAGAGATAACAACTCTGTTTGTTCTAGCTCTCAGCTTCCACCCTAGCTCCCTGAAATCCTGCCTTACATCCTGATCCCTCTTTCTACCTATGTTGTTGTTATCTACATGGACAACGACTTGAGGCTGGTCACCCTCTCCCTTCAGGACACCAAAGATACGAGCCGAGACATCACGGACCCTGGCACCTGGGAAGCAACAGACCAACCACGAGTCTCGTTCGTTTACAGCAAACCTTCTATCTGACCTTCTAACTATTGAGTCCCCAATGACTAACACTCTCCTCCTTTCCCTCCTTCCCTTCTGTGCAACAGAGACAGGCTCTGTGCCAGAGATCTGGGCCCCAATGCATACCCCTGGTAAGTCGTCCCCCTCAACAGTATCCAAAACAGGATACATGTTTTTCAGGGGAACGACAACAGGGGATCCATCCCCTGACTTGTTTTTTCCCCTTTCAAACAGTCACCTTTAAGCCTAGGAGTAACTAGTTCCCTGTAACTCTTATCCATCACAGCCTCTGCCTCCCAAATGATCCGATGTTCATCCAGCTCCCACTCCAGTTCCCTAACATGGTTTTGGAGGAGCGAAAGTTGGGTGCACTTCCTGCAGATGTACTTGGATGGGACACTAATCGTATCCCTCACCTCAAACATCATGCAGGAGGAACATTGCTCTCTCTGCACTGCCATCCCTGCTAGTCCCCTTATCACAAAGTAAAGAAGAAGAGACGCTTACCTGGTATGTCCCTGGTCTTTAAGGTGGGACGCCCTACAAAGGTTGAGTCTCGGGTTGAGAAAACACTGACATATATAGCTAGACGGAAATAAAAATAAGAAGTCCCTCCTTTCTCAGAAACCTCTGCTCTCTGACTTCAAATTTAAAAGCACAAATCCATGACTCACTGCTCCCAGCAGGCCCCTGGTCCAGGCTCCCACCCTTCGAGTTGCTGCTACCGCTGAAAAGCAGAAAATACGAGGAGCTACATAAACTCAGGACCTTTTTGTTTCATTTTGTACAGATGAAGTCTAGCAAAAAAGTGGTAGTTGACCAGAACCTTCTCAGGGGCAATGAGAGATTGGCAATAAAAGCTGGCCCAGCCTGCTCACCCTGTGAAGGTTGCTTGCTGATATCTGGGAAGTGTTGTTTGCCACTGCATTGCCTTATTTCCTTTACCATTTAACCTTCGCCATATCTCTTTTAATCATCATTTGTGGCCTCAAACACAAGTATTTTCATCATTAGTTGCAAGTATTTTGAGGTATATTTGGGCACAACATCCTTGTGTTAGAATGCACTAGTAGTTTTTGGATTCCATTAGAGTCATTTCCAATCACAGAGTCATACAGTGATAGTGACATACAGTATGGAAGTAGACCCTTCGGTCCAACCCGTCCATGCCAACCAGACACCCCAACACAATCTAGTCCCACCTGCCAGCACCCGGCCCATATCCCTCCAAACCCCTCCTATTCATATACCCATCCAAATGCCTCTTAAATGTTGCAATTGTACCAGCCTCCACCACATCCTCTGGCAGCTCATTCCATACACTTACCACCCTCTGTGTGAAAACGTTGTCCCTTAGGTCTCTTTTATACCTTTCCCCTCTCACCCTAAACCTATGCCCTCTAGTTCTGGACTCCTCCATCCCAGGGAAAAGACTTTGTCTATTTATCCTATCCATGCCCCTCATAATTTTGTAAACATCTATAAGGTCACCCCTCAGCCTCCGACGCTCCAGGGAAAACAGCCCCAGCCTGTTCAACCTCTCCCTATAGCTCAAATCCTCCAACCTTGGCAACATCCTTGTAAATCTTTTCTGAACCCTTTCAAATTTCACAACATCTTTCCGATAGGAAGGAGACCAGAATTGCACGCGATATTCCAACAGTGGCCTAACCAATGTCCTGTACAGCCGCAACATGACCTCCCAACTCCTGTACTCAATACTCTGACCAATAAAGGAAAGCATACCAAACGCCTTCTTCACTATCCTCTCTACCTGCGACTCCACTTTCAAGGAGCTATGAACCTGCACTCCAAGGTCTCTTTGTTCAGCACCACTCCCTAGGACTTTACCATTAAGTGTATAAGTCCTACTAAGATTTGCTTTCCCAAAACGCATTTATTTGAATTAAATTCCATCTGCCATTTCAGAGCCCATTGGCCCATCTGGTCAAGAACCTGTTGTAATCTGAGGTAACCCTCTTCGCTGTCCACTACACCTCCAATTTTGGTATCATCTGCAAACTTACTAACTGTACCTCTTATGCTCACATCCAAATCATTTATGTAAATGACAAAAAGTAGAGGGCCCAGCACCGATCCTTGTGGCACTCCACAGGTCACAGGCCTCCAGTCTGAAAAACAACCCTCCATTATCACCCTCTGTCTTCTACCTTTGAGCCAGTTCTGTATCCAAATGGCTAGTTCTCCCTGTATTCCATAAGATCTAACCTTGCTAATCAGTCTCCCATGGGGAACCTTGTCGAACGCCTTACTGAAGTCCATTTAGATCACATCTACCGCTCTGCCCTCATCGATCCTTTTTGATATTTCTTTTAAAAACTTAATCAAGTTTGTGAGACATGATTTCCCACGCACAAAGCCATGTTGACTATCCCTAATCTGTCCTTGCCTTTCCAAATACATGTACATCCTGTCCCTCAGGATTCCCTCCAACAACTTGCCCACCACTGAGGTCAGGCTCACTGGTCTATAGTTCTCTGGCTTGTCTTTACTGCCCTTCTTAAACAGTGGCACCCCGTTTGCCAACCTCCAGTCTTCCGGCACCTCACCTGTGACTATTGATGATACAAATATCTCCGCAAGAGGCCCAGCAATCACTTCTCTAGCTTCCCACAGAGTTCTCGGGTACACCTGATCAGGTCCTGGGGATTTATCCACCTTTAACCGTTTCAAGATATCCAGCACTTCCTCCGCTGTAATCTGGACATTTTGCAAGATGTCACCATCTATTTCCCTACAGTCTATATCTTCCATATCCTTTTCCACAGTAAATATGAATGCAAAATATTCATTTAAATCCACCTCCCCCCCCCCCCCATTTTCTGTGGCTCCACATAAAGGCTGCCTTGCTGAACTTTGAGGGGCCCTATTCTCTCCCTAGTTACCCTTTTGTCATTAATGTATTTGTAAAAACCCTTTTGATTCTCCTTAATTTTATTTTCCAAAGCTATCTCATGTCCCCGTTTTGCCCTCCTGATTTCCCTCTTAAGTATACTCCTACTTCCTTTATCCTCTTCTAAGAATTCACTCAATCTATCCTGTCTATACCTGACATATGCTTCCTGCTTTTTCTTATCCAAACCCTCAATTTCAATTCACTTGAAATACTGCATGTTGTAAGAATAACAGCTTCTGCCAAAGAACAGTCACACTGTGTTCCAGTTCAAGGACAGCTACTGTGTTTCCCCACAGTTAATTACAATCACTCAAAGTTTGACGTTTTTTTAATATTGGAAAACAAGCTCTGAAACCTAACGTTTTTTTGGCTAGCTACGTTTTGAGTTATTTTTTAAGAGGGTTTTTTGTAGCGAGGCCGAGAAAGATTTCTCACCATATCTTACCAAGCTCACTTCATTACCTACCTATCCCATTACAATCCTCACGTCCGATTCTATCCCAATCTTACCACGTGCCATTCTCAGAACAACTCACCACTCACTGGTGCCCATGCCATCTTTAGGCTGTTGGCAATCTGAAAGCTGCCCTGTTTGGTAATGAACACAATGCCAAGATGTCACTGTTATTCTCCAACAGGGACCGGGGCAGGCTCCTGGTTGAGGGCGGGTGGGGTGGGGGCACCATCATCTGTTTGGAGGGCCCAGCAGATCCTGACAACGTGGCTCTGAGGTTCCCGCTGGATTCAGTGCAGTCTCCGCAGTGTGAAGGAACAGCCATAAGAAGGTCAATGTCTCCCTCCACTTTGTCGGGGTAAGTTCTCTCTGTGTGCTACCTCACACTCACTCTACCTCTGCAGCCCCATCCTCCACCAAGGCTCATGCTCTGCCACTCTCACTGTCACTTGCAATCCCCTCCCTCAGTTTCTGTCACATCCACCCTCTCTCCCATGCTCCAGAACCCCTCGCACCTCTCACCCTGCACGCTCTCTGCACTGCTGCCTCACTCCCTTGGGACGCCAACCCCAATCTTGTTGATGCAGCATTACGACACAGGGTAAACCCCTCTGCTAATTTAAACCAGCCACACAGAAAAGATTCACCTCAAGCTGCAATCTGCTAAAATTCAAGAGGCAAAGAACTATCCCAGAGGTCACTATTTAAAATTCACATTAATAGTTTTAATTTTTAAGTCCAACAGAGAATATTAAAACCAACAGCTATTTACAAATCTTTTCTCTTAAACCTAGCTTTTACCTCCCACTCTACTGTACTAATCCGATAAAAAATCCTGATTAAGATTTACAAAACAAAAGTCACGTTTCAAAACCAGTCAGCTTTTCCAATTCTCCTTTGTAGATTTTCCTCTGTGTAGATTCTACCCCAGTCGGCCTCAATGTTCTGCTGCACAGACTCCCCACAGACAGGTATCTTTTAGAGAGCTCTTCAGCTCGCAGTCTACATTTGTTGGTCTTTGGCAGTTCTCATCATAACTGTTCAAAATGTCTGATTGTATACCTCAAAACATCAGATCGTTTCATTGGTTTTAATATTATCCAAATACTAAATTTAAATTTGATTGCATTTTGGTATCTTGGGGCATAATTTAAACTGATTGGCCAAATTTGATTTTTTTTTGTTTTGTGGCAACCCATCTGCTGCTATTTGTTTTGACCAAGTGTTGCATTGCTGCCTTGTTCAGACTCTGTGCTTTGTCAGTCCTTGCTAGCTTTTCAACTCTCTTAAAGATATAGTACACCTCTACATCTTCATAACAGTAATGACAGTAAACACAATGGAAATGCTGTTTTCTATGGGACAGTGGTGGATGGGGGGAGGCGGGGAGCAGAAAACTTTGCCTTAGTTTCTGCTTTCGAGGTCGGAAAGTTTGGGGTCCTGCAAAAGTTAGGACGACCATAAGATATCGGAGCAGAATTAGACCATTCAGTCCATCAAGCCATTCAAGGAAATCATGACTGATCTGATAATCCTCAACTCCACTTTCCTGCCTTTCCCCCATAACCCTTGATTCCCTTAAATATTAAACATCTGTCATAGAGTCCCTAGTGGGAACAGAGTATTCACCCCATCAGGTTCATCCTGACCCTGCAAAGAGTATTCCATCCAGACCTGTTCCCCTACCTTATCCCTGTAACCCTGCATTTCCCATGGCTAATCCACCTAGCCTACACATAATGGGAAATTTAGCATGGCCAATCCACCTAACCTGCACATTTTTGGACTGTGGGAGGAAACAAGAGCCCCTGGAAGAAACCTATGCAGACATAGGGAGACACATGCAAGTTTCACAGATAAGTCACCCAAGGCTGGAATCGAGCCTGGGTCTCCGGCGCTATGAGGCAGCAGTGCTGACCACTAAGTCACTATCTCAGACTTAAATATATTGAATGACCCAACCTTGACAGCCCTCTATAGTGAAGAGTTTCACAGGTTTGTCACCCTCTGAAAGAAGGAATTCTTCTTCATCTCTGTCCTTTAATAAGCAATCCTTTACTCGACACACTCTCAGGATGTCCATTCCCGATTCTAGCCACACTCTCAGGCCGTCCATTCCCAATTCTAACCACACTCTCAGGTCATCCATTCCCGACTCTAGCCACACTCTCAGCCCATCTATTCCTGATTCTAGCCACATTCTCAGGTCGTCCATTCCCAACTCTAGGCACACTCTCAGATCGTCCATTCCCGACTCTAGCCACATTCTCAGGTCGTCCATTCCCAACTCTAGGCACACTCTCAGATCGTCCATTCCCGACTCTAGCCACACTCTCAGGCCATTCATTCCCAATTCTAGCCACATATTGTGCAAGGAGGTATTTCATGACGTTGCTTTTGTTTTTATGTCAATTACTTTTGACCTGTGCCATCGCGTTTCTTGATCTTATGCACATTGCCCTGATGCTCATGATTTTCAATATATCTGTCAAATCTCCTCTCACTTTCACTTCTCAAATATCCCTAACCTCTTCAATCTACTTTCAGGACTGAAATTCCTCTTTGGTGGTATATCATCATGAATTGATCAGAAATTCTGCCATAAACTTCTCAGACTCGGTCTACTTTGATCAGATCAAATCAAACAAAGTAAAAGAAGAACAAACCTTAAATTTAGAATCGTTTTGACAATCTCTCTCTTATACATTCATTTCAGAACCCTTTCAGGAACAGGTTGGGGCTGTTTTCTCCAGCAAAACAAAGGCTGAGCAGAGGCTGACAGAGAACTTAAGATTATGAAAGCATTTGATAAGGTAGGCATACAGAAGATGCTTCAATTTGTGACAGACAGAAAAACATGGGGCCAATAATAAGAGCATTGCTAATAAATCTAATAAAAAGTTTAGGAGAAATTTATTTACCCAGAGAATGGTTATAGTGTGGTTGAGGCAGTTGGAGCAGGTGTATTAAATGTATTGGTTACTGGCATTCTGGCTAAAGATTCAGAGCCTGGACAAAGAATGTTTGCTGTACAGCTAGTTAATGTTAGAATAGAACCTCCATGGAGTGGAAGCAGGTCATTCAGCCCATTGAGTTCACACTGATCCTCCAAATAGCATCCCTCCTAGATCCACCCCTATCCCTCTAACACTGCATTTCCCATGGCTACCCCACCTAGCCTGCCCACTATGGAGCAATTTAGCATGGCTGATCCACCCAACCAGGGCATCTTTAGACTGTGGGAGGAAACTAAAGCAGCCAGAAGAAACCCACGCAGACACGGGGAGAACATGCAAATTGCATACAGTCACCCGAGGCTGGAATTGAACCTGAGTCCCTGGGGATGTGAAGGAGCAGAGCTAACCACCGAGCCACCGTGCTACCCAAAGTATTGTTAGCCACTAATTCACATGAACTGAGGCTTGTCCACATCTAGTTATAGCTGAGTGATTGGTGGCACTGTACTTTAGCTGCATCACTGGAAATGGTGGTTCCTGTTGAAAATTATCTAGTTCTGGCCATCAAGAAGCCAGGATCCAGGCAGAAAGTAAATACTGAAGTGGAGAGGAGGGGATTGGTATCACCAAGGGCTGGAGAGTAAAGGGTGTGAAGGAAGGGGCTGGACCAGTCGGTTGGGGATTAGGGTAATGGATGATCAGGGTGGAGTCCCCTCTGGGCCGAATCGGCCAGTTAAGGAAGGCCTCACCCCCTTTCCCAGTACCAGCCTAGACTGAGAATGCTATCAGGCTTCATGTATGGCACGCCACTGCCCCCCTCCACCCTCCCTACAGGTAAAATGCATGAGGCCCTTACATCTATATTAATTTGCTAATGAACGGTTTTGATTGGCCCCAAGGATGGATAAGTTGCCTGATGATTCTCCCATAAAATGCTGCCCTTTGCTGACACCAAAAACTGAGATTCCACATCCATATGATCGTTCTTACATCTGGGTAGTTGTCCTGAGATGCATAGGTTTGAATTATTCCTGACTTGTTCTCACAACCTTCAACATAAGGAAAGCAAAAGCAATGAAAACGTTTCAGAGCTTTGACTTGATGTAATGTTGTCACACATACATAAGTACAGTACATAAGCACTCATCCACAGACTCTATCAACAAACACATCGACCTGGACCCAATATACCGGCCACTACAGTGGACAGCTCGAACTGACAACCGGAAGTGGCAGAGACAGGCCACTATAAATGCTGGAGGAAACAGCACAGAAGCGCTTCACAGGAGGCTCCCAAGCACTGAGGATGTCACCTAGACAGGGGACGAAACGTTTGCAAGACAAATTCCCAGCTCGGCGAACAGATCCACAACATAAGTACAGTGAAAAGTCTTGTTTTGTGAGCAGTGCAGTAACAAATGGACATACAGATCATAGGGTGATTAGAGAGAGCAAGGCATACAAGGGTACGACTGCACAGGAGGCCCACAAAAGCAAGATCAACATTACATTTGAAATTAAAGAGCTTGAGATTTTGTTATTTTAAAGCATGGACGTAATATAAATGGCCACAACAAACATTGGCATTAGCTCCAAAACATATGACAGCTGTAGACGCGACGCTGGTTACGATATTTAAACATCCAAGGCAGCTAGATGACCTAGAAATGGGATGTTTCAGGGAAAATAAAGTTTCCAGATTTATTTTGTGTCTGCCATTTGAACTTCATTTGCCCTGGGTCCAGTTCAAGCATAGCCAACTTGTTTCCCTGCAGTCAATACTGAATGAACTTATTGCATTGGTTCCAAAGTTGGCCTTTATAAACAAGTTTCGGTTTGTGTCCAAATAATGGGGCGGTAGAATGGGGATTGGTCAATCTCATCACAGGGCAAAAAGCTAAGTTCATCTGAAGTTCCTGGAGTTAGATTAAAACTTGAATGCAGAATGAGGTCACTTGTGTATCCCAGCCAGCAATTCATTAAATCCTAACTTTGAGTTACATTTCCCAGTCAAGCTGGTTAAGGATGTTTAATGGCTCTTGCCTCAAGATCCAGGTGCACTAAAGCTCAGACGTGTTGTAATGGTGACAATATGGACATGCTGTGGGTGTGGTTTCAGAATCCAGAAAACATTTATTTTATTCCTTCATGGGATGTGGACATTATAGGCTAGACCAGCATTTATTGCCTATCCCTAATTGTCTGGAGGAGTTACTGGGGAGCTGCCTTATGAATTACTGCAGTTCTTAGAGTGTAGGGACCCTGAGAATGCTGTTTGGAAAGGAAAATTAGGAATGTGTGAATCCAATTACCTTTCCAGATGGATGCTGTGCTTTTCAATTGATCCCATTCATCATAGTTATTTCCAGTCACAGCCTAAGGATATAAGATAGGCTATATGAGGAGAAATGTTTTCACCCAGGGAGAAATTCTTTGCTATGGAAAGCAGTTGAGGCCAAACATTGAATGGGTGTCAAGAAGCTAGATATAGTTCTTAGGGATCAAAGTGTATGGGGGAGAAAGCAGGAACAAGATACAGTGCTGGATGATCAGCCATGGTCATATTGAATAGTGGAACAACATTTGGCGATCTGGTGCGGAGCGGGGAGGGTAGGTCAGAGGACCTCCTCATGGGTCTGCTCCTGGGCCTAGCCAAACTGGTCATAAACAGGTCCAGGCAGCGGGCGGTGGAGGGGGTCGTTAGGATTCAACAGCCTGCCCCTCTTCCGCGGGTATGTCAGAGCCTGGGTGTCCTTGGCGAAGGAGCATGTGGTGTCCACCAACACCCTTGAGATTTTCAGGGAAAGCTGGGCTCCGCAGGGAGTGGAGTGTGTTATTTCCCCCTCCAGCTCTATCTTGATTTAATCCCTGCCATCTCCCTCACTGTTTGATCACACAGCATTGCCCTTTGATGTGAAGGGCACTGCTTGTCTCTGGCCACTTGGGTGTTTCCTTTTTCCTGGTGGTGGGAATTGAGCAAAGATTTGTACATCTTGTGTCTTTCACTGTGTCTCACACCTGCACACGCACACACACAAAAACTGAATGGTGGAACAGGCTCGAATGGCCTACTCCAGTTCTATTTTCAATGCACCTTTCTGTATTAAGATAGACCTTTTATGGTGAAAAAAAAATCAAGATTTTTTCTGCAAGATGCAGGCATGGCCCTTGCAACAGTGAAGAGGGTGTGTAACTCTTCCTTCTGCACCCCTCCTGATGGGAAATGGCGCAATCTCTTCACTTTTATGGGATGGGTGAGGGAACTGAAATCTCTTCCCTCACTGAAATAGAAGGGAAAAGTATTCTCAGAAATGGTTGGCATTCCCAGCTATTGATTTGACTCAGTCTGGACAACTGAAGGAGTCTTTTGACTTTTTGAAGTGTTGTGTAAGCCTCCCATCATCAGCCAGGGGCACCATGGCAACCAAGTTTTAAAAAAAAATTCTGAGAGATGCAACTAAGTGGACTGCTCTCTCTCCAACCTGATTCTTGATTGTGGGTGAATTGCTCTAACATGGCTCTGTGGAGTTGATGAGAAATAACTTGGTTTCCTTTTCACTTCCTGAAGATACATTCAGAACTCTGGAACCAGCTTTGAGAGCTTGAGTGTGCTGCTGAGAGGGACGGTCTCCCTGTCAACACTGATAAACTTCAACCGAGGAAAAGTGTGGAATTCATTTGATGTAACTGACAATTTGGTTTCCAAACCCATTTACGATTTTGGCTCTGCCTCAGTTTACTTTAAGGAGTAAATCGAATGGCGGGCAGTTAATGTTTATTGAAAAAGGGTCAAAAGGTGATTTTAAAAAAAATGACAAGTGAGGATATTTGCTCTGCATGCACATGTGGGAAATGCATCATGTCCCTGCATTGGGAGTTGAGTGTGGCCTGACTGATCACAATTCCACTGTGTAAGATACATAAAAGAGGGGTGACATCAAGTTCCACAGCTTCGAGGCACGTTGAACTGGAAACATGTTTCTGTGGGTGCAGCTCAGCCCAGTGTTTGCATTCCTGGCTGCGGTCTCAACTTCCTACGATCCGGCTTCAACTATTCCCAACACGGGGATTGTCTGCAGATTTACCAAGGAAGCGGGGCTAGTATGTAAGTTCCATAAAGTCGGGGATAAAGAGAGCATCAAGACGGCGGCCTTCTGCCCACCCTTTGCCTGATAATGACTTGATCTGAACGTTTGTAGTCAACCCCGCTGATACACCGAAAGAAGCCCCCCATAGTCTTGCCGATGAATTGAGGCGCTTCTTATCGCTGAGCAAATGGTTTGGGAAGTTAGTGCTCGGTTTCAGTGACACTCTTGTGTTCAACTTGCTTCGTGAACCCTTCTAGCTCATTAATCATACCCCAGCCTTCGTAAAGAGCGAAAGAATTTCCTTACTTCCGAATGTTCACTAAGGATTCGTAGCTACTTAATGCCAGTTATTTCAGTTTGCAATGTGCAAATGCGGGCACAAGGTCAGGAGTAGGTCATCTGGCTACCATGCCAAAGGTATCCAACTTCCTGGAGATTTGAGGAGAGTGTTAGTTAATTCAGCCACTGGCTATCCAAGCAAGAATTGATTGCCCATCCCTAATGGTGGTTAGGTGTCTGGAGTAACTCGTGGGCCAGACCATGTAAGGACCACAGATTTCCTTCCCTGAAGGATATTAGTGAACCAGATGGGTTTCCCCCACCAGCAATCAGCAATGGGTTCATACTGAATTCACATTCCATCATCTGCTATGGCAGGATTCACCCCAGAACATTCCTGGCTCTCTGGATTTATCGGAGCAAATTGCTGGAATCCATACTGAAAACAAGAAATTGCTGTGATTTCCAGCATTTTTTGTTCTTCTGATGTATAGCCTAGCAATTATACCACTAGATCATCCCCTCCCCTTGAGTTACTCTTTCATTTTTTGGTGCTCAGGTTTATGTTGTAAATGGTGCTGTCTGAGTGACAGGAAGGGTTCTAAGTTGAGATTGTTTTTATCAAAATGCTTCCTTAATGTTGCTGAATGTCTCATTGGGACATTCTCCTGCTCATTGGGATCAATTATTGTGACAATGCTTTTTAACAGAAGACACTTCGATTGACCTCTCCAGAGCTTAGATTGGTATGGTGTTTATGATCGGGCTGTTTGAACTGGGAGAATATTCCAAATAATTAAACCAGACTTTCAAACTCCGTTTCTTCCAGTCAACCAGGAAACCAGTGATGTAATCCAGGCCACTTTTCGACACGCTTCATTCCCTGACATAGAAGGGGAGACCTCCATCCTGCTTTTAGGCTCAGTCTCATACAGCTTTAAAAAGTAAGCTTTTTGAATTGCCTTTAAATTATCAGCCTGCCGTGTGTAACTTGAGTTTAGTAATAGCAAATCTTGCTGAATTGTTTCACGTTCTGTTAGCAAGCCATCCTGCCTGAGATCCTACAGCTTTGAGTACCGTGAGCCATTGAAATTAGTGATTCAAAGTATGCTGCGACTCTTAGAAGAACAAAAAAAAGTGCAGAATACTCCATTTGGCCAATCTGTGTCCAGTCTATGTTTTGTTTTCTCATGAATGTTCTGAGTAGATCCTTCATTTTCTGTTTTAGCCCTAATTTGTGCAAAGTCTATTTTTGGCATCACATTGTCTCCAGATCCCTCCCTTAAGGACTGGCAACTTTACATTTCATCAGTCCCTCTGGGGGTGACTAGGGAAGAGTGGAGTGGGGAAGAATTAAACAGGGCTGTTAATACCTTTCTACACTTCAATCACCATCCTTTAAATGTATTAATTCAGCTCCTTTTTAAAGGTGTCAATTGCTTGCAGATCATGGGATTTGCAATTTCTCCACTTACAGTTTGGAGTTTCTTTCTGCACTGCCTGTGCCCACTGCAGTTCCCAGCAGCCAATGGTTTGGGTTGTTCCTCCTCAGGGACAAGATTGAAACCAAATGTGTGAAGTGACTGGAATGGGATATATTAGTGTGAAGGTCCTTCTGTCCCATAAGGATATACGCAGCACTGCCCACTGAGCAAACCTGGCTGCTCCAATAATTGGGCAGATGCTACATAGTGAAATCATTTTTATTAGGCTACAGTAGCAATTTATATTTATGCCAGATGTATCCTTGGCTTTCAACAGCAGTGCTATCACTGAATCTCCCACCCTCAGCATCCTGTGGACAACTATTGATTAGATACTTAATTGGACCACCAATGATTGGCATCTCAACCACCAACTAAACACACACTTCCTTCACCACCACCATAGATAGCCAGCAGTGTGTACCACCTCCATGATGTGTTAAAGCAGCTGACCCAGTTTTGTCCGATACCACCTTCCAAACGTCTACCACTTAGAAGGGCAAGGCTCATAGCAGCACCACTTCCTGGGAATTTGCCTCCTGCCCAGACACTGTTCTAATTATATCACCATTCCTTGACTGTCACTGGGTGGAAATCCTGGAATTCCCTTCCTGACAACACTGTGGGCGTACCTACCCAGATGGATTGCAGTGTTGCAAGTGAACACTTCACCATCACCTTCTCAAGTAACCAGTTTGGGTGAGATATCATACCCATCTGCCCCCTCAGACTGGTGAGAGAAGGCTTTTGGAGAATATCTCAAGAGCTGTGGGGTTCACCTATCTAACATGGACCAATCTCACCAAAAACCAAATGATGAGCTTTGCTAGTGATGCTCACATCCCATACGAGAACAAAACATGTACAGAAAACAATAAATTTTAATGTGAAATATTTCACTGTCTGGTCGCAGTTCATTTTCTGACATCATATCCTCTTGGAGGTCCTTTAAGGACCAAATCTGTCAATGAATTACCTCGAATGCGTAGGCATTATTATTTTATAGCCAAACGTGTAGCTAAGCTGTGTAAGACAAGGTCCCGTAAATTGCAATGAGGTAAATTTGATTTTTGTTGGAATTGGTCAGTGTTAGATACGTGAACCCTACTCCTCCTTACATATTCTCCTAGAATCTTCTATCATCAGTCTGAGGGGGCTAATGGGTTTGATATCTCACCCAAACTGGTTACATTGCTGCTACGTTGCTATTATATCAGGCAATAAACACACAGCACTTCCGTTGCAGCCAAATGCAAAGTTGGAATGTGGTCAGTGCACAAGGTGGATATTTTTAAGCAACCTGTTCAAGCATGTTCTTACATACCTCTGGGGCAGGTGGGACTTAAACATAGACCTTTTGGCTAAGAGCTAGGGACACTACCACTACCACTACCACTACAAAATCCTTTTGTCAGCGTGAAGGATGCTATACTGTGCCACAAGAACTACAACAGCCTTGAGATATACCAGGTGGTACAAGAGCCCTTGAGATATATCAGGTATTGCAGGAATCGTTAGTTTGAAACTTTTTAGGAAGTCACCGCCTCTACCTCCGGGTGCTCCGGTTTCCTCCCACAGTCCAAAGATGTGCAGGTCAGGTGAATTGGCCATGCTAAATTGCCCGTAGTGTTAGGTAAGGGGTAAATGTAGGGATATGGGTGGGTTGCGCTTCGGCGGGTCGGTGTGGACTTGTTGGGCCAAAGGGCCTGTTTCCACGCTGTAATGTAATCTAATCTAATATAAACTTAAAATAGCCTCTAATTGTTTTGGAGAAAGCTGGGTATCACAGGAGCAACAGGGGGCTTTTTCACCCCCTCCAACTCCATTTTGATTTAATCCCCTCCCTCTCTCCATAAGATTTCCCCCACCTTTGCTGGCCCTTACCGCTCTTGAAAGGCTTTGCAAGTAAATTGTTGCATTCAGGACATGGGCAATTTGATGATGGTGGGTAATATAGATGTAAAATACCACTGGTGATTTGGTTATGAGAAAAAAAACCTATTCAGTTGAATGTCATAACACTTCTGGATATAAAGAGAGAAAAGAGAATAGCCTCTAACTGCTGTCGGGTTACAGCTTACATTACTCAGTGTTGCCTATGATCTAAGTAGCATCGCATGACAGAGCAGGCAAGACCCCCAGCACCCACCCTCAAACATACTTTACTTGGCTTTCTCCCAACACTTACATGAGGAATATTCTCAAAGCTCTGACATCAGTATATACTTTTACAAAATAGCAATTAAATCTTGATCAACCATTTCTTCCATACTTATTTACAACAGTTTACGTTCTTTTCAACGTCACTATTATTGCAGATGCGGGGGTCAACTCAGGCTGTATGCTAAAGTCCAGGAGTGCAGCTTGAACATGTGACCTGCTGTCACAGATATTGCAAAGCCAAGGTTGACCAAGCTGAATTATACAGTTGGTTTCCCAGACTCTTTCATCTGCACCAACCTATCACTGTGCTGGAATGAACGTTGGTGGCTATTGCATGTGCTCTGAATTGAACACATGCAAATTTCCCCAAATTAATATGGTAACAAAACTCAAACTAAAAGGGACACTGAAACTTGTACATGATGTTGTCAGTTAAACTACAGGTGTTTACAAAATCACATTTCTGCGTGCGTTTTTTGAGTTTGCAGATAAACAACATGTCTGTTGAAAGGAGTGATGTCGACCTCAGTAATGAGAAAGGAATCCTAATTGCTATCCAAGATGTGGCTGCTGCATTTGAAGGGACAATGGAATACGCATACTCCAACTGGCTGCAAGTACTCAATTTTAACTGAGCAATCTTTGTGTTTGGAGTTATAGCCAGACAAGAATGTGGTTTTCTGCAGAATAATTTGTTGATATATATTATTTCCTCCCTGCCTGACCCACCCTTCCACTCCATTAACCAAAGATGAAGTCCAGAGGTGAACCACTAATTCAGTTCTGTATTTTTTCACAAAGGCACTATATCCACTGCTTATAGAACAAAATGAGAGAAGTTCAAGTTGAGAGGGGGATGGGAAAACATCTCTCCCATTGGTCCAGTGCTCGAGACCATTGTAGTGGATTAAGGAAATGTTAGAAAACAGCATAGAAAAATGGAACCAGGAGTAGGCCAAGTCTGCTCTGCCAATCAATATGATCATGGCTGATAATCCAACTCAGAGTGTCATGTTCCCACTTTCTCACTTTAGCCCTAAGAACTATATCTAACTCCATCATCAAAACATTCAAAGTTTTGCCTTCAACTACTTTCCGTGGCAGAGATTTGCACAGCCTGACCATTGTCTGGGTGAAAATGATGGGAGTTAAAATTCTTGCTGGAGATGGGGGAGGACTGTTCATTATTTAGATAAAAGTGACCTGTGACGTGATGGATGAGGTAGGGGCAGAATTTATTGAATCCCTTGGAAGAGAGGAAATGTTAAAGACAGGGTTGAAAAAAGTCTTTCTGCTCAGAGGTTGATTGAGCCCCTTAAACAATCAATCAAAAGCCACATCAGGCTACCTCTGATCCACAGGGACTCCTCCCCAAGTGACTTTTCAGGGGACTATGCAAGAGCAGATGTGAAGAGGTTATTTTCCCAGTGAGACAGCCTAGGACCTGAGGGCATCATCTCAGAATAAAAGGTTGCTGATTTAAGACTGAGATGAGGAGGAATCTCTTCTTCAAGAGGGCAATGAATCAGTGGAATTCTGAACCAAAAAGGGCTGTTGAGGCTGGGTCATTAGGTATCTTCAAGGCTGAGATATACTGAGATAAATCTGAGACATTTTTAATCAAGAGTTATAGGGCAAAGGCAGGAAAGTGGAATTGAGGACTACCAAATCAACCGTGATCTAATTGAATGGCAAAACAGACTTGATGGACAGAATGGCCTACTTGTGCTCCTATGACCTATAGTCTTATTATGGTGTCAGTCTGCTTCTACTGAAAGGCTCTGTTGCCCTGAACCCCCATAATAACCCTCTACACCCAGTGTTGCCTCACTGGTCCTGGAGCCCAGTCCACATGCCTTAAATATGGAATGCCTCCATCTTAGAACTGGTCACAATCCAAGCAGTGACCAGCATTCCCAGTGGAACTGCTGGGACAGAATGTTTGGATGTGGAATGGATCACTGCCCTTAAAAAGACAGAAGCTCTGATACTAGGCAGTTAACTAATAGCCAGTGAACCAGTTCGGGGGTTTTTGAGAATGGTTGCAGCAGGACTACTCCTTGCTGGCTAGTGGTAGGGACCAACGTCACACACATTAAATTTAGCCCTATGTTTTGGTATTGTGTTAATGTGGATCTGGGAAATAAAAGTTGTCAAGGACTAGTCTAGCATTTTAAGGATAACATCCTTCAAACAGATAAACATCTTTGTAAAATGAAATTGAGTAAACACAAAGAAAAGAACTCCCTGTTGAATACACTGTAGAAAATAGACATGTCTCAATTGGCATTTTATCAAACTGAGCGTGCAGTGTAGTGAATAATCTTGTGGATTCAGAGATGCACGTATTAAAGTATCAAGTTTTAGGAAGGGGTTATATTGGATCAATGGTAGCCTCACAGCTCCCTTCATGGATGGTAACACTAATCTTTTAAGATAATAACAATTATAAATTATTATGTAATTGCTTTGAGAAAGCAATTAGATTGTCCAATGCCTTCATATAAGTTAAACATTCACACCGAGTTCTGATCAGTGTAAATCCAGGGTTAGAAGATATGTTATTCAGCCTGTTGCTATTATTGGAGATTCTGGCATGGAGTGTTTACCAAGCACAGCAACATCAAAACCTTGAATTGCTGCATAATTAAAATGGCAAGCCTTGTCATTAACCCAAGTTTCTCACATCTGACAGGCTCAACAACAACAGCTCAGCGATGATGCTAGGGTGCAACTATCTGTGTGGAATTTGCACATGACCCCCGTGTCTGCTTGGGTTTCCTCCCAGTGCTCCAGTTTCCTTCCACACTCCAAAGATGTGCAGCTCAGGTGAATTGGTCATGCTAAATTACCCATAGAGTTAGGTGCTTTAGTTAGGGGGAATGGGTCTCGGTGGGTTACTCTTCGGAGGGTCGGTGTGGACTAGTTAGGCCGAAGGGCCTGTTTCCACACCGGAGGGAATCTAATCTACTCTAATCCCCTGGTGATACGTTCCAAGACTACCGTGGATGTTCAAAACTGCAGATAGTAGCAAACCCTATCATTTAAATGGGAAAGTTACCTCCTTGGCAGACCTCTGGAATTATTTCTGGAATGTTTCATGTAATATTTTCATCTAGTTCCCACTAGATGAAACTCATGAACACAGACCTTTTTAAACCTCCTTTTTAAAAGTATAATTATATTGAAAACGTTTAATAACTGGCAGTGCTTGGTCGTATCTGCTTTTCTGGTTCAAAAAAAACACACACAGTGGTGAGGTAGTTAGCAATGGATGGGTCACATCCACTTACACAAGCATTCATTCAGATGACTGCAGCGCTTGTCATAACTGTTATCAATGGGGCATTAGTTTTCGTGCCATTTATTTCCATTATGCCTGCCTTCTGTCCCTGGTTCAGCAAAGGTTGTGAAATGGCTGTATGAACCTGAGAAACAGCCTGAAACCCATTTCCACTGCTCCAGGTATAAATGTTTAGTGTTATTAAGTACTTTTTAATCAGTTAATTGTTAGTAAGTACTTTTTAATTAGTTAGTCTTAGTTGCAATGAGCTTGTCTTCACTGAGATCTGCTGATTGAAATGTAAAATGATCAAGTTGCCAATACAAAGCATGACTTGGCCTGGCCAGGCTGGCCATTAGCAGGTCCAGGCAGCGGGCCGTGCCCCTTTTCTGTGGTTATGTTCAGGCCTGGGTGTCCCTGCAGAAGGAGCACATGGTGTCCATCAACATCCTCGATGTCTTTGGGGGAGGTGCTTTGTTTCCCCCTCCAACTCTATTTTGATTTAGTCCCTACCCTCCCCTTCACTTGTTTTTTTCACATTGGCACTGCCTGATCGGATTCTGCTTGTCACTGGTTCCTTGGTCACCTGGGTGCTTTTTTCCTGATGGTGGAGTATTAATGAAATTATTTATATCTGGTGGTTTCACTGTGTCTTGCACCTACACATACACAACATGGGTGCTGGGAGGAAAAATACAAGGTTCAAAATATTGGAAGAGTTAACTTGTATAATCTTGAAGAAATGCTGATGAAATTGAGTCTGCTGTGTCCTGATGGGTAGCTAAATGTTAGTGTTCTGTAATGCTGACCTTTGGGGTGATTTTGTAGCAAGGTTTGTGCAGTGGGATTACATCCATCGGAGAGCTGAATGTCTTGGACTGTGACTGAATACCTCTCAGCGTTTTCCAATTTTTTTTCTTAGGTTGCATCTGAATCATTCACTCGAGTTTGAAATTCATTCACAGACTGATGTTAATCTTGCCGTAATGTTGGGTGAGTATGATGCTTCATGTTATATAAAATAGCATCCTTCAGTCTTGCTGTTATGTAATTAATTGAAAATATCAGTTCTGTTAATGTTGATGTGTGTCTCGTTTTCTGTCTAAACCTTTTCTACACCATTATAAAAGTTCAACTCTGCTTTTTTCCAAGGGAAATGTGTTTTTTAAATTCATCGTCACACATCCTCACTTGCCTAGTTTCCATAAATCCTCAGCATTTTAAATGTACTCAGAACATTGTGAGTC